>NC_079505.1:36472894-36824687 GCF_030052815.1 Hevea brasiliensis
GATTTACACAATCCCTAGCAAAATGACCAGTCTCTCCACAGTTAAAACATCCTCCTACGGCTTTATAACATACCCCACTATGTGGTTTACCACAAGTTTCACAAAGTCGATCTGACAGCGCATTTCTGGGTTTCTGTTGAGTTTGCTGATCGGATCGAGGTGGTTTCTGTCCAAAAGATCTATCTCTACCGGACTTCTTACTATCTCCGTCAGATCCCCAAAGTTTTGCCTCTTTCCAAGAGGGACCACTAGAACTCGTCACTGACTTTCCCTCTTTTTCTGCCTTCTCTGATTTCTTTTTCTCAAGAGCCGCTTCAGATTCAATTCTTTCTAATTCTAGTGCTTGAGAAATAAGTTCAGAGAAGTTATTATGTTTGAATTCGACCACTTGTAATCTGATACTAGGCTTCAAGCCGGTTTCAAACCTCTTACATCTCTCCCTACTGGTAGAAAGTAGACTTACTTCATAATGGCTTAGGCGGGAGAATTCCCTTTCATACTCACCACCGACCGCCTGCTATTTGGACTTAGGAATTCTTGCACTTCGGTCTACATAAGCATCGGGACATATTTTTGCCTGAATTCCTGAGGAAGTCATTCCATGTTAGCACCGCAGTTCTACTGATCGTGGGAATGGTTTTCCACCAATCATAAGCATCCCCCTGTAGCAAAGATACTGAGTACTCAAATCTGAGCTCCTCTGTGCAATGCAGTTTCTTGAATACCCTATCCATCCTTTCTAACCACTGTTCTGCCTCTAGAGGATCTACTGTCCCCTTGAACTCTGTAGCCCCATATTTCATCAATTTGTCATATTGTCTAGCAGAAGACTGTGGTTGTACCACTGGAGTTTGTATTGGGGCTTGAGTAGGCACATTACCATCCATTTGTTGGAACATTGCAGCCGTCACGAGCGAATCGAGCAGGAACCGTGGTATCGCAGGGCTGGTGTCTTGAACCACTGATATTATGTAGGCATGGGGCATCCCCTTGCACCTCAGCCTCTATCGATTGATCGACTGAACGACCATCCTCTTCCATAGTCAATTCGAGGATTTTAGACCTCCTGTACAATAATACAAGGAGATTTCCTCCCGTTAGTGCATATTTATAATGTAATGTACTGTATGTATCAAACAATGATATTGAGCAGTTGTACTGTGAAGAAAGAATATTCAAGTAACAAGTGAAAACAGAATTTAAAAACTTTGCTCTGATACCACTAAAACATGTCACACCCTACCCCTCTGTAAGGCATAACATGATCCCGTAGTATACTTAATGAATTACCAACTCCATCTACTGATAACCCATTAAATACACTACAAGGGATTTTAAAAACTTTTCTTACTTCTTTTACAGTGGTGAGCACTATTTACAGGTGTTAAAGACTTTGGTGAACTGAAGTGAAACAACTAACTCATTTGATTTATTTGGAATATCAGAAAATTTTGGCAAGGTGCCATTTGTATTTTGGACAAAGCAGCTTCTTGAAAAACTCAGAAAAGCACTTCAATTATTTTCCAAATCTCAACTCCAACATTTTTCTCAATACAACACATTTCTCAACTCAATTCCATAGAAATTTTTCGAAGTCTGAGATAAGGAAATATAATACAATTTTTATAAGTCAAATAACTCATAATAAATTTACAACTTCAAGGTACAATTTGAATTTACAACTGCTCAAAACCAAAAACAAAATGTACATACAGTGTCATACATTATAGTACAAAATGCAAAATATTGGTATACTCATTATACCAGGTAATCCCTCACTGGATGTATTAGCAGCCTAGTCTGCTCTCACTGTCTCTCTACTGCGATAAAGAATAAAAGCTATCACGAGACAATGTGTCGATGGTGCACAACATTAACCAAATACAATTTTAATTCACAATTCATAAATCATATCAATAGTGGATACTTAAAACCATAGTTAAATTCAAGACAATGAATGTCATAAGGAATTTAAACTCCAATTCACAAATTATCAAAATTCATAATAACACAATTTAGTCAAATAGTTTAAGAATACCGTATTGCCAATTCATGCACAATTTGATCAAATAACTGAATAATACCTTTTTGTAAATCAATAACACAATTCGATCAAATAACTGAATAATATCGTTTTGCAAATCAATAACACAATTCAATCAAATAACTGAATAATATCGTTTTACAAATCAATAACACCATTCGATCAAATAATTGAACAATACAATGTTTCCAATCAATAACACAATTTAGGTCATGACACACATTTTTCCATATATGCCGTGTTGTACACCACGACAAGACATACTCACCCCAATAATCGAAATCAATGAGGGAGGAAGCTAGCTATCTAATGAGAACTCATCCATACTCACCTCAGACTGGGAAGTCAAAGAGGGAGGAACATAATCATACTCACCCTGCATCGATAAGTCAAAGAGGAGGAATCATCACACTCACCCCATTAATGGAGGAGGAAATAGTATCAGTGTCATGCCAATTGTGAGTCAAAGCAATTCCAAACATTTTATTCAAATGATCCGTAAGAATCCAATAAATTTCCAAAGTTATAATCTCATTCACAAATGGCAATACAATTCGTAATTCATTTCAATTTCCACAAAAACCATTTACAGTGCTCTTCAATCAATAAGTATCCATCAAATACCATTCAAATAGCTTTCACGCTTTCAAATCATTTACAATACTTTTCAAGCAATAAATATCCATTCAAGTACATTTCCACAATTTAAAACAATAATATACAAGTAGTCATAATTTATTTCAATTGAAAATAATTCAAAAGAAATAGTTGTTGCGCACAAACACAATTTAAAACAATAATATACAAATAGTCAATATTTATTTCAATTGAAAATTTCAAAAGAAATAGCCACAGTGTGCACAAACCTCGATGACTGTCCCTCGGTCCGACTCGTGTTTCCTTCCCTTTTCCGAGTCCTTGTTAACTGAGAAACACAATTTGAAGTGTTTCAGTACTAAATTAAACTGTCTCTATCGATGGTGTTTGGTAAATAATGCACTGAACTCAATTATTCACTTAATCACCTAATATACCGACCCTCGTTGCGTTTTAGGTAAATTAGGTTTTAGTGTCGTTAATATGTCTCATTCGATAGGGTTTTAGGTTTGGTACGTTTTACCAAACTCGTTTCTATGTATACTGCGTTTCCTTGCATTTTATTGCAATTTGTCGGATTCCGGGATACTGGTTTGACGTAGCCAGACGATCTAGTTCCCTCAGTTTTCGGGTCTCGGTCAAAACTACAAACTTGTAGATCTAGGTCTTATGGACCGCAGTGCAAAATTTTAGGTCAATCCGAGTTAAGTAGACCAAGTTATGGTCATTATACTATTGCTGGTCAAATGGTACCATTTTAGGTCAATTTTAGGTCAATTTGGTCAACTCTGGTTCGGCCAGTTTTTGGACCCGAACTTGTGCAAGCTTTTGGACTTGCTTCTGGTCATTTCTGGGCTTTAGTGTCTTCATAAGACTTGTAGGTATGGGTCTTAACTATTCTTGGTTAAAATTTCAGGTCAATTGGACCTGGTTTGAGTGAGTTATGGCCCAACACTCACTGCTGCCCAATTGGTCATTTTTCAGGTCCTAATTGCACCTAATCCGAATTGGTCATTTTCTTAGGTCACCTTGCAAGTAGAATTTTGGTATGTTTTCTCAATGAAAGTTGGCACATTTTGTGCCTAGTTTCACCTCCAATTGGTCTCATACCAATTGAGGTTACACATTTAAACTTATTGGCTAAAATGTACACTGCCCTCTTTATGTCTTTCAAACCCCAATTCAAACACACTTTACCTTGCAAAGTTTACTTCCATACCCTACCAATCTGTTTTGGTACATTACCAAAAGCATTTTCTACTTTACATTAACATTATTTTGGGCAGATTACCATTACCCTTAACACACCAAATATAATTCACAATTACAAATTCTAAGTACCATTACATACACACCTAACCATTACAAATCTTACATACACTTTACAATATCAATCTACATACATATCCATCAATCCTTCTAGGTCAATATTCTGCCTACACTTCCATGAATACATACATTTACTCAAGTATTCCCAAGCTGCGAAAATTGTCCTTCAACATCAAAGTGCCCTACAATTTACCAATTCCCATCCAAGTGCATAAATCACCATATATATGTGAAATAATTCACTAGGATATTAAATCACCAAGATCAACATTATTTCTCATCAATTATATGTATAATAAATCATTAAATGCGTGACCCCATGGCTGTCCAAAAATGGCTATCTCAATAACTATTTAAACTTTAAAATTTCCTTCACCAAACTAACACCCATTACATGAACATAAAGTTTAACAAAGGAATTCTCAAAAATGTAAACTTACCTTTGATTGTAATTTGCTAAACCTTCACCAAACTTCTCAAATTTGGTATCAATATCTTCCTTGTGATGTGTAGACCATTTTTGATGAAGGAACTCAAGTGATTAGAAGTGAAATGAGTGGTTAGATGAGCTTGCATGAAAAATGGCCATGGTGGTTCCCATTTTCTTCAATTCGGCAATGTTTATGAAATGAGGAAGATGAACATTCTGATGGGTTTAGTGGACTTACATCAGCCACATTTTATGTTTAATTTAATCCTTTAGTGGTCCACTTACTCATTTAATTATATAATAATGCTTAAATGTGTTATTTACACATTTTTCACTCCATTTTTGGCTATTTACTTTATGTACCACCAAATTAATTTTTCATTTCATTTTCTAAGTGTAATAGTCTTTATTTTAATGGATATTTAGGTCAAAAGACACTTGAGATGTCAAATGACCATAATGCCCTGCTCAGTGGCATTCCGATTTTTCAGATACTGGTTTTGTCTGTTTTTCGATTTCTCAATTTTCTTTGTACTAATTATTGAATTTTTCTTTAATCTTTCTAATGAGATTTATACTTCAATAAGGGTCTATTTATGTCCTAAAAATGTTTTCCAGGGTTCCCCGGGCCAGTCAACGGTCCACGCTGTGACTTCCCGGTGCGGTCACCCATCGCTAGGTTTTTCGGCTCGCTTATTCGGTTACATTTCTTTGCTATGATTTTTCCTTTGTTTTTCTTGTATTTTCTTTTCTTGTATTTCATTATTTATATCTCCTCATCCATATTGAAGTGTAGTTCTAGGCTTCCTAGCCGTCCGGACAGCACTGGTCACCGGAGCAGTAGAACGCACTACCGAACTTAGGGGTGTTACATGAGAGATGAAGAAGAATAGATGAAGAGCCTCAAAATGGCGTGACAAAGGAGAGGAGTGGCTGCTGGTTGTTTTTCTTTTTCATAACAACACTTATATAGCTAGGTTAACACATTAAACCCCTGCCACATGTCACCCTTTGATTAGCTCTAGGTTTAAGTGACCCAATCACAATGTGCCAAGTGTCAAACCTATATTTAATCCTGATTTTAATCATCTTACATGATTAAAAAAACATTTGGCAAGCTTATACGTAATCCCATGTGTCACCATCTCATGGTGCCACGTGTCACACTGTGAAATGACCAAAATGCCCCTGTGTCTTAATTTTGAGTTCTTAACCCAAAATAATTATTTTTTCTTCTTCTAATCAATTTATATCAAATATAAATTAATTAATTAATCTCTATTAATTTATTTCTCATTAATTAAATTCATATTTAAACACTTTAAATATAAATTAACTTATACTATACATCCAATAATCTAGATTTGGTTTCAAGTCATGCTAGGGACTTTGCAATTTAAATGCAAACCAAACCTATTTAATTAATAAATTAAAATCTTTAATTAATTAATTAAATCATATTTAATTAGGTGATAACTTGTGTATGTGTGTGACTTACTAGGCTCATCACTAATTGGCAATGAGACATGATATCAACTCTTAATATCATCAGAACTCTTTCTTACCATAAATGATTTCTTTAAATCATTTTATGAACCTCATAGACCATGGTTAACATCTAGCATAGCATGCCATGGCCACCCAATTAGTAATAAGGTTTATCTTAAATGAACCTATAATCATATGTTACCATGCACTAGAATCTCTCTGTTACAAAATCCCAACTCAAGCTGGAGTCATGGTTTATCTCAAACTCCATTTGCTATGAATATTATGTTCTCTTTTAATTCCAGTTCTTGATTAAAAAGATTTTCTCATCAGAAACTCTTTTCTGAATAAATCTATTTGTCCTGGCCAGAAACTTGAAACATTAAGAACAATTAAATGAACATAGGATATTATCTCTATTTACTTAGAACAGATTCCATCTTGATCAACACCTACCTCCATATATCTTGATCAACACCTACCTCCATATATAACTAGTAGGAGCCAACACATGCCCATATACCCATACACAGTACAAGTATGAAAGCAGTGTCAAACTCAAACTACCTATATACAAGATAACTGTGCTATCTCAGGTCTAAAGATTATATGCGCTGATATGATTTATGACAAAACATTGACAAGAGTAAACTCCATGTGTTTGTTATAAGTGTCACTGGTTCGGCCTACTTATCATTTATAAGTGCCTATCATGTTTGTTACATGGCATGAGACTCACCATTCCATCTTATTTATATCTCATATAAATAACTTGGGAACAAATATGAATACAATCTTTCTGGATAGGTCATGTCCTTATTATGAAGTATCCTCGATTGTGAACCTATTTATGATACTTTGTGCTAGAAATATTGTCACTCATATTCTTAACAACTTAAGAATAATATTTCTAACAAAATATCAATGGACCTTTTCTATTACACATAAATATATTATGCAAACGGAAAAGTGAAAATGCCTTTTATTAATAAAAATATGTACAAGATACATACTAAATAATATGCTCTAGGGCATACTGCTAACAATCTCCCACTAGCACTTGAGCCATTCATTACAATATCTTAGACCTATCTTCTCAAGATGTCGGTCTAACTGAGTCTGTGACATAGGCTTAGTGAATGGATCAGCTGGATTTTCAGCTGATGCTACTTTTTGCATGGCTACATCGCCTCGCCCAACTATTTCTCTGATAATGTGGTAGCGCCTTTCTATGTGTTTGGATTTCTGGTGAGACCTTGGTTCCTTAGCCTATATGACTGCTCCATTGTTGTCACAGTGTAGTGGAACTACTGACTCAATGGAAGGAACTACTGTAAGTTCTGTCACGAACTTCTTTATCCAAACAGCTTCCTTTGCAGCATCTGATGTAGCAATATACTCAGCCTCTGTAGTGGAATCTGCAGTCGTGCTCTGTTTGGAACTCTTCCATCTGACTGCACCTCCATTACAAATGAACACATATCCAGAGGTAGACTTTCTATCATCGATATCTGATTGGAAATCAGAATCAGTATAACCATCCAATTGCAAGTCTCCACCTCCATAAATCAAGAATAAATCCTTAGTTCTTCTCAAGTACTTAAGGATATTCTTGACAGCTATCTAGTGTTCCAAACCTGGATTGGATTGATACCTGCTAGTCAAACTAACAGCATATGCAATATCCGGCCTAGTACACAACATTGCATACATTAAACTTCCAATAGCCAAAGCATATGGAATCCTGGCCATCTTATCTCTTTCTTCAGGTGTCTTTAGAGACATCTCTTTATAAAGGTGGATACCATGTCTCACTGGTAACAATCCTCTCTTGGAATCAAGCATGTTAAACCTCTATAACACCTTTTCCAAGTATAGACTTTGGGATAAACCAATTATTCTTTTCGCTATATCTCTATATATGCGAATCCCAAGAATATAGGTTGCCTCCCCTAAGTCTTTCATGGAGAATGTATTTGATAACCATACCTTTATAGTTGTAAACATACCTGTGTCATTACCCATCAACAGCATGTCATCCACATATAAGACAAGGAATGTGATAGCACTGTCACTAATCTTCTTATATACACATGGCTCATCCTCATTTTTAATAAAACCAAAGGATTTAATGGCTTCATCAAAATGGATGTTCCAACTCCTCGAAGCTTGTTTCAACCCATAAATGGATCGCTTTAGCTTGCATACCTTGGAACCATCTTGGGATTTAAAACCCCTAGGCTGTTCCATGAAAATGTTTTCTTCAATGTATCCATTGAGAAAAGCTGTTTTGATATCCATCTGCCAAATCTCATAATCATAATATGCAGCTATTGCTAATAAAATCCTAATTGATTTAAGCATGGCAACAGGCGAGAAAGTCTCCTCATAGTCGACTCCTTGCCTTTGGCGAAACCCTTTCGCAACTAGCCTTGCCTTATAGGTCTCTACCTTTCCATCAGAACCAATTTTCTTCTTGAAAACCCATTTGTTCCCTATAGGTACAATACCTTCAGGTGGGTCAACAAGATCCCAAACTTGATTCTTATACATGGAATCAATCTCGAATTTCATAGCATCAATCCATTTTAAAGAGTCTATATATGATATAGCTTCTTCATAAGTAAGTAGATCATCTCCATGATCTACTCCTTCATGAGTAGACAACTCTTGTTCTTCTTCATGAAGAAAACCATATCTCACTGGTGGGTGAGATACCCTAGTTGTTCTACGAGGAACAGCTGTAGATGTTTCATCAACGGGTATAGGTTGACTAGATGGATCTATATCCATCTGATCTGTTGGTTGGTTAGAATTCTCCAATTCTAACTCTATTTGCCTTCCTTTGCCTCCTTCTTTAACAAACTGTTGCTCAAGAAATGTGGCATCTCTACTTATCACAACCTTTTGTGAAGTAGGCAAATAAAAATAATATCCAAAAATATCTTTTGGATATCCAACAAATCGACCTTTTTCTGATCTGGTCTCCAATTTATCAGTGTTCAGCTTTTTGATATAAGCTGGACAACACCAAATCTTAAGATGCTTAAGACTTGGTTTTCTTCCATGCCATATCTCATAAGGTGTGGAAGAAACTGATTTTGATGGAATCCTATTCAGAATATACAAAGCTGATTCTAATGCAAATCCCCAAAAGAAGATTGGCATATTAGTATAGCTCATCATACTATGTACCATATCCAATAGGGTATGATTTCTCCTTTCAGATACACCATTCAGCTGTGGCGTTCCTGGAGGAGTCAGCTGAGAAACAATGCCATGCTCTCTCAAGTATTCATCAAATTCAGTACTCAAATATTCACCTCCACAATCTAATCGAAGAGCTTTAATACTCTTTCCTATTTGATTTTCTACTTCAGATTTAAATTCTTTAAACTTTTCAAAGGATTCATGTTTGTATTTCATCAAATACAAATACCCAAATCTTGATTTATCATCAGTAAAGGTAATAAAATAATGAAAGCGCCCTCTAGCCATTTCTTTGAATGGACCACATACATCACTATGTATTAGCTCCAAAATATTTTCAGCTCTTATCCCTTGTCCAATAAAGGGTGATCTAGTCATTTTGCCCTGAAGGCAAGATTCACAAGTTGGAGTAGGCTCAGAGCCCAATGAGGATAGAATCCCCATTTTCTCCAGTTTTGCAATCCTATCTTCTGCAACATGACATAACCTTAAATGCCAAATATATTTTGAACTTGAGTTGGTTTTCACCATGGCATTGCATTCTTTTAGATCAATTGCATTCAATTTGTGCTTGTCATTATTATCCAAATAATAAAGACCATCATTCATATAACCTGAACTAACATATTTATTTCCAAAATAAATATTGCAAACATCATCTGTGAACTGAAATTCATAGCCATTTCTAGTCAAACTAGATATAAAAATGATGTTCTTAAAAGCATCAGGTACATATAAAATATTATCCAAACACAAAACATGTCCAAACATGTAAAAAGATTTAGATCCTATGGATAAAGCTTCAACAGTTGAGCCATTGCCAATCCGGACTCTAATATCTTGAGAACGCAGGCTGCTACTATTTGCTAGTTCCTGCATATCATTAGAAATGTGAGAACTGGCACCAGTATCTAAAACCCAAGTTGTAGATGAACTATGAGTATCATTAGAATCTACATAACAAGATATGGACATACCTTCTGAAGGTGTATCCTTCTTGTCCTTCAGAGAAACAAGATACTCTGGGCAGTTCCTTTTCTAATGCCCATCCTTTTGGCAGTGGAAACACTTTCCTTTGCCTCCATCAGCTTTAGTCTTCCTTTTCTGCTTAGCTATTTTCTTGGAAGGACCAGGAATCTGAGGTTTCTTTTTCTTATTTCCCTTCTTCTTGTTGGACTTTCCAGCAGAAGAAGATGCAATCAAAGCTACCTCTTTTCCTTTATTGCCCGGCATATTCTTTTGGGCAATAACTAGCATGTTGAGTAAACCAGCTAAGGTGCATTCCTGTTGAGTCATATGGAAATTTTTCACAAAATTCCCAAAAGACTTAGGAAGGGATTGAAGGATCAAATCCGTCTGTAGTTGGAAATCCATGTTGAAGTCAAGATGTTCCAACTGCTCAATCAGCCGAATCATCTTGTGGACATGATCCCTAACATTCTGTCCCTCAGACATCCTCATACGGAATAGCTGTCTAGATATCTCATACCTAGCATTCCTGCTGTGCTCACCATACAACTCTTGTAGGTGAAGGAGGATCTCACTCACACTCAACATGTTCTCATGCTGCTTTTGTAACTCATTACTCATGGAAGCAAGCATGTAACACTTAGCTCTCATGTCATGCTCCTTCCAATTATCCAAAGTTTCATGTTCCTCTTGTGTGGCCTCTGGAGGTAAGGGACCAGGAACATTTGAATCTAGAACATATCCTATATGTTCAAGGTTTAGGACAAGTTTCAAATTTCTTAGCCAATCAGACAGATTAGGTCCTGTCAACCTATTGCGATCAAGTATGCTTGTAAGGATATTGGATGGTGGTGGTTGTTTAGTGTTCATTTTTATCAGAAAATTAACTGCAAAAAATAACCATATTAATTAGTAAATGTATCATGTAATTAACCAAAATGATTATGGTCTTTTAATCAAATTGGTCCTCCCACTAACTTAGCGAATCCTACACTTCCAAAGTAGAAAACGGAAATCCTAGTTGGATGGATTTCTAGTGGGTGATTGAATTCTTATAATTCTATTGATCATCCTCAGGTACATCCATTATTGGAATTACAATAAACTATAAGTGAGCAACTCCTTGCCTATCACATCTCATGTGACGTTCAATCCTTTACCTAGCCCTTAATGCTCAAAATCTCAGGTACATCCATTATTGACTTATCTTGCATTAGTTAAGTTGATCCCATTGAGCCAGTAATTATGCAAATAATTTTAATGTCCTCAGGTACATCCAATATTGGCCACTAAACCATTTACATATTTACAACATCTCATGCTTAATAATTATTCTTAAGAAAATCTCTTAAATTAATTGCATCTTATGCAACTATTTAAAATTTCTTAAAATAATTGCCCCAATGGAGGGCCTATGTTATAATTACTTTAATTATAGCATTTCCAACTTAATCATTTGTTTGGAAGATTTTATGGTCATTCTAATTACTATTAAGGTCTCACTTTGCACATTATCCAATTAGCATTAATATATCATATAATAGCATACATTCCCATACATCTCATGCATTCATAGATAAGCAATAAATATGGTATGATCATGGACTTTCTAAGGGATTCAATTCTGAGCCACCAAAATTGAATCAGGGCATTCCTAGGTGCATTCCATTCATTCATTTTACAAGAGTTGCTGAAGGAGTACATAATCAACACTTGATCTTGAATTCCTCCCACTAGTCCCACCAATGCTCTTGACCTCCTTGAACTTCTTGCAATCCAATATTACATAGTAATCCTTGGCATACCAAGGCGAATTTACAAGAACTTAAATAAAAAAAATTACAATCCAAAAATTATTACAAACTTAATAATACATGCCCAAAATAAATTAAAATAACTTAATTAATTTACAATCCCAAAGAAACATAAAAGAAATAAATCTAATCACATTGGTCTTTTATAGTCCATGATCATCCATCATGCATATCACTATTTAACAATTAAATAAAACATACATACTTAAATTAAATTGAATATCTCATATTCAACTTAAAAATCCAGATTTGAATATGATTCAAATAAATTTAAAAATTCATATTTGAATCTCATTCAAACAAATTTAAAAATTCATATTTGAATCACATTCAAACAACTTTAAAAATTCAGATTTGAATCACATTCAAACAATTTTTAAAAAATCAGATTTGAATCACATTCAAACATTTTTTAAAAAATTATATCTGAATTTTATTCAATCAATTTTAAAAAATCAGATTTAAATATGATTCAAACAACTTTAAAAATTCAGATTTGAATCACATTCAAACAACTTTTAAAATTCAGATTTGAATCACATTCAAACAACTTTTAAAATTCTGATTTGAATCATAATTTAATTGTGTGATAAAAATTCTAATTAAACAATTTAATTAGACATAAAATGGATCTTAGATCATACAACAATTGCACATTCACCATCCATTTACCTTTGCACACCATTGTGGTGTATCAACCATGCGCACCATGGTGTTCATCATTTGTGCCGCCACCTTGGCTTTGCAACCAGTAATGAAATTTTGATCTCATGATCAAACACATAATTAAATCATATAAACATCAATCTAAATGGCAAATATAGTGGCTCTGATACCAATTGAAGGAACGGAAGCGTGAAAAACACAAGTTTATACCATTAAATTCAAAAATTTTCACCTAAGGTCACATGCATCATGCAAGATTTATTTTATCTATTTGATTTTAAGGATAAACAACATATTAAAACTCTTTTAATATGTTTTTGGATCTGCATTTGCCATATAAGATTTTAAAATTAATCAGATTAATTTTAGAACCCTAGATTAAATCAAGAACAATTACACTAACCTCTTGATGCATTGCATCGTGTCTGCGCCTTTGAGATTCGTCTTTAGGACACCAGATGATTTCTTTAAATCATTTTATGAACCTCATAGACCATGGTTAACATCTAGCATAGCATGCCATGGCCACCCAATTAGTAATAAGGTTTACCTTAAATGAACCTATAATCATATGTTACCATGCACTAGAATCTCTCTGTTACAAAATCCCAACTCAAGCTAGAGTCATGGTTTATGTCAAACTCCATTTGCTATGAATATTATGTTCTCTTTTAATTCCAGTTCTTGATTAAAAAGATTTTCTCATCAGAAACTCTTTTCTGAATAAATCTATCTGTCCTGGCCAGGAACTTGAAACATCAAGAACAATTAAATAAACATAGGATTTTATCTCTATTTACTTAGAACAGATTCCATCTTGATTAACACCTACCTCCATATATCTTGATCAACACTTACCTCCATATATAACTAGTAGGAGCCAACACATGCCCATATACCCATACACAGTACAAGTATGAAAGCAGTATCAAACTCAAACTACCTATATACAAGATAATTGTGCTATCTCAGGTCTAAAGATTATATGCACTGATATGATTTATGACAAAACATTGACAAGAGTAAACTCCATGTGCTTTTCATAAGTGTCACTGGTTTGGCCTACTTATCATTTATAAGTGCCTATCATGTTTGTTACATGGCATGAGACTCACCATTCCATCTTTTTTATATCTCATATAAATAACTTGGGAACAAATATGAATACAATCTTTCTGGATAAGTCATGTCCTTATTATGAAGTATCCTCGATTGTAAACCTATTTATGATACTTTGTGCTAGAAATATTGTCACTCATATTCTTAACAACTTAAGAATAATATTTCTAACAAAATATCAATGGACCTTTTCTATTACACATAAATATATTATGTAAACGGAAAAGTGAAAATTCCTTTTATTAATAAAAATATGTACAAGATACATACTAAATGATATGCTCTAGGACATACTGCTAACAAGTATAAAGATACTCAGTGGTGCACAATAAAATACAAAATGCATAATAGAATATATTTATGATCAATTCATAATTCAAAAATCTCCTAATCACATTTCACCATTTTTCAAATCACAATTATAGCAAATCAAAATTTTCAAAGCTTAATATAACACAAATTTGATCAAACAACTTAATAATCATAGTGTTGCCAATCAATAACACAACTTAAGCCATAACACAAAATTTCCAAACATGTCGTGTTGTACACCATGACAAGGAAAACTCACCCCACTAATCGACATCAATGAGGGAGGTGGCTAGCTAGCTAATGAGTACTCATCCAAACTCATCTCAGACTGGCAAGCCAGAGAGGGAGGAATATAATCAAATATCAAACTCACCCCACAAGTGGAGGAGGAACATATTAATATTGCCATGCCAAGTGTGAATAAAAAAATAATTTAAATCAAGTTATTCAAATATTTAATGCAAAACATAATCAATTTCTAAAGTCAAATTTCCATTCCCAAACTGGCAACACAGTAGTTCTCAAAATCCATAATTAACACAATAATTTCATAATGCATAACTAAACAAATTTTCTATGAGAAAACGATAAATTAAGGTTTATTGTGCACAAACCTGACGTGAGTCACCTCTAGGCCTTGACTCAGTCTCTTAGACCTTTCGGGTCTTTTTTAGTTGAAACACGAAATTTATAGTGTTTCAGTATCTTATCTCACAATAAATCCAATAATTAATTCATAAATACTTAATTCTAGCCCAAATATGCTAAAACTTACATTCTTGAAAATTTTCATGTTGAGGTTATTATTCATGGTACTATTCAAGTCAAAATATTGACTTTCTTATGCTTACTAGGTATGGGAAATCCAACAATACTCACATACCATATTTTGGCTACCTAACTTATTGGTTTTGGTCATTTTCTCAAAACTTAAGTCTTTTAGGCAAACTTTCAAATTTTCAGTTTCGGTGATCTTTTTTGTACTGTTCCATTGGTTATGTTGCTGTGAGAATTTGGCCAAGTTTTCTTCATAGAAATTGTTCCTTATTGTCTTAACTTTATTTCCATTTTTGAATCACTCCATTTGGAGTTTTGTAGCTCAAGTTATAGCCATTTGAATCATGGCTGCCGGATTGGTCTAACCCAGATTTTCTGGGCACCAAAACTGGTTCTGGCAGTTTTAGGTCACCAAATTTGGGTGGCTAAATGACTTGGTTAAGGGCATAATTTGGGTTTGTGTTCTTCATAAAACTTGTAGGTCTATATCTCATCTTTCTACTGATATAATTTCAGGTCATTTGGACCTGCCTAGCCCAAGATATGGTCAAATGAATAAACATTGTTCATTTGGTCATTTTGTACAGGGCAGAATACCTAAGTCCGGATTTGGTCAATTTGTTCACTATGCTATGGTCACTTTTTGGGCATGATTCCTAAATGAAAAATGTGCCATTTTGTGTCTAGTTTCATTCCCAATTGGCCTCTCACCAATTGGGTTGGTAAAGTTTCAGTTTTGGTCCTTGAAATGGACCTTGGTCATGCTGCTTGCAGAATGACCATATTCAATCCGAATTTCCATTTGATTCCAACACTTCCAACATACCACAATTGGTCACATATGACCATTTTTCAGCTCAAACTAGGTCAAACACACCATTTGACCAATTCTCAAAATTTTGTCTCCCAAACCCTAGGTGCCAAAACCCTAACTCACTTGATTTGTTACATTTAATTAGTTCTAAACATACAAACACCATTTGTCAACTCATTCAAGCTTTCTAACACATTTAATTTAATCAAACACATGCAAATCACTCCTCTACATAAGCTGGCCGAAATTTACATATAGTCCTCCAACAATTATTTTCTTTTCATGTTAAGTTAAAATCTAAGTTAATTAGACTAAACATAATCACTAGACTATAAATTCCAAGTTTAGATGACTAACCTCAATCTTTGATGTCCAATTCTTCAATTCTCTTCTTTTTTCTTTTTCTTTACTTCTTCAATCTTCTTTCCAAAGCTCAAACACAAATTTTAACTAAGGAGTTTACAATTTCTATGGCTGAATTTAGGGTTTCTTCAAGCTCAAAATGAGCTTTAATAGAGGTGAAGTGAGGGAGAGAGGAGTGGGGCGGCAAGTTTGGGAAGAAGAAGACTTTAGTTAGTTTTTTTTTTTCTTTTCTTTTATGCATTTTTTGTGACACCCCTCACCCGACTACAGTGCAGCCGAGCAAGGTGTGCTACATTCAGTGTCGGAGCACCCTAACGTATCTTACTTTATTTCTTTAAAAAATTTTTTGCTCGTTATATTTAATATCGATTATTTTTCGATGGAGAAACTAACGGAGTTTCCCCTATTTTATTATCATTTAATGTGTTTTACTATTCACCTTTTTGAAATTTTCAATAATATTTTAAAATAAAAATCTCATCCATACTAATCATAATCATCTGATTAGTTCAAATATTCAGTATATAATTCAATTTCACATTCATTTCCATACTTTATCATTCATGCTCATCATATTTATCTCACATTCGATTCTTGTAATTCACATACTCAATTCATATATCTCAATTTCATATGTAAACATTCTCAAATTATATAAGCAAAATTTTCAAATTTCCTTAATTTACATATTTTACAAAATAATTACATAATTTCATAATTTATTTAATCTACAAATTAATTACAGTTCCATAATCTATTATTCAACAAACAATTCATAGTTTATATTATAAATAATAACTAATTATAATGTACAAAATACATAATATGATCTATATGGACCCTATCTACCTGCATTGCTGAGGAGGTGACAACCTTGTACACTTCTGATACTTCTGCAGATCTAGACTCCAAAAACTCCAGTCTAATGTCCACTGGGTTTTTATCTTCAGTACCTGCGCGAGGAAACAAATCCATCACATTAAGCATTGCTGCTTAGTAGTGCAATAATATAACAAGAAATAATCTATACAAATAAAAATAATTGGAGCATATTTTCTATACTCAAGAATTTTACTGAGTTCATATGAAATTTTCCATACAATATATCTTTCATCCTTTATGTTGCTCTCTAGAATCACTTCTTTCATAAGTTTACAATAATCATTTATATCATATACAAATAAATCTAAAATTTATACTTATATTCTTATGAAAGTCACATTTGTATTGTTATTTAAGTTATAATTCTTCTACTATTCTTTTTATCACTTCCTTGATACTTTCTAAGTTGTTTACAATCATTTCGTAATATTTAAAATTTTTAGAACTAGTTTAATTTACTTCAGATCATTCTAAGGAACAAATTTTTGGAGCTAATCTAATTTATTTCAGAACTTCTTCTCATTTATTTACTTTCTATCATTTTTAATTGTTAATATTCGTAACTTATTTTAATAAATTAGACTACCCAAGTAACTTACGACAGGCTGACTAAACTGGATAACGGGTCATTGGCACTGGACACCGCGATGCCTCCGGCTGTCATACCATAGGACATAGAACTTCAACCACGTATGCAGTCAGTATGGCTAAAAGCCATTATAACATATAATCGGGCATAAAAGCCATGAATACAGGCATAAAAGCTATGAATACGGGCATAAAGCTATGAATACATGTCACACCCTACCCCTCTGTAAGGCATAACATGATCCCGTAGTATACCTAATGAATTACCAACTCCGTCTACTGATAATCCATTAAATACACTACAAGGGATTTTAAAAACTTTTCTTACTTCTTTTACAGTGGTGAGCACTATTTACAGGTGTTAAAAATCTTTTTGAACTGAAGTAATAGAACTAACACATTTGAATTATTTGGAATTTTTGTAAAAATTTTGGCAGAGTGCCATCTGTATTTTGGATAAAACAGTTCTTCAGAAAACCTGTGAAAAACACTTCAATAAATTTCCAAATCTCAACTTCAACATTTTTCTCAACCCAACACAGTTCTCAAGTCAAATTCACAGTAATTTTTCAAGGACTGAGATAGAGAAAATATAATACAATTTTTACAAGTCTAAATATCTTATAATTTACTTTACAACTCCAATGTACAATTTTAATTTACAACTGCTCAAAACCAAAAACAATATGTACATACAGTGAACATACATTACATTACAAAATACAAAATACTGGTATACTCATTATACCCGGTAGTCTCTCGCTGGAGTTACTAGCGACCTAATCATTGCCACAATGCATGTCTACTGCGGCAATAAAAACTATCGCTGAGACAATGTCTCAGTGGTGCACAACATTAACCAAATACAATTTAAATCACAATTCATAAGTCATGTAAATAGTGGATACTTAAAACCATAGTTAATTTCAAGACAATAATTGTCAACAAGAATTTAAACTCCATTTCTCAATATCACAATAAATTTCAATAAGTCAGATCATGGTTAAATTCAAAAGACAGTATATGTCAATAAGGGTTTAAATTCATTTCACAAGCTCACAATGCATATTAATAAATCACACACAGCTTTAATCATGTTCCCAAGTTCAATTCATCCCAAAAGCCGATGGCCAATGAGGTATTCAATTCATCCCAAAAGTCAATGACTAATGAGGAATAACATAGCTAGCTAGCAAAAATATGAGTACTCATTCTATTCGTCCTCAACAGGCACACACCTCAACACTTCAGCCAGAGAGGGAATTCAATTCGTCCCACTAGACAAGCTAGCGAGGAATACAATCAATGTACATGATAGCTGTGGTTTCAAACCATTTACAGTGCTTTTCAATCAATAAGTATCCATCAAATATCATTCAAACCATTTTTCACAATTTCACAACTTAAAACAATAATATGCAAATAGTCATAATTTATTTCAATTGAAAATAATTCAAAAGAAATAGTTGTTGTGCACAAACCTCTGATAACTGTCTCTCGGTCTGGACTCAGTGTTTCCTTCCCTTTTCCTGAGTCTTTGGTAACTGAGAAACACAATTTGAAGTGTTTCAGTACTAAAATAAACTGTTTCTAACGATAATGTTCGATAAGTAATTCACTGAAGACTATTATTTGCTCAATCACCTAATATACTGACCCTCGATGCGTTTTAGGTAATTTAGGTTTTTGTGTCCTTAATATGTCACATTCAATAGGGTTTTAGGGTTAGTACGTTTTAACAAACTCATTTCCTTGTTTAGTGCATTTTAATGCAACTTGCTGGATTCCGGGATACTAGTTTGACCTAGCCGGACGACCTAGTTCTCTCGGTTTTTGGGTTTCGGTCAAAACTACAAACGTGTAGATCTATGTCTTATGGAACGCGGGGCAAAATTTTAGGTCATTCTGAGTTAAGTAGACCAAGTTATGGTCATTATACTATTGCTGGTCAAATGGCATCAAATTAGGTCAATTTTAGGTCAATTTGGTCAACTTTGGTTCGGCCAGTTTTTGGACCCGAACTTGTGCAAGCTTTTTGACTTACTTCTGGTCATTTCTGGGCTTTGGTGTCTTCATAGGACTTGTAGGTATGGGTCTTAACTATTCATGGTTAAAATTTCAGGTCAATTGGACCTGTTTTGAATGAGTTATGGCCTAAACACTAACTGCTGCCCAATTGGTACATTTTCAGGTCTCAATTGCACCTAATCCGAATTGGTCATTTTTTTATGTCACCTTGCAAGCAGAATTTTGGTATGCTTTCTCAATGAAAGTTGGCACATTTTGTGCCTAGTTCCACCTCCAATTGGTCTCATACCAATTGAGGTTACACATGTAAAGTTATAGACTAAAATACATACTGCCCTTAACTACCTTACTTAACATACATCAATTATACACTTACATTACTATATGTCCACTTCCCTTACCAATTCTGTTTTGGTTCATTACCAAAACCATATTCCACTTTACATTAACATCACTTTGGGCAGATTACAAACATCCTTAATACACCAATTAAAACTCACATTTACAAAGTCTAAATACAATCACATATACACCTAAACCTTACTAGTTCTTACATACACTTTACACAATCAATCTATATACATATCCATCAACCTTAATGTCAATATTTCTGCCAACACCTTCATGAACACATACATTTATCCAAGAATCCCAAGGCTGCCGAAAAGCTTCCTCAACACCAAAGTGTCCTACAATTCATCAATTTCCATCCAAGTGCAAAAATCACCATATACATATGGAATAATTTACTAGGATATTAAATCACCCTAACCAACATCATTTCTCATCAAATATATGTACAAATATTTCATCAAATACATAACTCCATGGCTGTCCAAAATGAACATATCAATAGCTTCTCAAACTTGAAATTTTTCTTCACAAAACCAACACCCATAACATGAACACAAAGTTTAACAAAGCAATCTTCCAAAATACAAACTTACCTTATGGTTGGAACTTGCCAAACCTCAATTAAACTTCTTGATTTTGGTATCAAGCTCTTCCTTATGATGTGTAGACAATCTTTAATGAAGGAACCTAAGTGATTAGAAGTGAAGTGAGGGGTTAGATGAAGCTTGCATGAAAACGGCAATGGTGGTTTCTCCTTTCCTTCAATTCGGCTAGGTTTAGTGAAATGAAGAAGATGAAGTTTCTGCTTGGTATAGTGGACTTACATCTACCCCACTATGTTTCTATTTTATTCCTTTAGTGGCCCACTCACTCAAATTTAATTATATAATAACCTTACATGTGTTATTTACACATTTTTCACTCCATTTTTTGCTATTTGTATTAGGTACCCCCAATTTAATTTTTCATTTTATTTTCTAAGTGTAATATTATTTATTTTTAGTGGACATTTAGGTCAAAAGACAATTTGGGATGTCAAATGACCATAATGCCCCTGTTCGGGTTGCATTCCCGATTTTCAGGTAACACCGGGTTTTGTCTGTTTTTCGTTTTCTCACTTTTCTTTGTACTAATTATGTAATTTTTCTTTGATCTTCCTAATGATATTTATTCTTCAATAAGGGTCTATTTAAGTCCTAAAAATGTTTTCCAGGGTTCCCCGCAGTCCAGGGCTAGTCAACGGTCCACGCCGTGACGTCCCGGTGCGGTCCCCCATCGCTAGGGTTCCTTGCTCGCTTAACTTGATTACATTTCTTTGCTATTATTTTTCCTTTGTTTTTCTTGTATTTTCTTTTCTTGTATTTCATTATTTTATGTCTCGTCACTCATAATAAAGTGTAGTTCTAGGCATCCTAGCTGTCCGGACAACACTGGTCACCGGAGCAGCAGAACGCACTACCGAACTTAGGGGTGTTACAATACAGGCATAAAGCCTTTCGCAGTACTGCTAAAACAATAAACTATTGGCATGCCAATCTATCCAATCTGACACACATGTCTAGGCAATACAAGGGCACATAATATCATTAAATATTAATATATTGTGTTTTATGACTTCATTATTTCATGACAAATTCCATAATTTATATATTCATCATAATATTTATACATTCCTTACATCATTCGTATTGATCACAATTCATTTGTTCTCATGTACTATTCACATTCAAAATATCTTTCCTTTCTCTCTTGATGGGAACCTAAATCCCAAATGGCACTTTTATCTCATTTATACATTTAACAATCTATTCATGCAAATTACATTTCATACTTCAAGTTGTATTGCTAATATATTATGAACTCCATTGGTGTTGGGAGTGTAAATCTCTATTAACTATTCCAAGTAATCCATGAACATTTCATGGATTCTAAATTTCATGCCTTAATTTCCTCTATCAATTTAGTTCTTACACTTTGTGCCTTTGTATTACTATATACATTACTATTCACTCAAATTGTTGACTTTTTAATACATAATAAATTTATTAAACCTAAGTTCATCAAGATACCACATTTTGCATTCTAAAGTTGTTGGTATTGGTTTCCAATACCATTTCAAAGCTTATTTCATGTTATTCAAAAATTTCAGATTTCATACCCTAGATTTACTGTTCCATTGGTTATTTGTATAATAGGAATTTAATAAAATTATCTTCATGAAAGTTGTTCCTTATTGTGTCTAGTTACATTTCCTTTTTTGAATCACTATATTTGGAGTTTTTTAGCTTAAGTTATTGTTATTTTACCATAACTGGCCGGATTGACCTGTACCCAGATTTTCTGGGCAAATTGGTTCTGCCAGATTTGGTAACCTAAGTTTGGTTGGCAATTTGACTAGGTTACGATCAGAATTTGGATTTGTGTTCTTCATGAAAGTTGTAGGTCTATCTCTCAGCTTTCCTTTGGTAAAATTTCAGGTCAATTAGACCTTTCTACGCTGAGTTATGACCAAATGAATAAATACTGTTCATTTAGTCATTTTGCCCAGGCAGATTGCAAGTCAAACAGATTAGGGCAATTTTTTAGGTCAACTTGGTTTGGTTTCTGGGCAGGGTTTCTTCACCAAAGTTGTGCCATTATGTGTCTAGTTTCATGTCCAATTAGCCTTGCACCAATTGAACCTATACAACTCCATTTATGGTTGCCCAAACCTGCTAGACTCACAACCAGTCCTGTAGGTCACCAAGGGCAGCATGCCTAAGCTCAACTCCATTATCCTTACTCACTTCAATTCCTCCTCACACACATTCAAATGGTCACTAATTGACTTTTACAATGTTAATATACCATTACATAAGTAAAACTCTAATTTTTTAACAAACCCTAATTTCCAAGTGTCCATTTATGCACATACATCAATTAAACATACTAATTCATTATTACTCTACATATACACTTCAAACACTACCTCTAATCCACTTTACTCCATCAAAATAATCATAACTACTTCCCCCCATACAGCTGCTAAAATTTGTAGAGGCCCAAACATGCACATATTTATTCAATTTTCTCAATTTCTTAGCATAAATAATGTTACTAGCACAAAATCTAAAGAAAAAGAGAAGAAATAGGCACTAACTCTTGTGTGAGTAGAATTTTCCCTCATCCCATCTTAAATTTTCCTTCACTTTCTTGGCTTTTCTTGGCAGCCAAACACTTTTTCAAGAGGTGTAGACAAGTTTTAATGAAAGATGCTTAGGGTTTAGTAGTAAAAATTCATGGGAAATGGAAAAAAGAGATGAAACAACACTCATGGAGGTTGAGAGAAAAGTGTGCCAGCTGAATGGGGAAGATGAGTGCAGAATTGTGTTCTAATTTTAGTCCATTTTATCTCTTTTAATTAGATTTATAAGTAGGTGTCACAATGGGATTGGATGGAAGTGTTTTAATGACATCATAGTGATGTCAAAATTCCTATTTAATTCATTTTTCTTTTCTTTTCTTTTCTTTTCTACTCATTTCCAATTCAATTTTTAGCAATATTTATTCATATTTTAGATCATAATAATTATTTACTTAACTGGACAAGTCGGCCAAAAATCATCTCTGAAGACGAAATGACTAAAATGCCCTCTGTTTGGCTTAATAGACTAAAATTGTCTGTTCCAATTGAAAAATTTTTCTAAGCAATTTCTTGGCATTCTATTGCCATAGAAACCTCAATAACTCTTCTCTGGAGTCTCAAAAATTATTTTATGAATTTTCTCCTGGGTCTAGGGCTTATAGTAGCGAGAACCGCAACTTCCCACTGGGTTACCCATCGCTAGGGCACCGGCTCATTTAACTTGGTTGTATTTTATTTCTAAAATTTTTCCTACATTTTCTTATTATTATTTGAGTTATTTATGACTCCTCACTCTAGTCTAAATATTTTTCTAAACATTCTAGCTGTCCAGACCGACTCCAGTCACCGAAACAGTAGAATGTATGGAATTGCTACAGTGAAGGTGTTACATTTTTAGTCTTTAGGAAGACCACAAATTATCCAAAAATTAAAGTTTTAATTATAATGTTTATTGCATCATGCATGATGTCATCACTTTTTCACTTTTTCTTTTTCCTTTTTTTTTCTATTTATTTTTTCATTAGTTCTTTAATTTAATTCCCGATTCTGAAATTTTCTTTTCTCCAATTTTATTTGACATTTAGGTCAGGAGTCAGCTCTAGGGGTTAATTGACCAAACTGCCCCTCGCCGGTTCGACTCGGTTTGCAAATAATTTGATATTTTTTTCGGATCCCTGACCTAATTGTTTGACCTGCTTAACAATTCTTTTTCATGATTTTCTCTTTTCCACTGCGTTAGCAATAGTCCTAAGGACCGCGGCATCACATTTTACGGTTCGAAATTTGAGTTTAAATTGACTTCTCAACTCTTCCCGAGAAGGTCACACATCGCTGTGACTCTCAGCTCATTTAACTTCTTATGTTCTTTTTTTCTTATTTATATTTAACTATTTGATAATTACTACTTATTTGTGTTTAGGGCTTATCTAGTTGTCTTAGATGTGGTTCTAATCCCCTTAATTATCCGGACCGACACCGATCACCGAAATAGTGAAATATACCAAGCTATGCAAATAGGGGTGTTACATGTGTTAGCAGTATGCCCTAGAGCATATCATTTAGTATGTATCTTGTACATATTTTTATTAATAAATGGCATTTCCACTTTTCTGTTTGTATAATATATTTATGTGTAATAGAAAAGGTCCATTTATATTTTGTTAGAAATATTATTCTTAAGTTGTTAAGAATATGAGTGACAATATTTCTAGCACAAAGTATCATAAATAGGTTCACAATCGAGGATACTTCATAATAAGGACATGACTTATCCAGAAAGATTGTATTCATGTTTGTTCCCAAGTTATTTATATGAGATATAAATAAGATGGAATGGTGAGTCTCATGCCATATAACAAACATGATAGGCACTTATAAATGATAAGTAGGCCGAACCAGTGACACTTATTACAAGCACATGGAGTTTACTCTTGTCAATGTTTTGTCATAAATCATATCAGTGCATATAATCTTTAGACCTGAGATAGCACAGTTATCTTGTATATAGGTAGTTTGAGTTTGATACTGCTTTCATACTAGTACTGTGTATGGGTATATGGGCATGTGTTGGCTCCTACTAGTTATATATGGAGGTAGGTGTTGATCAAGATGGAACCTGTTCCTCTAAGTAAATAGAGATAAAATCCTATGTTCATTTAATTGTTCTTGATGTTTCAAGTTCCTGGCCAGGACAGATAGATTTATTCAGAAAAGAGTTTCTGATAAGAAAATCTTTTAATCAAGAACTGGAATTAAAAGAGAACATAATATTCATAGCAAATGGAGTTTGACATAAACCATGACTCCAGCTTGAGTTGGGATTTTGTAACAGAGAGATTCTAGTGCATGGTAACATATGATTATAGGTTCATTTAAGGTAAACCTTATTACTAATTGGGTGGCCATGGCATGCTATGCTAGGTGCTAACCATGGTCTATGAGGTTCATAAAATGATTTAGAGAAATCATTTATGGTAAGAAAGAGTTCTGATGATATTAAGAGTTAATATCATGTCTCATTGCCAATTAGTGATGAGCCTAGTAAGTCACACACATACACAAGTTATCACCTAAATAAATATGATTTAATTAATTAATTAAAGAGTTTAATTGATTAATTAAATAGGTTTGGTTTGCAATTAGATTGCAAAGTCCCTAACATGACTTGAAACCAAATATAGATTATTAGATGTATAATATAAGTTAAATTTATATTTAAAGTGTTTAAATATGAATTTAATTAATGAGAAATTAATTAATAGAGATTAATTAATTAATTTATATTTGATATAAATTAATTAGAAGAAGAAAAATAATTATTTTGGGTTGAGAACTCAAAATTAAGACACAAGGGCATTTTGGTCATTTTGCAGTGTGACACGTGGCACCATGAGATGGTGACACATGGCATAACACATAAGCTTGCCAAATGTTTTTTAATAATGTAAGATGATTAAAATCAAGATTAAATATAGGTTTGACACTTGGCACAATGTGATTGGGTCACTTAAACCTAGAGCTAATCAAAGGGTGACATGTGGCAAGGGTTTAATGTGTTAACCTAGCTATATAAGTGTTGTTATGAGAAAAATAAAAACAAGCAGCAGCCACACTCCTTTGTCACGCCACTTTTGAAGGAACGGAAGCGTGAAAAACACAAGATTATACCATTGAATTCAAAAATTTTCACCTAGGGTCACATGCACCATGCAAGATTTATTTTTATCTATTTGATTTCAATGATAAACTACATATTAAAACTCTTTTAATATGTTTTTGGATCTGTATTTGCCATTTAAGATTTTAAAATTAATCAAATTAATTTTAGAACCCTAGATTAAATCAAGAACGATTACACTAACCTCTTGATGTGCCGCAGGTTGCACCTTTGAGATTCGTCTTGTGACACGGATGTTGTCCCTCTAGCTTGTCCACACCAAGAACACCTATGGCAGCCCTTGAACAGCTTCTAAAGCCTTTTCTATTAATTAGAAATTCAAGTTCTGCCTTTTAAGAGATTAGAGATGTAAACAGGACACTAGAAACAATTTCTAGTGTTCTTAATTCAAGAGATTGATGGCTAATCTCTTTGAATTGATGAGAGATGAAGAGAAATAGCTGGAGAGGCTCAAAGTGGCGTGACAATTGAGAGGAGAGGCTGCTGGTTATGTTTTCTTTCATAACCCCACTTAAATAGCTAGGTTAACACATTAAACCCTAGCCACATGTCACCTTTTGATTAGCTCTAGGTTTAAGTGACCCAATCACATTGTGCCAAGTGTCAAACCTATATTTAATCTTGATTTTAATCATCTTACATGATTAAAAAAAAAAAACATTTGGCAAGCTTATGTGTAATCCCATGTGTCACCATCTCATGGTGCCACGTGTCACACTGCAAAATGACCAAAATGCCCCTGTGTCTTAATTTTGAGTTCTCAACCCAAAATAATTATTTTTCTTCTTCTAATTAATTTATATCAAATATAAATTAATTAATTAATCTCTATTAATTAATTTCTCATTAATTAAATTCATATTTAAACACTTTAAATATAAATTTAACTTATATTATACATCCAATAATCTAGATTTGGTTTCAAGTCATGCTAGGGACTTTGCAATCTAATTGCAAACCAAACCTATTTAATTAATCAATTAAACTCTTTAATTAATTAATTAAATCATATTTAATTAGGTGATAACTTGTGTATGTGTGTGACTTACTAGGCTCATCACTAATTGGCAATGAGAAATGATATCAACTCTTAATATCATCAGAACTCTTTCTTACCATAAATGATTTCTCTAAATCATTTTATGAACCTCATAGACCATGGTTAACACCTAGCATAGCATGCCATGGCCACCCAATTAGTAATAAGGTTTACCTTAAATGAACCTATAATCATATGTTACCATGCACTAGAATCTCTCTGTTACAAAATCCCAACTCAAGCTGGAGTCATGGTTTATGTCAAACTCCATTTGCTATGAATATTATGTTCTCTTTTAATTCCAGTTCTTGATTAAAAGATTTTCTCATCGAAACTCTTTCTAATAAATCTATCTGTCTGGCCAGAACTTGAAACATCAAGAACAATTAAATGAACATAGGATTTTAACTCTATTTACTTAGAGGAACAGATTCCATCTTGATCAACACCTACCTCCATATATAACTAGCAGAGCCAACACATGCCCATATACCCATACATAGTACAAGTATGAAAGCGATATCAAACTCAAACTACCTATATACAAGATAATCTGTGCTATCTCAGTCTAAAGATTATATGCATCGATATGATTTATGACAAAACATTGACAAGAGTAAACTCCATGTGCTTGTCATAAGTGTCACCGTTCTGCCTACTTATCATTTATAAGTGCCTATCATATTTGCTATATGGCATGAGACTCACCATTCCATCTTATTTATATCTCATATAAATAACTTGGGAACAAACATGAATACAATCTTTCGATAAGTCATGTCCTTATTATGAAGTATCCTCGATTGTGAACCTATTTATGATACTTTGTGCTAGAAATATTGTCACTCATATTCTTAACAACTTAAGAATAATATTTCTAACAAAATATCAATGGACCTTTTCTATTACACATAAATATATTATGTAAACAAAAGTGGAAATGCCTTTATTAATAAAATATATACAAGATACATACTAAATGATATATTCTAGGCATACTACTAACAATCTTCCACTAGCACTAGAGCCATTCATTGCAGTACCTTAGACCCATCTTCTCAAGATGTCAGTCTAACTGAGCTTGTGACAAAGGCTTAGTGAATGAATCAGCTGGATTTTCAGCTGATGCTATTTTCTGCATGGCTATATTGCCTTGCCCAACTATATCTCTGATAATGTGGTAGTGCCTTTCTATGTGTTTGGATTTTGGGTGAGACCTTAGTTCCTTAGCTCAGATGATCGCTCCATTATTGTCACGGTAGTGGAACCGCGACTCAATGGAAGGAACTCTGTAAGTTCTCATCACGAACTTCTTTATCCAAATGACTTCTTTTGCGAGATTCGATGCAAAGAATATACTCACCTCGATGAGTGGAATCGCAGATGCGCTCGCTTGGAACTCTTCCAATCGATCGCACCTCCATTACAAATGAACACATATCCAGAGGTAGACTTTCTATCATCGATATCTGATTGGAAATCAGAATCAGTATAACCATCCAATTGCAAGTCTCCACCTCCATAAATCAAGAATAAATCCTTAGTTCTTCTCAAGTACTTAAGGATATTCTTGATGACTATCGATGTTCCAAACTCGATTGGATTGATACCGCTAGTCAAACTAATAAAGATATGCGATATCAGGCCTAGTACACAACATTGCATACATTAAACTTCCAATAGCCAAGCATATGGAATCTCGCCATCTTATCTCTTTCTTCAGGTGTCTTTGGAGACATCTCTTTAGAAAGATGGATACCATGTCTCACTGGTAACAATCCTCTCTTGGAATCAAGCATGTTAAACCTCTTTAACACCTTTTCCAAGTATAGACTTTGGGATAAACCAATTATTCTTTTCGATCTATCTCTATAGATGCGAATCCCAAGAATATAGGTTGCCTCCCTAAGTCTTTCATGGAGAATGTATTTGATAACCATACCTTTATAGTCATCAACATACCTGTCTCATTACCCATCAACGGTATGTCATCCACATATAAGACAAGGAAAGTGATAGCACTGTCACTAACCTTCTTATATACACATGGCTCATCCTCATTTTGATAAAACCAAAAGATTTAATGGCTTCATCAAAACGGATGTTCCAACTCCTCAAGCTTGTTTCAACCCATAAATGGATCACTTTAGCTTGCATACCTTGGAACCATCTTAGGATTCAAATCCTTAGGTTGTTCCATGAAAATGTTTTCTTCAATGTATCCATTGAGAAAAGCTGCTTTGACATCCATCCGCCAAATCTCATAATCATAGTAGCGCTATTGCTAATAAAATCCTAATTGATTTAAGCATGGCAACAGGCGAGAAAATCTCCTCATAGTCTATTCCTTGCCTTTGGCGAAACCCTTTCGCTACTAACCTTGCTTTATAGGTCTCTACCTTTCCATCAGAACCAATTTTCTTCTTGAAAACCCATTTGTTCCCTATAGGTACAATACCTTCAGGTGGGTCAACAAGATCCCAAACTTGATTCTTATACATGGAATCAATCTCGAATTTCATAGCATCAATCCATTTTGAAGAGTCTATATCTGATATAGCTTCTTCATAGGTAAGTGGATCATCTCCATGATCTACTTCTTCATGAGTAGACAACTCTTGTTCTTCTTCATGAAGAAAACCATATCTCACTGGTGGGTGAGATACCCTAGTTGTTCTACGAGGAACATCTGTAGATGTTTCATCAATGGGTATAGGTTGACTAGATGGATCTATATCCATCTGATCTGTTGGTTGGTCAGAATTCTCCAATTCTAACTCTATTTGCCTTCCTTTGCCTCCTTCTTGAACAAACTGTTGTTCAAGAAATGTGGCATCTCTACTTATCACAACCTTTGTGAAGTAGTCAAATAAAAATAATATCCAAAACTATCTTTTGGATATCCAACAAATCGACCTTTTTTTTGATCTGGTCTCCAATTTATCAGTGTTCAGCTTTTTGATATAAGCTGGACAACCCCAAATCTTAACATGCTTAAGACTTGGTTTTCTTCCATGCCATATCTCATAAGGTGTGGAAGAAACTGATTTTGATGGAATCCTATTCAGAATATATAAAGCTGATTCTAATGCAAATCCCCAAAAGGAGATTGGCATATCAGTATAGCTCATCATACTACGTATCATATCCAATAGGGTACGATTTCTCCTTTCAGATACACCATTTAGCTGTGGCGTTCCTGGAGGAGTCAGCTGAGAAACAATGCCATGCTCTCTCAAGTATTCATCAAATTCAGTACTCAAATATTCACCTCCACGATCTGATCGAAGAGCTTTAATATTTTTTCCTGTTTGATTTTCTACTTCAGATTTAAATTCTTTGAACTTTTCAAAGGATTCATGTTTGTATTTCATCAAATACAAATACCCAAACCTTGATTTATCATCAGTAAAGGTAATAAAATAATGAAAGCCCCCTCTAGCCATTTCTTTAAACGGACCACATACATCACTATGTATTAGTTCCAAAATATTTTCAGCTCTTAGCCCTTGTCCAACAAAGGGTGATCTAGTCATTTTGCCTTGAAGGCAAGATTCACAAGTTGGAGTAGGCTCAGAGCCCAATGAGGATAGAATCCCCATTTTCTCCAATTTTGCAATCCTATCTTCTGCAACATGACATAACCTTAAGTGCCAAATATATTTTGAACTTGAGTTGGTTTTCACCATGGCATTGCATTCATTTAGATTGCTATACTCTGGCCAGTGGTAACACTTTCTTACTGGCAATGGAAACACTTTCCTGTTAGCAATGGAAACACTTTCCTGTTGGCAGTGGAAACACTTTCCTTTGCCTTTGTCAGCTTTGGTCTTCCTTTTCTGTTCAACTATTTTCTTGGAAGGACAAGGAATCTGAGGTTTCTTTTTCTTATTGCCCTTCTTCTTGTTGGACTTTCCAGCAGAAGAAGATGCAACCAAAGCTACCTCTTTTCCTTTATTGACTGGCATATTCTTTTGGGCAATAACCAGCATGTTGAGTAATTCAGCTAAGGTGCATTCCTGTTTAGTCATATGGAAATTTGTCACAAAATTCCCAAAAGACTCAGGAAGGGACTGAAGGATCAAATCCGTTTGTAGTTGGAAATCCATGTTGAAGTCAAGATGTTCCAACTGCTCAATCAGTATCATCTTGGGGACTTGTTCCCCAACATTCGTCCCTCGGACATCCTCATCGGAATAAGTTTAGATATCTCATACCTAGCATTCTCTTTGTGCTCACCATACAACTCTTGTAGGTGAAGGAGGATCTCACTAGCACTCTGCATGTTCTCATGTTGCTTCAGAACTCATTACTCATGGAAGCAAGCATGTAACACTTAGGTCTCAGATCATGCTCCTTCCACTTGTCCAAAGTATCATGTTCCTCTTGTGTGGCCTCTGGAGGTAAGGGACCAGGAACATTTGAATATAGAACATATCTTATATGTTCAAGGTTCAGGACAAGTTTCAACTTTCTTAGCCAATCGCATGATTAGGTCCTGTCAACTGTTGTGATCAAGTATGCTTGCAAGGATATTGGATGGTAGTGGTTGTTTTGTGCTCATTTTTATCGAAAATTAATGCGTAAAATAACCAGATTAATTAGTAAATGTATCATGTAATTAACCAAAATGATTATGGTCTTTTAATCAAATTGGTCCTCCCACTAACTTAGCGAATCCTACACTTCCAAAGTAGAAAACGGAAATCCTAGTTGGATGGATTTCTAGTGGGTGATTGAATTCTTATAATTCTATTGATCATCCTCGTGTACATCCATTATTGGAATTACAATAAACTATAAGTGAGCAACTCCTTGCCCATCACATCTCATGTGAGGTTCAATCCTTTACTAGCCCCTAATGCTCAAAATCTGTGTACATCCAATATTGACTTATCTTGCATTAGTTAAGTTGATCCCATTGAGCCAGTAATTATGCAAATAATTTTAATGTCCTCAGGTACATCCAATATTGGCCACCAAACCATTTACATATTTACAACATCTCATGCTTAACAATTATTCTTAAGAAAATCTCTTAAATTAATTGCATCTCATGCAACTATTTAAAATTTCTTAAAATAATTGCCCCAATGGAGGGCTTATGTTATAATTACTTTAATTATAGCATTTCCAACTTAATCATTTGTTTGGAAGATTTTATAGCCATCCATCCTAATTACTATTAAGGTCTCACTTTGCACATTATCCATTTAGCATGCATATATCATATAATTGCATACATTCCCATACATCTCATGCATTCATGGATAAGCAGTAAATATGGTATGATCATGGACTTTCTAAGGGATTCAATCGAGCCACCAAGAATTGAATCAGGCATTCCTAGGTGCATTTCATTCATTCATTTTACAAGAGTTGCTGAAGGAGTACATAATCAACACTTGATATTGAATTCCTCCCACTGGTCCCACCAATGCTCTTGACCTCCTTGAACTTCTTGTAATCCAATATTACATAGTAATCCTTGGCATACCAAGGCGAATTTACAAGAACTTAAATAAATGAAATTACAACCCAAAAATATTACAAACTTAATAATACATGCCCAAAATAAATTAAAATAAATTAATTAATTTACAATCCCAAAGAAACATAAAAGAAATAAATCCAATCACATTGGTCTTTTATAGTCCATGATCATCAATTATGCATATCACTATTTACCAATTAAATAAAACAGACATTCTTAAATTAAATTGAATATCTCATATTCAACTTAAAATCCAGATTTGAATATGATTCAAATAAATTTAAAAATTCAGATTTGAATCTCATTCAAACAAATTTAAAAATTCAGATTTGAATCACATTCAAACAACTTCAAAAATTCAGATTTGAATCACATTCAAAAATTTTTTAAAAAATCAGATTTGAATCACATTCAAATATTTTTTAAAAAATCAGATCTGAATTTTATTGAATCAATTTTAAAAAATCAGATTTAAATATGATTCAAACAACTTTAAAAATTCATATTTGAATCTCATTCAAACAACTTTTAAAATTCAGATTTGAATCACATTCAAACATTTTTTAAAATTCTGATTTGAATCATAATTTAATTGTGTGATTAAAACAACTAATTAAACACTTTAATTAGTCAAAGAATAGGCCTTAGATCATACAACAATTGCAGAATTAAAAGCCAAACCTTGAATCACCCATGGAACCATTGTTGCCGCCACCAATGGTGGCTTCTCCATGTGTGACGCCACATCTCATGATCCAACCAGCAATGAATCTCTTGATCTCATGATCAAACACACAATTAAATTATATAATCAACAATCTAAATGGCAAATATAGTGGCTCTGATACCAATTGAAGGAACGGAAGCGTGAAAAACACAAGATTATACCATTGAATTCAAAAATTTTCACCTAGGGTCACATGCACCATGCAAGATTTATTTTTATCTATTTGATTTCAATGATAAACTACATATTAAAACTCTTTTAATATGTTTTTGGATCTGTATTTGCCATTTAAGATTTTAAAATTAATCAAATTAATTTTAGAACCCTAGATTAAATCAAGAACGATTACACTCACCTCTTGATGTGCTGCAGCGTGCGCACCTTTGAGATTCGTCTTGAGACACCAGATGTTGTCCCTCTAGCTTGTCCACACCAAGAACACCTATGGCAGCCCTTGAACAGCTTCTAAAGCCTTTTCTATTAATTAGAAATTCAAGTTCTGCCTTTTAAGAGATTAGAGATGTAAACAGGACACTAGAAACAATTTCTAGTGTTCTTAATTCAAGAGATTGATGGCTAATCTCTTTGAATTGATGAGAGATGAAGAGAAATAGCTGGAGAGGCTCAAAGTGGCGTGACAATTGAGAGGAGAGGCTGCTGGTTATGTTTTCTTTTCATAACCCCACTTAAATAGCTAGGTTAACACATTAAACCCTAGCCACATGTCACCTTTTGATTAGCTCTAGGTTTAAGTGACCCAATCACATTGTGCCAAGTGTCAAACCTATATTTAATCTTGATTTTAATCATCTTACATGATTAAAAAAAAAAAAAACATTTGGCAAGCTTATGTGTAATCCCATGTGTCACCATCTCATGGTGCCACGTGTCACACTGCAAAATGACCAAATGCCCCTGTGTCTTAATTTTGAGTACTCAACCCAAAATAATTATTTTTCTTCTTCTAATTAATTTATATCAAATATAAATTAATTAATTAATCTCTATTAATTAATTTCTCATTAATTAAATTCATATTTAAACACTTTAAATATAAATTTAACTTATATTATACATCCAATAATCTAGATTTGGTTTCAAGTCATGCTAGGGACTTTGCAATCTAATTGCAAACCAAACCTATTTAATTAATCAATTAAACTCTTTAATTAATTAATTAAATCATATTTAATTAGGTGATAACTTGTGTATGTGTGTGACTTACTAGGCTCATCACTAATTGGCAATGAGAAATGATATCAACTCTTAATATCATCAGAACTCTTTCTTACCATAAATGATTTCTCTAAATCATTTTATGAACCTCATAGACCATGGTTAACACCTAGCATAGCATGCCATGGCCACCCAATTAGTAATAAGGTTTACCTTAAATGAACCTATAATCATATGTTACCATGCACTAGAATCTCTCTGCATTACAAAATCCCAACTCTGCCGGAGTCATGGTTTATGTAAAACTCCATAAGCTATCAATATAATGTTCTCTTTTAAATACAGTTATTGATTAATAGAATTATCTCATCAGAAACTCTTATCTGAATAAATCTATCTGTCCTTGCCAGGAAATTGAAACATCAAGAACAATTAAATGAACATATGATTTTAACTCTATTTACTTAGAGGAACAGATTCCATCTTGATCAACACCAACCTCCATATATAACTAGCAGGAGCCAACACATGCCCATATACCCATACATAGTACAAGTATGAAAGCAGTATCAAACTCAAACTACCTATATACAAGATAACTGTGCTATCTCAGGTCTAAAGATTATATGCACTGATATGATTTATGACAAAACATTGACAAGAGTAAACTCCATGTGCTTGTCATAAGTGTCACTGGTTCGGCCTACTTATCATTTATAAGTGCCTATCATATTTGCTATATGGCATGAGACTCACCATTCCATCTTATTTATATCTCATATAAATAACTTGGGAACAAACATGAATACAATCTTTCTGGATAAGTCATGTCCTTATTATGAAGTATCCTCGATTGTGAACCTATTTATGATACTTTGTGCTAGAAATATTGTCACTCATATTCTTAATAACTTAAGAATAATATTTCTAACAAAATATCAATGGACCTTTTCTATTACACATAAATATATTATGTAAACAGAAAAGTGGAAATGCCTTTTATTAATAAAATATATACAAGATACATACTAAATGATATGCTCTAGGGCATACTACTAACAACTTTGAGGGTTTTTATCTCTTCTTCTTCATCTCTTATCAATTCAAAGAGATTAGCCATCAATCTCTTGAATTAAGAACACTAGGAATTGTTTCTAGTGTCCTGTTTACATCTCTAATCTCTTAAAAGGCAGAACTTGAATTTCTAATTAATAGAAAAGGCTTTAGAAGCTATTCAAGGGCTGCCATAGGTGTTCTTGGTGTGGACAAGCTAGAGGGACAACATCTGGTGTCCTGAAGACGAATCTCAAAGGCGCAGACACGCTGCAGTGCATCAAGAGGTTAGTGTAATTGTTCTTGATTTAATATAGGGTTCTAAAATTAATCTGATTAATTTTAAAATCTTAAATGGCAAATACAGATCCAAAAACATATTAAAGGAGTTTTAATATGTTGTTTATCATTGAAATCAAATAGATAAAAATAAATCTTGCATGATGCATGTGACCCTAGGTGAAAATTTTTGAATTCAATGGTATAAACTTGTGTTTTTCATGCTTCCGTTCCTTCAATTGGTATCAGAGCCACTATATTTGCCATTTAGATTGTTGATTACATGATTTAATTGTGTGATTTGATCATGAGATGATTGATCCATTGCTGGTTGGATCAAGAGGTGTGGCGGCATGCTTGAAAAACACCATCAATTGTGCACATGGTTTGGCTTCCATGGGTGGTTCAAGGTTTGGCTTTTAATTCTGCAATTGTTGCATGATGAAAGGTTCATCATATGGCTAATTAAAATGTTTAATTAGGATTTTTATTCACACAATTAAATTATGATTCAAATCAGAATTTTAAAAATTGTTTGAATGTGATTCAAATCTGAATTTTTAAAGTTGTTTGAATCATATTTAAATCTGATTTTTTAAAATTGATTGAATAAAATTCAGATCTGATTTTTAAAAAAATGTTTGAATGTGATTCAAATCTGATTTTTTAAAAAATGTTTGAATGTGATTCAAATCTGAATTTTTTAAGTTGTTTGAATATGATTCAAATCTGAATTTTTAAATTTGTTTGAATGAGATTCAAATATGAATTTTTAAATTTATTTGAATCATATTCAAATCTGGATTTTTAAGTTGAATATGAGATATTCAATTTAATTTAAGTATGTATGTTTTATTTAATTGTTAAATAGTGATATGCATGATGGATGATCATAGACTATAAAAGACCAATGTGATTGGATTTATTTCTTTTATGTTTCTTTGGGATTGTAAATTAATTAATTTATTTTAATTTTTTTTGGGCATGTATTATTAAGTTTGTAATAATTTTTGGGTTGTAATTTCATTTATTTAAGTTCCTCTAAATTCGCCTTGGTATGCCAAGGATTACTATGTAATATTGGATTGCAAGAAGTTCAAGGAGGTCAAGAGCATTGGTGGGACCAGTGGGAGGAATTCAAGATCAAGTGTTGATTATGTACTGCTTAGCAATAAATGCCCGATTTTCCCCTATATATACCCTTGATAGAAGGAACCCCCCTCATTTGATTTTCCTTTCTTGCTTTTTCTTTCTTGTTTTAACTGTTCCGGCAGTAATTCTAACTATGACTGTGGCTTTTGATCCTTTTCCGATGGACTTCTTTACCCACCGACTGAAAATTTATGATCCCGGTGATCGAATAATCATGAAAACCTTAACTAACGATGGTGAGAGAACTGAATCGATTGACCGATCTGGGTTGCGGACTTCGATCGTGCCGATCTCGAGTCGCTCAATCGAATAATCGAATCGATTTGGGCCGAGCAGATTGCTAATGTTCGCCGATCTCGCGACGCTTCTTCCGAGCTTATTTGGCTTCTCACCACATTGGGTGTTCCGACAGGGGTTTCCCTCCACATTAGGTGTTCCGACGGCGGGTTAAGCTCCGGTCGGTGACACCCTGTGGATCAGTCACAATGTTGGCTATTGACATAGGCCTCTTTAGAAAGGATGTTCCGCTGATCTTTAGAGGTCGGCCTTTTGATGTAATCAGATGTAATCCGATCTTGAGATCGCCCAAATGATGTAATATGTTCTTTTTGAAATAAAGATTTTATTTTGTCAATTATTATCTTATTAATTATTTTCCGAGCTCTAATATGATTATCCGATCTGATTCTTTACCTGAATGACACTTATCCGATCTGTAATTCGAAACACCTGGATCTACCGCTCTATAATTAACCAATCTCTGTATGGAATCTTGGGAATATTCGTGAGACGTGTCAGAACAGCTGGCGAGTCCCACTAACCGATGCGCTGCCTGGAACCTCGTGAGCATTAAATGCTCGGACGAGTATAAATAGGGGTGGGGGGTTAGCCATTTGCTCCTGTATGTCATTTTCAATCTCTCGCTCACAACCTCAAAGTTCTCTCGTTTACTCAAGTTCTTCCGACGCCGATCAGACTCCGGTAAGGGCTTTGATCTTCTTTTTAGTTTAAGTTCTTTATTTCCTTTGAAAATGAGTGGTGCCAAGGGTCAGAGAGCGGCGAGCCCTCCTTCCATTCAGTTCTCGTGGTCGTCTGATGAAGAAGAGGTGGTCGGGCCAAGCGCGCAACCAGAACTTCCTAGGGTCTCCGTTCCAGCTCGGGGGCGGATCGCACCATCAAGGCATGCACCTTCTTCAGGGAGGGAGAATCTTCCCCTGGACGAGCTGCCATCGATCTTGCAAGAATCCGATTTGCAATCGTTTGGCCAGGAGTACAATATTCGTCCTGATTCGTATGAACTTATCAGGTGTCACAGCTATCACCGAGCTGGTTACTTCTTTGAAGAGAATGACTTGGTTATGGTATATGAGGAACAGTTAAAGGCCGGTCTGCGGTTCCTCCGACGATTTCTTCAAGGAGGTCTTAAAATTTCACCGAGTATGCATTGCTCAAGTCCACCCCAACTCGTGGCGGATCTTAGTAGCCTTCCGAGGCCTGTGCCGAGCTAAGGGGATCAGACCTACGGCTAAGGTGTTCGCCGAACTGCACAGGCTAACTCGCCGAAAGGATAATGAGCACTGGTTCTTTCAGGCGAAGCCTCATTGTGGGCTCTTTACCGATCTGCCCTCCAGCCTTAAAAATTGGAAGAACCGCTTCTTCATTCTGAGGAGCAAAAATTCGACCTGCTTTGAGGACTTCCCCCGTAGCTGGTGGCACCAAGGGCCCTTGATTCCAAAGCGTATTACCTTGCACCAGGAGGAAAGCCTCATAGTGATGGAACTGAAGAATCAGGCTGCCACTCAAAAGTTCTCCTGTTTAAATGCGGTGACTGCCAAGCTGCACCATTGGACCATACAGCTGATCACCGGCCAAGATCGCGAACTTCCGCTCTCTGACCTCGGCATTGGTATTTTCTACATCTCAGATCTCAGGACCTTAGCGATCTCACTGACCTTTTCTTTGTGCAGGTATGGCGGGTGGTGAGGGTTCCAAGAAGCGGAAGAAGGAGAGAGAGATTTCCCGGAAAATAAAGGAGATGAAGCGTTCGGCCCTACTTCAAACACCCGGCCATGAACCTGGAGAGACACGACGGGACCTTCCTCGACCTTCAGGACCGCCGATCACTGAAGCTGTCCGATCTCCTCCTCAACAGGAAGAGCCGCCTCCACCTCCTCCAGTTGCTCCAAGCACAGAAGGGGGTCGTTCTCGACCTCCTACGAGGCCCTCTTCTCGTGGCGCCCAAGTACTGATTGCCTCCCTAGAGAACAACCGGACCGTTCAGGAGAACCCCGATTTTGCCAAAGTTTTGGGGTCTTCTATCTGCCTTCGGGAGGATCGGGATAGATTGTCTCCGGACAACCTTGACGATATCCTGACTCGATCCATGAGCCTGAATGTGGAGTGTCTGGTGAACCAGCACATAGTTCGGGAAAAGGCTCATCGCCTGGGTAAGGAGATCGAGAAGAAGAATCAGGAAGTGGCTTCTCTCCGATCCCAAATCCTATCCACTCAGGATTACATATCTCAAGTTGAGGGGCGGGCAAAGTTCTATGAAGACAAGCTAGCCGAACAGTCCCATGTTCTGGCTGAAAAGGATCGTGCTCTCAGGGAAGTCCAGGCGCTTTGGGCCAACGAAGCTTCTCAGGTCGCTCAACTTATCGAGGAGCTTAAGGCGAAAGACAAAGAAATGGTGACAGGAATAGCAGGTGCATATGTGAATGCTCACCAGGACCTCTTAGCCGAACTCCAGAAGCGTTACCCAGAGGAGGACTTCTCTTGGATGGCCGACCTGGCTCCCAGGGGCGAGGGTGAGGACAGTGAGGAGGAGGGAGAGGGTGAGCGAAATGTAGATCTGAGCGAAATGTAGATCAGGCTGGGGGTGATCCCCCAGCCGAATAACTTGTACAAATTCTGAAATGAAATGAAATGAAATGACTCTTTTGTTCAATGAATGGTTGTGATCGGAACATTTCTAAATTATTAAACACTTGATTGTTTGAGTATCTTGAAAGAACTTGAAAGTGATTATTAACCTAAGTGTGAGAGATCGGAAGACATAGTGAGCATAAGATCAGTAGAGAATCAACATTAATCGGGACCTGATTAAAGTTGGAAATTTGGTGAACCCACTTAAAATCAAGATCATCATTACTTCGGATTGGAATCTTAATTATTCCTGAACTTAAAATGAGAGATCGGCAATAAGACCAGTGACATAAAGATTTAGTATTGACTCAATTTTGTTTGACAGGAGAGATCGGGAATGTAATCGACCGGTCAGGAAATTTGACAATTAGCTTGAGAGATCGGTGAGCGACTTGGCAAGGCCTTAGATGATACGAGGGCTTAGCATTGATTCAATTTTCTGTGAAGAGAGATCGGTAATATGGCAAAGAGAGGTCGGAAATGTAGTTGGCTGGAAAAGGAAAATTTAGTGCTGGGGATCGGTTTCAAGGTTTATTGATTCTGGGGATCGGCCAAAATATGGTGTCGACAGCTGCCCCTCTTTACATAATTTCTATTAAGGGAAAAATTTCCCGTGTAGGAATTATGTAAAGATTTAGACCCGTATTTTGGACGATTAGGTGTCCGAAACTAAAGCATACCTAAGTCAGTGACCTAGGGATTAGTATCGGAAGTTAAATTAAAATCAACTTGGATCAAGGAACCAGAGGTTGATAGCAGGAAATTTAAATAGCAGGAAATTAAAATCAACTTAAATCAAGAAACCAGAGGTTGATAACAGGAAATTTAAATTGCGAAAAATTAAAATCAACTTAGATCAAGGAACCAGAGGTTGATAGCAGGAAATTTTAATTGCGGGAAATTAAAATCAACTTAGATCAAGGAACCAGAGGTTGATAACAGGAAATTTAAATTGCGGGAAATTAAAATCAACTTAGATCAAGGAACCAGAGGTTGATAACAGGAAATTTAAATTGCGGGAAATTAAAATCAACTTAGATCAAGGAACCAGAGGTTGATAACAGGAAATTTAAATTGCAGGAAATTAAAATCAACTTAGATCAAGGAACCAGAGGTTGATAACAGGAAATTTAAATTGCAGGAAATTAAAATCAACTTAGATCAAGGAACCAGAGGTTGATAGCAGGAAATTTAAATTGCAGGAAATTAAAATCAACTTAGATCAAGGAACCAGAGGTTGATAGCAGGAAATTTAAATTGCGGGAAATTAAAATCAACTTAGATCAAGGAACCAGAAGTTGATAACAGGAAATTTAAATTGCAGGAAATTAAAATCAACTTAGATCAAGGAACCAGAGGTTGATAGCAGGAAATTTAAATTGCAGGAAATTAAAATCAACTTAGATCAAGGAACCAGAGGTTGATAACAGGAAATTTAAATTGCGGGAAATTAAAATCAACTTAGATCAAGGAACCAGAGGTTGATAACAGGAAATTTAAATTGCAGGAAATTAAAATCAACTTAGATCAAGGAACCAGAGGTTGATAACAGGAAATTTAAATTGCAGGAAATTAAAATCGGCAGGAAATTTAAATTGCACTCACAAAGCAAGCCTGATCCGGACACAAGAAGTTCTTCCCCAATGAAGTGTACTTAACAGAAACCCGAAGGCCAAAGATTAATGGAGGACGAGTCGCGAGACTTGACCCAAGACCCCACTTTTCAAATGCCCTTCCTCTGTTTTTGACTTTTCCCCAGAAAAGCACCCTCACGGGTTTTTACTTCCCCTTCGTCTGTATGACTAGAAGTGCCCTTCCGGGTTTTCACCCCTAGATTTTTTTTTTTTTTTTTTTGTCATTCCCTGCAAATCTCATATTAAAGTACGTGAGGTTATCAATTGTCAAATCTTAATCTTATGGCAAAAATTTTAACTGATTTAAATAGTGCATTAAATAACGAGATTGCAGAAAGATAAATATAAGGGAAAGATAGAAACATGGGGAATGAAGTGTGATTTTATTACGGTTTAATATAAACAAAGAAGAAGTTTCAAAGAAGAAGGGTACAAGGATATATCTCACATATTCCCTGTGGCTGATTTTGAAATCCCTTAAATGCCATCATTTCAAGTTCTCTGAAGCCTCATGCTGTGACAGTTTCCTTTTCATCCTGGTTTCATGCCCCCCATTCCTTATTTCTCCCTTTTTGTTCTCGGGATGCCCTTTCGGGTTTTCACCCCTAGATTTTTTTTTTTTTTTTTTGTGTCATTCCCTGCAAATCTCATAGTAAAGTACGTGAGGTTATCAATTGTCAAATCTTAATCTTATGGCAAAAATTTTAACTGATTTAAATAGCGCATTAAATAACGAGATTGCAGAAAGATAAATATAAGGGAAAGATAGAAACATGGGGAATGAAGTGTGATTTTATTACGGTTTAATATAAACAAAGAAGAAGTTTCATAGAAGAAGGGTACAAGGATAGATCTCACATATTCCCTGTGGCTGATTTTGAAATCCCTTAAATGCCATCATTTCAAGTTCTCTGAAGCCTCACGCTGCGACAGTTTCCTCTTCATCCTGGTTTCATGCCCCCCATTCCTTATTTCTCCCTTTTTGTTCTCGGGATGCCCTTTCGGGTTTTCACCCCTAGATTTTTTTTTTTTTTTTTTTGGATGACTCACTTTTTCAGGATGCCCCTTCGGGTTTTCATCCTTTACTCATTTTACAGAAAGTGCCCCTTCGGTGTTTTCGCCTTCTTTCACACATTTTGCTAAGAGCGCCCTTTTGGGTTTTCGCTCCTACCCCTTTTTTTTTTTTTTTTTTTTAGGCATAGTATTTTCTGACGGTGTCAGCATTCACAGGTCTCGGAAACTCTTCACCGTCCATGTGGGTCAAAATCAAGGCTCCTCCAGAAAATGCCTTCTTAACTACATAGGGCCCCTCGTAGGTTGGTGACCATTTGCCCCAGGGATCGTTTTGATTCGGCAGCACTTTCTTCAGAACTAGATCCCCGGGTTGGAATTCGCGTGGGCGAACACTTTTATTAAATGCTCTAGCCATCCTCATCTGGTATAACTGCCCATGACATGCTGCTGCTAACCTTTTCTCATCCAGCAAGTTTAACTGATCCAACCTTGACTGGATCCATTCTGACTCATCAATCCCTGATTCCTTCAGAATCCTTAGGGAAGGGATTTCAACTTCAATAGGTGATACCGCTTCCATCCCGTAAACCAGCGAGTATGGAGTTGCCCCGGTTGAGGTTCTTACAGAAGTCCGGTATGCGTGGAGAGCGTAAGGAAGCATATCATGCCGATCCCTATACGTGACCGTCATTTTCCGGATTATCCTCTTGAGGTTTTTGTTTGCAGCTTCCACCGCTCCATTCATCTGGGGACGGTATGGGGAGGAATTGAGATGTCGGATTTTGTATTGATCACACAATTTTTGAATCTTTGGACCGTTGAGATTCTTGGCGTTGTCAGTGACGATTTCATTACGGAGGCCATGCCGGCAGATGATATTGTTTCTGAGGAATTTGAGAAACGTATTCTGTGTGATGTGCGCGTATGACATGGCTTCGACCCACTTGGAGAAGTAGTCGATGGCTACAAGGATGAATCTGTGCCCATTGGATGCCTTGGGATTGATGGGACCAATCACATCGATGCCCCACATTGCAAAAGGCCATGGTGAGACGAGGTTGAACAACTTGTGAGGTGGCACATTTATTGGATCCGCATAAATCTGACACTTATGGCACTTTCGGAAATACTCGATGCAATCCTTTTCCATTGTAGTCCAAAAATATCCTCGTCGCATGATTTGCTTAGCCATCATGTGCCCATTGGCATGGGTTGCACAATTTCCTTCATGAGTCTCAAAAAGGATTTTCTTTGCCTCTTCTGCATCCACACATCTCAATAGTTCACCGTTGGACCCTCTCTTGTATAGGGTTTTACCACTGGGGAAGTATCCCAATGCTAATCTCCGAAGCATCCTCTTTTCATTTCGGTTTACCCCCGAGGGGAATTCTCTGGTTCTGCAGTAGACCATGATGTCATGATACCAAAGTTTACCGTCGGGCTCTTCTTCAATCATGAAGCAGTAAGCTGGCTCTTCTCTTGCTTTAATCCTCAATGCTTGAGTTATCTGCCCTTCTTCCATTTGGGCCATAACGGCTAGAGTAGCTAAAGCATCGGCAAATTGATTCTTATCCCTACTAAGGTGAGTGAAAGAGATCTCTTCGAATTTCTTAATCAGCTCCAGTAAGTACTTCTGATATGGGATCAGCTTTGGATCCTTGGTTTGCCATTCTCCCTTGACTTGATAAATTATCAGAGCTGAGTCTCCATACACCTCCAATTTTCTGATTTTCATCTCGATAGCAGCTTGCAGACCCATTACACAAGCTTCATACTCTGCGACATTATTGGTACAATCAAACCTCAACTTGACAGCTATCGGAAAGTGTTTTCCATCCGGGGATACCAATACAGCTCCAATTCCATTACCGGACAAATTGATGACTCAGTCAAATACATTTCCCATACGTCGGTTGGCTCCTCTTCTTCAGATCCACTTCATTAATATGCTCATCGGGAACTCAAAATCGAGCTTCATAATCCGGATAGGATTTTTACGCTAGGAGGTCAGCGATCACGCTACCTTTCATCGCTTTCCGGGTCATGTAGACTATGTCGTATTGGGAGAGTATAACCTGCCACTTGGCTATCCTACCTGGTATGAATGGGCTTTCGAACACATATTTGATAGGATCCATCCTGGAGATGAGCCATGTCTTGTGATTCAACATGTAGTGCTTGAGGCGATTTCTTTGTCTGTGCTAACGCAGCGACAAGTCTTTTCTAAGAAAGAGTACCTCGACTCACAATCATTGAACTTCTTGCTCAGGTAATAAATAGCCCTCTCCTTTCGCCCGGTATCATCATGTTGTCCCAAAACACATCCCATCGAGTTCTGCTAGACTGCCATATACAGGATAAGAGGCCTCCCTGCCACGGGTGGGACCAATACTGGTGGTCTTGACAAGTATTGCTTGATCTTCTCAAAAGCCTCTTGGCAAACTGAATCCCATCGGGTGGAGTTGTTCTTTCAGAGTAGCCTGAAAATAGGCTCAGCTTTGGCAGTGAGGTTGGAAATAAATCTCGAAATGTAGTTCAACTTTCCCAGAAAACTGTGCACCTCCCTTTCTGTTCTTGGGGATGGCATTTCTTGAATAGCTTGAACTTTGTCTGGATCTACTTCTATTCCCCTTTCGCTTTCTATGAATCCCAACAATTTCCCAGATCTAGCTCCAAATATGCATTTAGCAGGGTTCAATTTCAGCTGATATTTCCTGAGCCTTTCGAATACCCTCCTCATCACCTGTACGTGGCTTTCTTTTCCTCTGGATTTAATGACCATATCATCCACATACACTTCCACCTCTTTATGCATCATATCGTGGAATAATGTGACCATTGCACGCTGGTAGGTAGCACCAGCATTCTTCAACCCAAAAGGCATGACCCGATAGCAAAACACTCCCCATTGAGTGATGAATGCAGTCTTATCTTTGTCTTCCTCGTCCATCGAGATCTGATTGTACCCTGATGCCCCATCAATACACGAACACCTGCCCAATCCCGCAGCATTGTCAATTAACACATCAATGTGAGGGAGAGGGAAATCGTCTTTCAAGCTTGCTTTATTAAGATCCCTGTAGTCAATGCACACTCTGACTCTTCCGTCCTTCTTCATTACCGGGACGACGTTAGCCACCCATTGGGGATACTTGACCACTTCCAGGAACCCAGCGTCATACTGTTTCTTGACTTCATCTCGAACTTTGAGCAGTGTATCGGGATTCATTCTTCTTAACTTTTGCTTTACAGGGATTGTCCCCGGAATTATGGGAATTTTGTGCGTCACTATCTGAGGGTCCAAACCCACCATATCATCATAGCTCCAGGAAAATACGTCGAGGAATTCTTTAAGCAGACTGATCATATCTCCCAATTCTTCACTCTCCACTACCTTAAGTTCCCTTTTTACTTCTTCTGTGCCTAAATTTATGGTGTGTGTTTCGTCTTCACAAGGCACTAGGGAGGGTTCATCTTTTTCATTGCTTTCTTCTGTGAGCTCCACCTCAGAATCACTTGAAGTAATGGCAGTTATGGGGATTTCAAAATTAACCAGAGGAATCTCTGAGTCTATTGGATTATTAGGTGTTAGATGAAAGGTCCTGGATGAACGAAAATAGAATATATTATAAAGATGGAATTCAAATGAAGAGCATAAAAAGGATTTGGAAATAAATGCGCTATTAATTCATTAAAAATTTATGTCATAAGAAAAGGATCCATTTACAACGTTACACTTGCCACCATGGATAAAATGATCAAGTGTAGATAACCAAAGGTACTTTACTCGAAATTGAGTACAGGGATGTCCTCTGCCGTCCAGTTGTCCAGTTCTTGCCCCTCAGCTATTGGAGAGACCAGAGCCTCATACAGGGAATCCATGGATGGTTCTTCAGGGGACTCTTTCCTTTCATTCCCAAATTCTATCATGTTCACACTATTGCCTGCATTATGGTTGGGCAATGGGTTTGAGGTAACATTGGGGAGGGAACCATTTCCCTCAATTTTCAGCCACCCGTTTCGGATTAAAGCGTGCACTCTCCCCCTGAGTGCACCGCAGTTGTCAGTTGAATGCCCTTGTGCCCCTCCATGGTACTCACAATGGGCAGTGGCATCATACCACCTGGGGTATGGCGGCTGGATCGGGTCTAAGGGGACTGGTACAATTTGGTTTATACTGACAAGGTATCGGTATATTTCACTGAGAGGGAGGGGAAGAGGTGGATCAGGGTTCCTTGGAGGTCTTGGGTTGCTTTGTGGTGGTCTTGGTTGAGCAGGAGGAGGAGGTGGTCTTGGTTGGTAATTTGTAGGTGAAGGGTATTGTGGGCGTGGGTGTGGATAATTTGAGAGAGGAGGCGGAATGTTTGCGATGGTTTGGCCATGAGAGAAAGGATATGGCCGGTAGTTATTTTGGGGAAATAGGGAGTAATTATTCTGCCGAGTGACGGAATGCACATCACTCTCCTTTTTCTTGCCAAAATTGGCAGTCTTCTTTGCAGGGTTCTCAGCTGACTCCTGCAGTCGTCCCATTCTTAAGTTGGCCTCAATTCTCTCACCCGCCTAGATGATGTCAGAGAAGCTGTTGGAAGTGTTTCCAATCATCAAGTTGAAGTAGGGAGCCTTCAAAGTCTCGATAAATAGAGAGCATAGCTCATTATCGGTCACCGGGGGATGTACTTCTGCCGCCTTTTCTCTCCATCTCTGGGCATACTCCTTGAAGCTTTCCCGGTCTTTCTGCACCAGATTTTAAAGATCCCTCCTTGTGGGGGCCACATCGCAGTTAAATTTGTACTGCTTCAAAAAGGCCTCGGCTAAATCCTTCCAGGAGCGCATGCTTCCTCGCTAATCAACGCACCACCCGAGGGTCGCTCCAGAGGCTCTCATGAAAGTAGTGGATTAACAGTCTGTCATCATCTGTCATAGAGGACATCTTGGCAATATAGGTGGCCAAATGAATTCGAGGGTCCGAATTCCCAGTATACTTGTCAAAATCAGGGACCTTGAATTTGGGTGGCACCACCACATCCGGTACTAATCTTAGTGATGCCACGTCGACCGAACCATACATGTTCAGCCCCTCTATCGCTCTCAGTCTCTCTTCTAGAGCAGATAGTTTCTCGTTTTCTTTCATCTTATTTTCCCCTCCCACTGTATGATATGCTTCCCCGGCCGGGAGCTGAGGGGTGGAGTAAACCAGAGGGATTAGGATTGAAGGGTGAGGCTCGACATTTGAGACAGCCGCGTAGGCAGGTTATTATTCATGGCGACCGGATTGACAGTGACTATCGGGTCCGGGATAGGTGATTGAAAGGTGAACGAAGTTGAAGCTTGGTGTGGATCATTTGTTTGAGGTGGGGGAGGTAATGGTAGGTTAAGGTCCAAAGCTGGCTTATTTTGGGACATCTCCCTCATCAGCTTCATAAGTTCTGAAACCTGGTCTTTTAGTTCAGACACTTGCCCCTGTAGGTTCTGTACTTGTTCCTGGTCTTCCATTATCTTCTTAGTTCGGGATCTTGTTAAGTACACTCGCTTGGGTTGAACCGTGTGCTTGGTCAGACTTGCCTTGTTTGAAGCAATGTTGATTTTCTGTAGGGAGTTGAAAAAAGGATTTTTAATGAATTTTGAATTTTATAAAGAAACTAAAAGTCCTGGTCTGGACGAAGGATACAGTGGCATTTGGGAGCCAGAATGAAATCTGCGAAAGGATAATTGCATCAACTTTATCATGGCATCGTTCGATAGTCTGACTGTGAAAGACTGGATTGAATGTGCGTTTATGGTACCTGTCCATATAGCGCATTCAATTTTTCATATAACCCTAGCGAGGGAGTTCCTACGGGAGTCATATTATTCATTCACAAATTTGCTAAACAATGGTCCAAAAATCTTTTCATTAACTGAATAATTTGTACACCGTATTCTCTACATCGGCCTAGGCTCTGGGAGGTTTTTTATAATGAGATGACATTTTCTGAGATACTCATATAACCTTTCTTCTTGTTTGGCAGGGTCGAATGCTTTCAGAGCATACTTGGATTCAGGTAAGAGCTCTTTGCTTTCCCTGTGCTATCATTCTCTCCAGCCGGTCAACATTCTCTTTCAGCTCTTGATAGAGAGCAGCTTGTCTTTCTTTCTCCTTCCTTTCCTTAGTACATTCCTTCAAGATATCGTTGATGAGTAGTGCCTGTTCTTTTAATTTGAGCTTCTTCTTTTTGTTTTCCTGTTTATACTCTTCAACAAGTATCTCTTGGTATTTCGTTTTTTCCTGAAGCTTATTATTCTGTGCTTCTACTTCTTTCATTACAGCGTGGAGACAGTTTTTTTCCTTTTCCCACCGTATCTCTTGCTCTTCAAAACCCATCTTTTCGGCCCTCGCCTCTTCCCTGAGCCTTCTTACTTTCCTCTTGAGAATCTACTGTTTGTCCTCCAACTGTTTTATTTGTTCTTGCAGTTGCGAGTTCTCGGTATTTGCCTTTTGTAGCGAGTCAACCAGGCAATCATCAGCTTCTTCTAATAGGACATTTCGGCGCGGATCGCTATCTTCGAATTCTGTAGTTGAGTATTCTCGGTCCCTGTCAGCTCTCCATTTAAGATAATCGCCCGAGGCGCTTGGGCCTTTGGGCGATCTCTCCACCAGAGTGATGTTCTCCCAAGACTTGCGAGCCATTTTCAACCCTTCTTCTTCCTTAAGCTCATGATAGAAATGACCTTGGTGATATTCTTCAATGTCAATTCTGGACTGTGTTGAGCCAAACTGCCTCATTACCAATGCCGGAGTGTAACTTGTGTATCCGGTTACTCCGATTAGGGACACCGACTGATTTTCTCCCGTGTTGATCAAAACGGATTGGCCTGACGCCCACAGCTTCCTCCAACAATAATCATGGCTATTGAAACTCAAAATCTATTCCCGCCACTGCTGTTCATTCTTCGGACTGATCATTAACCGGGTCATCTTCTCGATGGGAGGCTGGTCAAGGTACCAAGTCAATCCCTTTGTCTCCACAGGACATATGTGACTGATAATCCAGAGATATAACAATTGAGAACAACACTTGATGGACCCTTTACCCTGTTGTCTGCAGTAGGTAAGGGTTAATAAGGTCTCCGCAAGAATTGCCGGTATCGGATTGACCTCCTGCCTTTCTACCGCCTAACACTTCCACCGTGTTTGCAGTTATGATTCCTAATGGTCCCGGAACAAAATCAGGCCATAGATTCCCAATGCGAGTGCTATTGAAGCTTGATCCCATCAAGTTTCTTGGAGGTATTGATCTAACCGCTTCTCGAGGTAGGTCCAATACCATCCATGCGTGTTCCCTTTAACCGTTTCTTTTGACTTCGCCTCCTCCGAAGGAATACCCAACAAATGTGTTAATCATTTCCAGGTCTGCCTATGCTCAAGGTGTAGGTAGATCTGATTCTGTGTTGAGTAAGGAATCTCCAGTAATGCCTGATATTCTTCCATAGTGGGAACTGTATCAATGTCATTGAAAGAGAATACCCCGTACTTAGGATTCCAAACTGACAGCATGGCCTTTAATGCCGGGATTTGGACCTTGACTCGCATTAGGGTTGCAATTTTCCCGTATTTCTTTTCAAATCGTGCCTTGACCTGATCGGGAAACGACCTCCAACCATTAGACAGACCCTGGAGGCTGTTCATTCTGACCTCAATTTTATTCAGATCCCATGAGGGTAGTAAGCTAGCATGTGCCTTGGAAACATTATCTTGTGAGGGTACTGGAGTATGAGTTGACTTGGACCGAAGTTTAGCATTCTAAACTTCTTCTGCCGACTGACTTGAGGATGCCATTATAAAAATGATGCCTTATCCTTCTCACAGACTCTTGGTTTGATGATGCCTGCGGAAAAACTCATTAGCAAGATAAATTTGGGTAATTTTGAATCATACTGTTGGCAGGGTGACACACACACATTTATCAAAGTAGGAAAATGTGTAGGTGTTTCAGTAGAATTCAAGATTACCCTAAAAAAAAACGAACAAAAGGAAATTAAAGCAGAACAGGGTAAGAGTAAGTATGCCCCTTTTTGTCCTAACATAGGGAGACTCCTGATACCGGATGAGTGCTACCTAATTGGATAGTCCTATCTTATAAGGTAGCTTACTACGGCTTTCAGCTATAGTGATAGCTTAGCTCAAGGTCTAATTTTCTAAAAGCCACAGGTTCCCAAATTGCCCCTACTGTAACAGTAGAGCCCCGTTCTATAACCATGATATTATCGAGAAAATTCCACGAGTATCACAGTGGATAGAACGAGTTTCAATCTGAGCAGAAGCCTTCACGGATACTAACGGGGTAAAACCCACGGGTACCGCTACATGACCCCCTCCTACTTTCCTAAAAGGGTAAGAAAGCCCGGGTATAGGACCGAAGTGTGTGAGGACATCGTGTGAGTGTTCAGTGTGTGAAGGGACACCTTTACCTCTTCCCAATTCAGGGGGATTTTATTCTTTCCATTTTTTCCTTTTTCCTTTTTTTTCGAAACGAAGAGCACTGTAGGGGGATAAAACAAGCAAAACAAGAAGAACAGTTAGTAGGAATAAACAAAAATTAACACGTAAACTATCGCCGGGTGAGCCCACCTAACTATAATTTGATTGGAAAATTAAATCTACTTTTTAGACCTCTAGACCGGGGTTAAATTCGGATACTACTTCCCCAGTGGAGTCGCCAAGCTGTCGCAAGGGATTTTGCAGTCGCCTGAACGAACCCTCACCGAAGTGGGAATGAGTGAGGAGTCGCCACCTTAGTTTTGAGGGAAACTAAAGAAAACCATTTGTGAAGATAAATTGAAATAAAACCACTTCAGAACAGAGATTCTAGGTTCGGGGTCCGTAAACGGGTGGGGAAGGTGTTAGGCACCCCACCTCGTCCCTTAATAAGGGTAAGTAGATTTAATTTTTGCATTAGTTAGGAAGGCTTGAATGGACATGTTAATCCTTTTGACTAAAGGAACATTTGATTTTTCACTAAATTTGGATCACCCAGATACATAAGTAAATGAGACAACCTTAGTGAGTTACTGTTTGCGTGTTAATTTTATTGAAAAGAATTATTTTATTCAAATTTAATTTAAGAATTGGATAAGGACTCTTCTCCGAACTCTTTAATATTTATTAAAATTTTGAGTTGAGATCAGACAAGAACTCTCCTCCGATCTCTTTTAAATCATTAAAAATTTTGAGTTGAGACCGGATAAGAACTCTCCTCCGATCTCTATTTAATGTTTATTAAAATTTTGAGTTGAGACCGGATAAGAACTCTCCTCGGATCTCTATTTAATATTTATTAAAATTTTGATTTGAGACTGGATAAGAATTCTCCTCCGATCTCTATTAAGTATTTATTTAAAATTTTGATTTGAGACCGGATAAGAACTCTCCTCCGATCTCTATTTAATTAAAGTTTTGAGTTGAGAATCGGATAAGAACTCTCTTCCGATCTCTTTTAAATTAACAGGAACCTGAATGGGATCTTTCCGATCTCCCGAATTTTAATTTTAGCTACATGTCATAAGGTCCTAAAGCTAAGGATTCTGGCGTTCTAAGGTGCTGGGGATAAGGCTTCTTTTAACTGATTGATATTTTGTGACTAAATAAGAGAAGCTGGACTAAATTTTGCCGACCTCCCCTAAGGTCACTTTACCAGTACCTATTAATGTCCGATCTATTCTGTTTCGTTTACTTTGGTTTTATTCCACTTTATGGCATCTTGCCGAATTGCCGTTTACGTCAGCCTAATATTGTAGCTATTTTCCTGACGTGTTATTCAGGCTCTCTCTCTTAAAAGAGACCCTTAAGTTGCAGTTACCTACGTTTTACCCAACCACTTACACGCCACTAGGAGCTAGAAAACTTGCATTCAGAAAATGACGAAGATTAATAAAATGACGGACTGATCACTAAAGAGATAACTCGAGAGTAACATTCTTTGGAGTTCTTTTGCACAGAATGAACTTGGAGAAAATCGCATATGTAAGAAGAACAAAGAAAGTGCGAAAAGTAAACGTAAACACTTAATAAAACAGCAGTATGAGCTCTTACCTGTAAGGAGCCAAATTTATTGAAATAACTACGGGGTGACAAATAGTGATAAGACAGCGGACTGATTAGCCTGAGGGCTGATGTTCGTCGTGAACTGAAGGGTGCTTAGCCAAAATGCAATCAGATTAAGATAAAAACCGAGTGGAATGAAGTTGAGCTTGGATAATGGGAATGAAAACAGAGATGATAAAGGGCTGAAAGTGAGAGTGTGACCAGATAATGAACAAACTGAAAATGTAGAGTTCCAGTATTCAGAATCCTTTTCAAGAAAAAAAAAACTTCAGAAAACTAGTTTCAAAAGTCTTTCTAATCAACACTTCTAAGTAGCAGAATAACAAACTGAATGAAGTTTCAGAGTTCTTCCGCTATAATAACTACCTCTCTTTTTTGCCCGTCCCTTGAACAGTTTTTCATGCAGGTATTTATAGGAATCGGGTGCTCCCCATGAAGGGTCAGGATTTATTTTGAGGGAGATGGAGGGTCAAGATTTTGAAGGACATGATCGGATGCTTGAGAATTAAAGAGAACCAGAATGAACGGCTGAGATTATTCTTCAGAATATTTGTCCTTTTCTTCTTTCAATCTGACGGTCTCAAATCCTCTTGTCCGGAGCGATCTGAGGGCTAAGAGCGAAAGGCGCTGGTCTTGTCGTCTCCTCTCTTGATCCAAGGGCTCCGGGTTCGTCCTTACAAGTGAAATCAACGGTGGAGATTGGGATGTACAGGACTGTCATGACATACCCTGGCACCTGTCAGCATTGCGGGCGATTCTTTGGCATGCGGTGGAGATCTCATCTGCCACGCTTTAACTACCTCGGCTCTGATTCTGACGACGGTTATTTGGGATTTGTCTTATTCTTTTTGCCTTCAGATCCCTCTCCCTTTTCGATCTTCTTGACATGTTCCTATTCTGATCTCTCATGCTGATCTCCCATCTTTCGATCTCTATTCTTCAGATCCCTTAATCAGCCCTGGTCCGGTCGAAGCATTAATTCCTCTCGATTCCCGAAGCGTCCGCTTCGTTTTCTGCTTAGCAATAAATGCTCGATTTTCCCCTATATATACCCCTGACAGAAGGAACCCCCCTCATTCGATTTTCCTTTCTTGCTTTTTCTTTCTTGTTTTAATTGTTCCGGCAGTAATTCTGGCTACGACTGTGGCTTTTGATCCTTTTCCGATGGACTTCTTTACCCACCGACTGAAAATTTACGATCCCGGTGATCGAATAATCGTGAAAACCTTAACTGACGATGGTGAGAGAACTGAATCGATTGACCGATCTGGGTTGCGGACTTCGATCGTGCCGATCTCGAGTCGCTCAACTGGAATAATCAGCGAACCGATTTCGGCTGAGCAGATTGCTAATGTTCGGCCGATCCCTGGCGATCGCTCTTCCGAGCTTATTCGGCTTCTCACCACATTGGGTGTTCCGACAGCGGTTTCCCTCCACATTAGGTGTTCCGACAGCGGGTTGAGCTCTGGTCGGCAACACCCTGTGGATCAGTCACAATGTTGGCTATTGACATAGGCCTCTTTAGATAGGATGTTCCGCTGATCTTTAGAGGTCAGCCTTTTGATGTAATCAGATGTAATCCGATCTTGAGATCGCCCAAATGATGTAATCTGTTCTTTTGGAAATAAAGATTTTATTTTGTCAATTATTATCTTATTAATTATTTTTCGAGCTCTAATATGATTATCCGATCTGATTCTTTACCTGAATGACACTTATCCGATCTGTAATTCGAAACACCTGGATCTACCGCTCTATAATTAATCGATCTTTTTATGGAATCTTGGGAATATTCGTGAGACGTGTCGTAGCATTTGCGAGTCCCGCTAACCGATGCGCACGGAACCTCGTGAGCATTAAATGCTCGGACGAGTATAAATAGGGGTGGGGGGTTAGCCATTTGCTCCTGTATGTCATTTTCAATCTCTCGCTCACAACCTCAAAGTTCTCTCGTTTACTCAAGTTCTTCCGACGCCGATCAGACTTCGGTAAGGGCTTTGATCTTCTTTTTAGTTTAAGTTCTTTATTTTCTTTAAAAATGAGTGGTGCCGAGGGTCAGAGAGCGGCGAGCCCTCCTTCCATTCAGTTCTCGTGGTCGTCTGACGAAGAAGAGGTGGTCGGGCCAACCGCGCAACCAGAACCTCCTAGGGTCTCCGTTCCAGCTCGGGAGCGGATCGCACCATCAAGGCATGCACCTTCTTCAGGGAGGGAGAATCTTCCCCTGGACGAGCTGCCATCGATCGTGCAAGAATCCGATCTGCAATCGTTTGGCCAGGAGTACAATATTCGTCCTGATTCGTATGAACTTATCCGGTGTCACAGCTATCACCGAGCTGATTACTTCTTTGAAGAGAATGACTTGGTTATGGTATATGAGGAACAGTTAAAGGCCGGTCTGCAGTTCCCTCTGGACGATTTCTTTAAGGAGGTCTTAAAATTTCACCGAGTATGCATTGCTCAAGTCCACCCCAACTCGTGGCGGATATTAGTAGCCTTCCGAGGCCTGTGCCGAGCTAAGGGGATCAGACCTACGGCTAAGGTGTTCGCCGAACTGCACAGGCTAACTCGCCGAAAGGACGACGAGCACTGGTTCTTTCAGGTGAAGCCTCATTGTGGGCTCTTTATCGATCTGCCCTCCAGCCTTAAAAATTGGAAGAACCGCTTCTTCATTCTGAGGAGCAAAAATCCGACCTGCTTTGAGGACTTCCCCCGTAGCTGGTGGCACCAAGGGCCCTTGATTCCGAAGCGTATTACCTTGAACCAGGAAGAAAGCCTCATAGTGATGGAACTGAAGAATCAGGCTGCCACTCAAAAGTTCTCCTGTTTAAATGCGGTGACTGCCGAGCTGCACCATTGGACCATACAGCTGATCACCGGCCAAGATCGCGAACTTCCGCTCTCTGACCTCGGCATTGGTATTTTCTACATCTCAGATCTCAGGACCTTAGCGATCTCACTGACCTTTTCTTTGTGCAGGTATGGCGGGTGGTGAGGGTTCCAAGAAGCGGAAGAAGGAGAGAGAGATTTCTCGAAAAATAAAGGAGATGAAGAGTTCGGCCCTACTTTAAACACCCGGCCATGAACCTGGAGAGACACGACGGGACCCCCCTCGACCTTCAGGACCGCCAATCACTGAAGCTGTCCGATCTCCTCCTCAACAGGAAGAGCCGCCTCCACCTCCTCTAGTTGCTCCAAGCACAGAAGGGGGTCGTTCTCGACCTCCTACGAGGCCCTCTTCTCGTGGCGCCCAAGTACTGATTGCCTCCCTAGAAAACAACCAGACCGTTCGGGAGAACCCCAATTTTGCCAAAGTTTTGGGGTCTTCTATCTGCCTTAGGGAGGATCGGGACAGACTGTCTCCGGACAGCCTTGACGATATCCTGACTCGATCCATGATCCTGAATGTGGAGTGTCTGGTGAACCAGCACATAGTTCGGGAAAAGGCTCATCGCCTGGGTAAGGAGATTGAGAAGAAGAATCAGGAAGTGGCTTCTCTCCGATCCCAAATCCTATCCACTCAGGATTACATATCTCAAGTTGAGGGGCGGGCGAAGTTCTATGAAGACAAGCTGGCCGAACAGTCTCATGTTCTGGCTGAAAAGGATCGTGCTCTCGGGGATCGGTTTCAAGGTTTATTGATTCTGGGGATCGGCCAAAATATGGTGTCGACACACGAGTTTGACGTGATTTTGGGAATGGATTGGTTATCACATCATTAGGCAATAGTGGACTATAGATTGAAAAGGATTACACTGAAAACCCCTAAGAATGATAAAATAACATTTGTGGGAGAAAGGACAGATTTTCTGTTTAATGTCATCTCAGCTACTGCTGCAAGGAGACTGATCAGGAAGGGTTGTGAAGCCTACTTAGTGCATGTGGTTGATACTAGAAAGGCTAGATCTAGTTTCCATGAAATTCCCACTATGAGTGACTTCCCTGATGTGTTCCCTGAAGAATTGTCTGGTTTGCCACCAGAAAGAGCAGTTGAGTTTGCTATTGAGGTACTGCCGAGTACAGTGCCAATCTTCATTGCTCCTTATAGGATGGCACCTACTAAATTGAAGGAGTTAAAAATCCAGTTGCAGGGGTTGCTGGATAAGGGGTTCATACATCCTAGTGTGTCACCGTGGGGAGCCCCAGTGCTATTTGTGAAGAAGAAGGACAAGACTTTGAGATTATGTATTAACTACCAATAACTAAATAAAGTAACTGTGAAGAACAAGTACCCATTGCCTAGAATTGATGATCTATTTGATCAATTGAAGGGAGCAGGTGTATTTTCTAAGATTGATCTCAGATCAGGGTATCATCAGTTAAGGGTAAAGGATGCAGATGTGCCTAAGACTGCATTCAGAACTCGATATGGGCACTATGAATTCTTGGTAATGCCGTTTGGGTTGACAAATGCACTAGCAGCTTTCATGGACCTTATGAACCGTATCTTCCATCTATACTTAGATCAGTTTGTAGTGGTCTTCATTGATGACATCCTGGTGTATTCCAAGGATAAAGCAGAATATGATGAGCATTTGAGGATTGTTCTACAGACCTTAATAGAAAAGAAGTTGTATGCTAAGTTATCCAAGTGTGAATTCTGGTTGAGTGAGATTGCATTCCTTGGACACATAGTATCAGCTGTGGGATTAGAGTAGATCCTAAGAAAATTGAAGCAGTGATAGAATGGGAGCTTCCTAGAAATGCAACTGAGGTCAAAAGTTTCTTGGGGCTAGCTAGTTATTACAGAAGGTTTGTGAAGGAGTTTTCTCTAATAGCTGCTCCACTAACCAAGTTGCTGCATAAAAATGTCATATTTGACTGGAATGACAAGTGTCAAGCCATTTTTGAAAGGTTTAAAGCTATATTAACAAAGGCACTAGTGTTGATACAGCCAGTATCTGGGAAGGATTTTGTGGTCTATAGTTTCGCCTCACATAATGGGCTAGAGTGTGTATTGATGCAAGAGGGGAAAGTGGTCGCCTATGCTTCCAGGTAGTTCAGGCCACATGAACACAACTACCCTACTCATGATCTGGAGCTAGCAGTAACCATATTTGCACTGAAGCTATGGAGGCACTACTTGTATGGTGAAAAAGTGCTACATATACACATACCACAAAAGTCTGAAGTATTTGCCAACCCAGAAGGAGCTCAATCTTAGACAAAGAAGATGGATTGAGTTTCTGAAGGACTATAGTTATGTAATAGACTATCATCCTAGGAAGGTAAGTGTAGTTGCTGATGCCTTAAGCAAAAAATCCATCACCGCTTTGAGATTACTGAATGCTCATTTGTTCTTAGCTCAGGATGGAGCTATTCTGGCTGAGTTACAAGTAAGGCCAAACCTGCTATAGCAGATACAAGATGGGCAGAAGATAGATGAGAAGCTAATGACTATTATGGGAAAAATCATTGTGACACACCTCACCCAACTACAGTGTAGCCGAGCAAGGAATGCCACACTCGGTGCCGGAGCACCCTATTTTATCTTACTTTATTCCTTTAAAAATTTTTTTCTCGTTATATTTTAATATCAATTATTTTTCTATGGAGAAACCAGCGGAGTTTCCCTAGTTTCTATTACCATTTGGCGTATTTTCCTATTCACCTATTTGAAATTTCAACAATATTTTCACAATAAAATCTCATCAGTTATTTTCATAATCATCTCATCATATTTTCAATTCCTGCAACTCATTTGCATACATACCCATTCATACTCATTTTATGAATCAAAATTCTCAAACTTCATAATTTACATAATTTACAAGCTAATTTCATAAATTCACAATTTACATGATATACAATTAATTACAATATCATAATTTATATTACAATTAATAACTAATTGTAAATACATAAAATAACTTTTGTGAGCCCTATCTACATGCATTGCTGAAGAGGTGACAACTTCAACACTTCTGACACTTCTGCAGATCTGGACTCCAAAAATCCCAGTTAAATGTTCGCTGGGTTTTAGTTTCAGTACCTGCGTGAAGGAAACAAATCCATCGCGCTAAGCATTTCTACTTAGTGGTGCAATAATATAACAAGAAAATAATATACAAATAAAGATAGAAACAAAACATAATTCGAATAATTAAGATTTATTTGTAATTCACATGCGGTTTCTAAAATTTAATATGTTTTATCCTAATTTAGTCTTCTTTGGAAGTGTTTATTTCACAAATGTACAATAATAATGTACAATAGAAAAATAATCTAAAAATAATAAATTTATGTTTATATTATTATGTAAGTCACATTTGTAATATTTATTTATGTTATCATTTCTTTTGCTAATCTTTTAGCATTTTCTCAATACTTTCTAGGTTGTCTCAGATTATTTCATAATAAGTACATTTTAATATCGGTCTAGTTCATTTCGATTCTTTATAATAAATAACTATTCTAATTTATTTTAGGTCATCTTACTCATTTATTTTATTTAATTTCTAATATTTTTAATTGCTAATATTCTTAAATTATTTCAATAAATTTCACTGCCCAAGTAACTTATGACAGGCTGACTAAATTGGATAAGCGAGTCATACCATGGGACACAGAACGTCAACCATGTATGCAGTCAATATGGCTAAAAAGCTATGATAATATATAATCGGGCATAAAAGCTATGAGTGCGGGCATAAAGCTATGAGTGCAAGCATAAAGCCATGAATACGGTATAAAGCCATGAATACAGGTATAAAGTCTTATAAAGTCTTACGCAGTACGGCTAAAACAATACCCTATTGGCATGCCAATCTATCCAATCTGACACACGTGTCTAGGCAATACATGGGCACATAGTACCATTAAATGTTAATATATTGTGTTTTATGACTTCATTATTTCATGACAAATTCCAATTATAATTTATACATTCATCTGATCACAATTTATAATAATTATTTCATTATATATTCCATATTATATATATATTTGTTGTAACATTCTAAACTTTATTTCCTAGTGGAAATACAATATCTAGACTCATTTTCATCTAATGCATATATTCATGAATATCATTTATATAATTCACAATTTATCAATTGTATCATCCATTTTTTCCTTTCTAATTCCTTATATAATTTATTACATCATTTTACATGTCCCTGGGTTCAACATTTTCATTTATGTTGATTTCCAAACCACATTTCAAAATATATTAACAATGTCTCTATAACATGCTCTCTTTAACTAGTCTGTACGTTCTACTGTTCCGATGACCAATGTTAGTCCGAGCAGCTAGAATATCTAGAATTATAGTTAGACTAGAGTAAGGAGTTATAAATAAACCAAATAATAATAAGAAAAATTAAGGAAAATTTTTAGAAATGAAATGCACTAAGGTTAAATGAGTCGTAGCCCTAGCGATGAGTGACCCTAACGGGAAGTGACGGTGAAGGCCGTTAGCAACCCTAAACCAGGGAAAAACTCCATGAAATAATTTTTGGGATTTCAGGGAAGAATTATTGGGGTTTCAATGACAATAAAATGCTAAGAAAACACAAGGAAAATTTAATCAATCGGTACACACAATTTTAGCTCGTTAAGCCAAACGGAGGGCATTTTGGTCATTTTGTGTCACACCTTACCCCTCTATAAGGCATAACATGATCCCGTAGAATACCTAATGAACTACTGAACTTCACCTACGGATAATTCATTAAGTACACTACAAGGGATTTTAAAACTATTTTCTTGCATTTTGGAAGTGGTGAGCATTTTGGTAGGAATTAAAATCATTTATTCAAAGCTTATAAACTAGTAAAAATTTTTATCCATTTTAATTTTACCGCAAATTTTATAAAAATTTTGATAAAGTTTCGTTTGTATTTGGAGAAAATAGTTCTTCAAATACCTGAGAAAAACACTTCCAAAAATTTTTCACAACTCCCAACGACCAAATAATTACAAGTCAACTCAATTTAATCCACTTCAAAAATAATTCCACAATCTAATCAAAGTTTATCATCTCAAAATATTTAATAACTTCATTCACAGTGTATAAAGTATGAAATTCACAAACTACAAATATTAATTTACAAAAAGAAGTTCCAAAAATAATATTATTACAACTTATTATACAACTGCTCACTTTACATTGATACTTATGACATTACAGTATTTACATCAAAATAATTACAAGGGTATAAAACAATACCCGTACAAAAATGATCAAGAGTTCTTGTCAATCCCGCAGCTCACTCTGCTGCTTTCTCTTTGCTCTTATCTGATAAAGAAAATAAGCTATCGCTGAGTATAAAAATACTCAGTGGTGCACAATAAAAATTTAAAATATAATACATAAATCATTCATTGCCAAAACACAGTTTAAATATTTCTCAATCACATTTCACAATTTATTAAAGATCATAATAACACAATTTAGTCAAATAATTTAAGAAATACAGTGTTGCCAATTCATACACAACTTAAGCCATGACACAAAATTTCTGATCAATGCCACATTGTACACCACGACAAAGCAATCTACAACCTCACTAATCGAAATCAATGAGGGAGGTGGCTAGCTTGCTAATGAGTACTCATCCGATCTACAACCTCAACTGGTAAACCAGAGAGGGAGAAAAGATAACCGATCTCACCCCATAAATGGAGGAGGAATAATAAGATACTGTCATGCTAAGTGTGAATCAAAAATCAATTTCAAACATTTTATTCAAATGATTCGTGAGAAATCCAATAAATTTCCAAAGTCATAATTTCATTCACAAGATGGCAACACAATTCATAATTAACTTAAAATTTACATAAATCACGTTAAATCAATTTTTCAATGACAAAAGGCTCAAATAAGGTTTATTGTGCACAAACCTGACGTGAGTCGCCTCTAGGCCTTGACTCAATCTCTCAGAGCTTCCAAGTCTTTTTCAGCTGAAACACATAGTTTCACAATGTTTCAGTACCATAACTTAGCATAAATCCAAAAATAAATTTAACTTCACTTCTACCTAGCTCTAATGTGATAAACTCGACGTTCTTGAAATTTTTGTGTTTCGGGTTACTATTCACTACACTATTCAAGTCAAATTGTTGACTTTCTAAGGCTTAATAGGTATGGGAATTCCAACTTCACCCACATACCACATTTTGGTCACTAAACTTGTTGGTTTTGGTCATTTTCTCAACACTTTAGTCTTTTAGGCAAAATGGTCAATTTTCAGTTTTTGGTGTTTAGGTTGCACTATTCCATTGGTCACTTTTCTGTTGGAATTTGGCAAAACTTCCTTTATAGAAAATGTTCCCTATTGTCTTAAGTTTATTCTTCTTTTTTAATCACTCCAATTGGATTTTTGTAGCTCAAGTTATATCTAAATTACAGTTACTGTTCATGCTGCAGAATTTAGTTCTGCAGATTTATTGATCCAACTTCGTTCAGCAATTTGATCAAGTTAAGTCCATGATTTGGTCTAATTTTCTTCATATGAAATGTTATACTATGCCTTAGGTTTCCATCGGTTCAAGAATCACCTAAATCGGAGTTTTCTAGAGAGAGTTATAGCCATTGAAACTTTACTGTTCCTATGGTAAATCTACTGTTCTACAGATTCAGTTATTCAAATTTGCTCAGTAATTTGATTGGGTTAATGGAATAATTTGGGTTTGTATTCTTCATAAAAGTTTAGGTCTATATTTCATCTAACCACTGGTAAAATTTCAGGTCATTTTAACCTGCCTAGCTCGAGTTATGACCAAATGAACAAACACTATTCATTTGGTCAATTTGTGCAGGGTAGCCTGCAATTTTTCAACTTTGGTCAATTTGTTCACTAGGTTTTAGTCACTTTTTGGGCATGCTTCCTAAATGAAAATTGTGTCATTTAGTGCCTACATTCATCCCCAATTGGTCTCATACCAATTGGACTTGTAAAATTTCATTTTTTGTCCCTCAAAGTTGACTTGGTCATGCTGCAGCAGCATGACCACACTCCCTCCGAATTTGACTTTAATTCCAACACTTCTAACACACTTAATTAGGTCACAAATGACCATTTCTCACTTCACATTAGGTCAAAGACACCATTTACAAGTTTTTCACATTTTTTATCTCTAAACCCTAATGTCCAAAACCCTAAGTTTGTCCAATCTTCACAATTCATGTAATCTAAATATACAATTCACATATATAACATCTATTCACCATGATTTCATGTTTAACCTAACTAAATACCATCAAAACCTTAGGGTTCCATGGCTGCCACATTCTCTCTTCCCTTATTTAAGCATGGTTTCCTTATTTCTAATGCAATTTCATCACACAAAAACTTAAATTCATAAATTCAATAAGAATCTAAACTTGATATTGTACTTACCTCAATTTGTAGATTTCCTAATTCTTCAATTCTTCAAGTTTTTTTTTCCTTCTTGCTCCCAAAGTGTTTATCTAGGTCTAAGGGTAAGATTTAATGTTGGGATTTAGGGGATTTATGGAAAGGAACCAAAGAATTCCAAGCTTTTCTTGCTTAAAAATGATGGAAGTAAATGAGAAAGAAAGGAAAGAGACTTGGACGACAATATGGAGAAGAAGATAACTTTTGTTTTATTTTTTTTTTCTTTTCTTTTATCTATTTTATCTTATGGAAGACCCAAAAAAAATATAATTAATTAAATTTTAATTAAAATACTTATGGCATCATGCATGATGTCATCTCCCTACACCTTTTTCTTTTTCTTTTTTTTTTTCTATTTATTTTTCTATTAGTTCTTTAATTTAATTCCTGACTCCAAAATTTTCTTTTCTCCGATTTTATTTGACAGTTAGGTCAGGAGTCAGCTCTCGGGGTCAATTGACCAAATTGCCCCTCGCCGATTCATCCCAGTTTGCAAATAATTTAGTATTTCTTCCGACTCCCTCACCTAATTATTTGACTGGCTTAACAGTTTTTTTTCCATGATTTTATTTTTCCCACTATGTTCGTAATGGTCCTAAGGACCGCAGCGTCACATTTTACGGTTCGAAATTTGAGTTTAAAATGGCTTCGCAGTCGTTCCCGAGACGGTCACCCATCGCTGTGACTCTCGGCTCGTTTAACTTCTTATGTTCTGTTTTTCTTATTTATACTTAACTAATTGGCAATTACTAATTATTTGTATTTATGGCTTCTCTAGTTGTCTTAAGTGTGGTTCTAATCCCCTTAATTTTCCGGACCGACATCGGTCACCGGAACAGTGAAATATACCAGGCTATACAAATAGGGGTGTTACATTTTGTCTTTAAAGATGGTTTTTTACCAACTTGTCCAATTAAGTGCATAAATTATATGACACAAAATATGAATAAACATTGCTAAAAATGAAATTAAAAATGAGTAGTAAAGAAAAGAAAGAAAAATAAACTAAATGGAAATTAAAATCAAATAATGACATCAAGTGATGGAATTAAAATTGTTCCAACCAATCACAATTAGATAAGCTTCATTTTAAAAGATAAAAAGAGATTAAGTGAAGAAAAAATTAGCTTTCCTTCTTCTTCCTTATCTTTGGCCGAACCATGTTCTAGAAAAGCTTCCACCATTTCTTTCAATCAAAGCTTCCATTTCTACCTATTTTCACCATAACTTCTCTTCCATCCTTCACAAATAATTGACCTTGCACCTTGAACAACTACAAGGCAGCAAAAAGAAGTAGAAAAGAGGAGCTTTTACAAGCTTGGAATTGACTCCATTTAAGGTTAGTGTCCAATTTCCTCGCTCTCTCACTCAATTCATGTTTAAGGACATGAGATAAGTTAAAATTGTAAGAAAAATAGAATAAAATTTATGTGTATGTATCCCTACAATTTTGGCAGCTTAGGGATGGTTAGGGTTTGATGAATTTCCTTGAAACAAAGTGGTATGTGAGCTGCCCTTGACATGAGTTGAGTAATTGAACATTTAAGTGCAAGTTTAATGCATGAATGGAACTTGAAAACTTGGAGACTTGAGCAAAATTAGGGTTTGCTCATGTAATGGTCAATTAGTGACAATTTGGCTATATTTGATGAGGAATTGGAATAATTTATGTCAATGGAATTGAGGTTAGGTATGCTACCCTAGGTGACCTGCAGGGCTGGGAGTGTGTCCAGCAAGTTGGGGTAGCTATAACATGAAAGGTGTAGGTTCAATTGGTGCAAGGCTAATTGCACATGAAATTAGACACGTAATGGCACAACTTTTGTGAAGAAACCCTGCCCAGAAAACTAATCCAAATTGACCTAAAAACTACCCTAATCTGGGTGACCAACTTGCTATCCCTGAAAAATGACCAAATGAACAGTGTTTGTTCAAATGGTCATAATTCAGTGAAGAAAAGTCCAATTGACCTGAAATTTATATCAATGAAAAGCTTAGACAATTTAGAACAACTTTCATGAAGAACACCAAATCAAATTCTGACCATAATCCATCTAAATTGCTAACCAAAGTCAGGGTATCAAAACTGCCAGAACCATTTCTGCCCAAAAATTCTGGGTAGATAAAATAACTAAAATAACATAAATATGCAGAATGTATGTTTACATTTTAGGTAGACTTAATTTATGGCATTTATTGCAGTATTATTCTATTAAAATTTTGTAAGATTCATTATCATTACCCGAGTAACCCCTACTAGTCGACTGGACTGGATAAACGGGTAAACTGGCACTAGGTACTAAGTACCTCGGACCATCACACCATCGGTCACATTGTGTCTCTCGGTGTGCAACAGAATAGCTAATAAGCTGTAATAATTATCAGGGATAAAATTCAAGTATAATAACTCAATTAACATAGCCAAAGTTTATTTTATCACAGAATGGCATGTGAGGCCATAAAACACAGAATGGCATGAAGCCATATGCAGTACTGCTAACAGAACCCTATTGGCATGCCAACCTATCCAAACCAATCTTGCTAGGTGTACTAGGGCATGTTACATTCTTAAATTATACAATTCTTAAAATTCAAGTTTAGGTGTTACTATTCATTTCATTAGTCAACAAAAATATTGACTTTTGCATGGATAATAAGTACATTGGTTATAATATTCTCAACATACCACATTTTGCATTCTAAAATTATTGGTATTGGTTGCCAATACCATTTCCAAACTTAATGTTAATTGTTTAAAATTTTCAGATTTCAAGCTTTGTGTTTACTGTTCCATTAGTCATTTTTGCAATGGGAATTTGGCAAAGTTGTCAATATGAAAGTTGTTTCTTATTGTGTCTACTTACATTTCTTTTTTTGAATCACTCCATTTGGATTTTTGTAGCTCAAGTTATGGCCTAAATACCATGACTGGCCGGATTGCCAACTTCCTGCATTTTCCGGGTGACCAAATCTCAGATGTTTTATGCAAGAATCGCAGTCACCTTTTGAACATGTTATGGTCAAAATTTGGGTTAGTTTTCTTCATGAAAGTTGTAGATATATTCTCAGCTATTTGCTGGTAAAATATCAGGTAAATTGGACCTTTCTAAACTAAGTTATGACCAAATGAATAAATACTATTCATTTGGTCATTTTGCCCAGGCAGAATGCAGGTCACCCGGATTAGGGCAATCTTTAGGTCAACTTAGTTTGGTTTTCTGGGTATGGTTTCTTCACTAAAGTTGTGCCATTATGTGCCTAGTTTCATGTCCAATTGGCCTTGCACCAATTGAACCTTTACAACTCCAGTTATTGCTGCTCAAACCAGCTGGACTCATGCCCAGTCCTGCAGGTCACCAAAGGCAGCCACACTAACTTCAATTCCTACTAAACAAACCACTTCATTTCTTATTCACACACAGCCCAATGGTTAGTAATTGACCATTAAAACTCTCTTTCACCAAATACATAAACAAAGTCTCAATTTGGGTTAAAACCCTAGCTCCTCCATTCTAGATTGTTGCATTACTTGCACTTCACCTTCCTAATCAATATATTAGTGTTAAGGGCAGCCACAATATCATTTTAATTCTAAGAAATCTTCAAAACTCAACCTAGTACAAGGCTGCTGGAATTTTAAGCAAGACATACACATGATGTTTAGTCAATTTTTTTTGTAAATTTGCATCAAATACCACTCCTTCAACATGAATTAAAAGGTAAAAATCAAGTTTAGTCACTAACCTCTAATGGAGTGAATTTCAACCTTGCTAGAGTTCTTCTTTTACACATCTTTTTGCTCCCAAAAGATTCATCAAGATGAAAGAGCAAGTTTTTGTGTTGGGAACTTAGGCTTTAGTTGGGTAAAAACCAAAGAAATCAAGTTTTGGTAAGCTTGACCATGGTGGAACTATGGCGCGGCAAAGAAGGAAAGAGAGAGAGCAAATGGTTGTTTCCAGATTTTCACTTTCTTTTTCCTCTTTTTTATGTATTATGAATGTATTTATTGATTTTTGATTGGCCAAAAATTTTTATTACCTCATGCTTACATAATGCTTATGTAATAAAGCTAATTTACTTCCATTTTCTTTTCTTTCTTTTCCTATTCATTTTTAAATAATTTTTCATCAAATTTGTTCATATTTTATGTCATATAATTTATTTACATAAATGGACAAGTTGGTCAAAAATCATCTCTGAAGACGAAATGACCAAAATGCCCTCCGTTTGGCTTAACGAGCCAAAATTGTGGGTACCGATTGATTAAATTTTCCTTGTGTTTTCTTAACATTTTATTGTCATAGGAACCCCAATAATCCTTCCCTAAGGTCCCAAAAATTATTTCATGAAGTTTTCCCCGAGTCTAGGGTTGCTAACGACCTTCACCGTCACTTTCCCTTCGGGTTACTCATCACTGGGGTTACGGCTCATTTAACCTTAGTGCATTTCATTCCTAAAAATTTTCCTTGATTTTTATGAACATTATTTGGTTTATTTATAACTCCTCAACCAAGTCTGTTTATAATTTCAAACATTCTAACTGCCCAGGCTGACATTGGTTGCCGGAACAGTAGACTGTACGGACTAGCTAAAGTGAGGATGTTACAGTCTCCTTCACAAAAACTTGAGTCCACACCTTGGAGAAGTGTTTGGCAGCCAAGAAAGAGTAAGAAAGTGAAGAAAAATTGAAGTCTTGGTTAGCTTAAATTTGAGCTACAAGAGGTTAGTGCTAGTTATCCTTTCTCTCTCTTTATATTTATTGTTAAGAGCATAAATTGAGTTAGGGATTGCATAAAATTGAAGTAAAACACATGAGTATGGATACCATGAAATTTGGCAGCCATGAAATCCTTGAGGGTTTAATGTTTTTATTTGATGAAACTTGGTCCCATGATGATGCTTGTTAAGTTGATATGCTTAGGAAGTAGAATGAATTGAGTTTGCACCAATTTGGAATTTGGAAATTAGGGTTAGTGATCATGAATTAGGGATTTCTTGAAATTGCTTGAAATTGACTAAATTGAGAATGATTCTTGCTATTTAGAAGTGCCTTGAATGCCATGTGAATCATGGAAGTTGGAGAAAATTGCAGTGGGAGTGTATGCTTTTTGCAGGAAATTTGGACCTACGAGTCCAGTGTACTTTTTGAGTCATAATTGAAGTTGTGAGACTCCAATTGGTATGAGGCTAATTAGAGGTGAAACTAAACTCAAAATGCCCCATTTTTCATGAAGAAACCCTGCCCAAATTCTGTAACACCCTCCCTGTAGCAATTCTGTACATTCTACTGTTCCGGTGATCGGTGTCGGTCCGGATAGCTAGAACGTCTGGAAAAATATTTAAACTAAAGTGAGGAACCATAATTAACTCAAATATTAATAAGAAAAATTTAGAAAAAATTTTAGAAATAAAATACAACCAAGTTAAATGAGCCGGTGCCCAAGTGATGGGTAACCTAGTGAGAAGTTGCGGTTCTCGCAACTAGGAGCCCTAGACCCAAGGAAAAAATTATAAAATAATTTTTGGGACTCCAGAGAAGGGTCATTGAGGTTCTTATGGCATTAGAATGCCAAGAAAATGCTTAGAAAAATTTTTCAATCAGTACAGACAATTTTAGCCCGTTAAGCAAAACGGAGGGCATTTTGGTCATTTCCTCTTCAAAGATGATTTTTGGCCACTTGTCCAGTTAAGTAAATAATTATTATAACATAAAATATGAATAAATATTGCTAAAAATTAAATTGAAAATGAGTAGAGATGAAAAGAAAAGAAAATGAAAGAAAATACCTAATAATGACATCATATGATGTCATTAAAAACCTATCCACCAATCACAATTAAGCACCACTTAAATTAACCTATTAAAGAGGATAATTGATACAAAGAAAAACAAAAGCCATCTGCTCTTCCTCACCCAAAAACCAGACGTTACACTCTCTCCCAAACCCATTCCTCCATAGAAGCTTAATGGAAGCTTGAGACAACCCACCAAATCACCTTAAAACCACAACCTTGCTTCACTAAAAATTTATTTTGCAACTTGAACAACCTCTAGCCAGCAAAAAGAAAAAGGAAGAAGGGAGTTTTGGAGACTTGGAAAAGTTAGCAAAAGAGGTTAGTGCCCAATTTATTCTCTCTCTCACTCAATTCATGTTTAAGGACATGATTTAAGTTGAAATTGTAAGTTTAATGCATAAATTAAACTTTGAGAACTTGGAGACTTGAACAAAATTAGGGTTGGCTCATGAAATGGTATATGAACATTGTAATGGTCAATTAGTGACCATTTGAATGTGTGTGAGGAGGGAATAAGGTGAGTTGAGGCTTGGCATTTGTGTATGGGTGGGCTGCCCAGGGTGACCTGCAGAATTGGACATGAGTCCAGCAGGTTTGGGCAGCCATAACTTGAATTGTAGAGGTTCAATTGGTGTTTGTCCAACTGGACATGAAACTAGACACATAATGGCACAACGTTGGTGAAGAAACCATGCCCATAAGACCAAATCAAGTGGACCAAAAGCTTGCCCCAATCCGGGTGACCTGCAGTCTATTTCTGCAGAATGACCAAATGAACAGTGATTGTTCATTTGGCCATAACTCAGTGTAGAATGGTCCAATTGACCTGAAATTTTACCAGCAACAAGTTGAGAAATAGACCAACAACTTTCATGAAGAAATCTTACCCAAATTATGACCAGAACCTATCCAACAAGTGAGTTACAGTAACTGTTCACTGCACTGTAGATATGGTCAGTCCAGAAAAATTCCAATCCAGCCAGTTGTGGTTTTTGGACTATAACTTGAGCTAAAAAACTCCAAATGGAGTGATTCAAAAAAGGAAATTTAACTAGACAAAATAAGGAACAACTTTCATGTTGATCATTTTGCCAAATTCCCACTGCAAAAATGACTAATGGAACAAGAAAAATAAGGTATGAAAATTGAAAATTCTACTCCATTAACTTTAAGCTTAGAAATGGTATTGGCAACCAATACCAACAAATTTTCAATGCAAAATGTGGTATGTTGGGAGTATTAAAACCAATGTACCTATTTTCTATGCAAAAGTCAACATTTTGGTTGACTAATGAAGTAAATAGTAACACCAAAACTTGAAATTCAAAAATTGTAAAACTCAAAAGTGTAAAATGCCCTAGTATACCTAACAAGATTGGTTTGGATAGCTTGGCATGCCAATAGGGTTCAGTTAGCAGTACTGCACATGGCATTATGCCATTCTGTGATTTCATGGCTTTTAGCCATTCTGACATTATGTTGATACTTGGCCTTATGCCTAATGTTATTACAGCTTATTAGCTATTATCTAGCACAACTCGAGACACATATGTGACCGATGGTGTGACGGCCGAGGTACTTGATACCCAGGTGCGGTTACCCGTTTATCCATCCGATCGTCCCGATAGGTTACTTGGGCAACCAAAAATGAAAGTGGATAAATTTAATGAAATAATGAATATAACAAGTACAAAATAAGTAAGACTACAAATACTCATCGAAAATTTATTTGCAATGAGACATCAATACATTCACTGCATATTTATTTTATGTTATTTCTTTTTATTTTATTATTTGCACCACTAAGCATTATTGCTTAGCGCGTTGCTTTTGCCACGCGTAGGTTCTGGAGATACTGACCGAGAGCCCAGTAGACCACAGACTAGGTGAGACCTCCTGCAGCTCTGCATAGTGTCCGTGTCACCTCACCGTCATCAGTGCATTGGTAGGACACTAGGTTTTATTTTGATATTTTGTAATTAACTTTTATTTTCTCATATGTAATTGAAACTTATGTAATGTATTTTGGTATTAATGTAAATAGTAGAAATTGTGTTTATGAATGAAAAAGTGAACATTTATTTATGACTTTTACATGATTATCATATGAGATGAATGATTGAGAAATGGAAATGTTGTTGAAAAACATATTGAGATTTTGTTGATGAAATGGAGTTTGGGATTGATTGAAAATATTGGAAGTGTTTTTCACAGGTTCCGAAGAACTGTTTTCTCCATTTTTAGCCGGTACTCTGCCGGATTTTCTATAAAATTTACGGAACCTCAAATAAATTTATGACTTCAATAAATGACTGAAATGAATTATATTTCACAAATTATACTCCATAACGATGGAAAAAAATAAATTAGGAAGAATAAAAATAATTGAATTAAAATAGAGTGTTCCGGTACACTTTGTAGCATATCTTGCTCGGCTACACTGTAGACGGATAAGGGGTGTCACATTTAGTGGTATCAGAGCACGATTTAGGCGTTTCTGGGCCTAGATTGAGTCCATACCATGCATTACATTTGTAAGAGTCGAGGTGACACTAATGCAGATCTGTTTGTCTTTGTTATTTTAAATAGGATATGGACCCTACATCACAGAGAGCAGTTGAGGAGGAAGTGGAGAGTCATGCTCCACCTGCACCAGCTGAGACTAGGGGTAGGGGAGAACCTGCTCCACCAGCTCCATCAGAGCCTACTTAACCTTCACAGGCTGTATTCCAGCAAATGGCCGAATTCTTCAAACAAATGGCTGGGGTAATGCCACCACCACCACCACCTTCACAACCAAAATCACACCTGGAAAGATTGAGAAAATTTGGAGCAGTGGACTTCTTTGGCAAGAGAGAAGATGATTCTGTTGCAGCCGAAAATTGGTTGAACAGAACAGGCAGAGTTTTAAAACAAATCCACTACACTCCTGAACAAATCTAGAAGCTGCTGTATCTCTGTTGCAAGATGATGCATATGAATGGTGGGATACGGTGTCCAGTGAAGTACAGCCAGAAGTAATAACTTAGGACTTCTTCCTCTCAGAATTCAAGAAGAAATATGAGGGTAGTGTATACCTGGAAGAGAGAAGAAGAGAGTTCATTAACTTGAGGCAGAGACAACTGACAGTGGCCAAGTATGAAAAGGAATTTATCAGATTAAGCCGCTACGGAAGGGAGATAGTCCCTAATGAGGCCGAAAGGTGTAAGAGATTTGAAGAGGATTAAATGACAACATAAAGATCATGATTACTGCTTTGGGAATCACTGACTTCACCAAGTTAGTGGAAGCTGCAATAAAAGTTGAAAAGGTTAGAATAAGTGAGCAGACCAGAAGAGAGAGACAACAAAAGAGGGGCCCGGGTCAGTCTAGTTCATCTCCTGCTCCTGGGAAGAAGTTCAAAGGTCCACCTGCACAGAGTTCAGGTCAACCACAAGGTCAGGGTCAGTCTCAAGGGCCCAGGCCACAGTTTACCCCTAGGAGAGGTCAGTCCACACCATTAGTGGGCAGCTCTCTAGGGATGGGGTTCAGGGGACCAGCCCCAGCATCTTCTGCATGTCCACATTGTCTGAAAATGGCATAAAGGGGAGTGTTGGAGAGTGACTGGTGCCTGCTTAAGGTGTGGGTCGACAGAGCATCAGCTGAGGCCCATCATGCGAACTACTACTGCTGCTCCAACACAAGCGACAGGACACTCTGCACCACAAAGAGGTAGGAAATCTGGCAAATTTGAGGCAGTGGGACCATCACAGAGGCCTGCATCAGAGCCAGCAGAGAGGCTTGAGGGCAGACCACCTGCCAGAGCCTATGCCATGAGAGCTCAGGAGGAGCAAGATGCCTTGGACGTCATCAAGGGTACGTTCTCCCTCTACAATACATCTGTGCATGCATTAGTGGATCTAGGATCCACTCATTCATACATCTGCATCAACCTACCCGTAGAAAGGGGGATACTAGTAGGGGAGAGTGACCAAGACATTCTGGTCACTAATCCGTTGGGCCACAGTGTAGTGGTGAACAAAGTGTACAAGGGTTGCCCGTTAAGGATTCAAGGGTATGAATTCTCGGCAGATTTAATTGAGTTGCCCTTCCACGAGTTTGACGTGATTTTGGGAATGGACTGGTTGTAATGTCATCAGGCAATAGTTGATTGTAAATTGAAGAGAATTTCTCTGAAAACTTCTGAGGGTAATGAGATCACTGTTGTGGGTGAAAGGACAGATTTCCTATCCAATGTTATCTCAGCCACAGTTGCAAGAAGAATGATGAGAAAAGGCTGTGAAGCTTACCTAGCACACGTGGTTGATACTAGGCAAGTTAAGCCAAACCTGAGTGATATACCCACAGTAAGAGACTTCCCAGATGTATTTCCTGAAGAGTTGCCTGGTTTACCACCGAGAAGGAAGTCGAGTTTGCTATTGAGGTAATGCCAGGTACAGCACCCATTTCCATTGCTCCTTATAGGATGGCACCCACTGAATTGAGGGAGTTGAAAACTCAGTTGCAAGAGTTGCTTGATAAGGGGTTTATACGCCCCAGTGTGTCACCATGGGGAGCTCCAGTGCTATTTGTGAAAAAGAAGGATGGGACTTTGAGGCTATGCATCGATTACCGGCAGTTGAATAAAGTAATTATGAAGAATAAATATCCGTTGCGTAGAATTGATGATCTGTTTGATCAGTTGAAGGGAGCAGGAGTATTTTCTAAGATTGATATCAGATGAGGGTATCATCAATTGAGGGTGAGGGATGTAGATGTGCCAAAGACTGCATTCAGGACTCGGTATGGGCATTATGAGTTTCTGGTGATGCCCTTTGGCCTAACAAATGCACCAGCAGCATTCATGGACCTTATGAACCGTATCTTCCATCCATACCTAGATCGGTTCGTAGTGGTCTTTATTGATGATATTTTGGTGTATTCCAAGACCAGGGAAGAACATGATGAGCATTTGAGGATTGTTCTGCAAACCCTGAGAGAAAAGAAGCTGTATGCTAAGTTGTCCAAGTGTGACTTTTGGTTGAAAAAGATTGCATTCCTTGGACACATAGTGTTAGCTAATGGGATTAGGGTGGATCCCAAGAAAATAGAAGCAGTGATGGAATGGAAGCCCCCCAGAAACACAATTGAGGTCAGAAGCTTCTTGGGGCTAGCTGGGTATTACAGGAGATTTGTGAAGGGATTTTCCTTAATAGCTGCTCTAATGACCAAGTTGTTACATAAGAATGTCAGATTTGACTGGAATGACAAGTGTCAGACTAGTTTTGAGAAGTTAAAGGCTATGTTGACAGAGGCACCAGTGTTAACACAACCAGTGTCGGGAAAGGACTTTATGGTCTACAGTGATGCCTCTCACAATGGGTTAGCGTATGTATTGATGCAAGAGGGGAAGGTGGTCGCTTATGCTTCTAGGCAGCTAAGGCCACATGAACAGAATTACCCTACCCATGATTTAGAACTTGCAGCAATTATCTTCGCACTGAAGATATGGAGGCATTACTTGTATGGTGAAAAGTGCTACATTTACACAGACCACAAAAGCTTGAAATACTTGCCAACCCAGAAGGAGCTCAACCTTAGACAGAGGCAATGGATTGAGTTCCTAAAGGACTATGATTGTGTAATTGACTACCATCCTGGGAAGGCAAATGTAGTTGCTGATGCTTTGAGCAGAAAATCCATCACAACTTTGAGATCATTGAATGCCCGTCTATCTTTGGTTCGAGATGGAGCTATTTTGGCTGAGTTACAAGTGAGGCCAAACCGGCTACAACAGATTTTAGATGGGCAGAAGGTAGATGAGAAGCTAAAGGCTATTATGAGAAAAATCCTAGAAGGGAAAGAAACTGACTATGAAGTGGAAACAAATGGGTGTTTATACTACAAAGGAAGACTATGTGTACCAGATGATGGGGAATTGAAGGCCAGTATTCTAAAAGAGGCACACACCAGTGTATATGCTATGCACCCAGGAAGTACAAAAATGTATCATGATCTGAAGCTTCAGTATTGGTGGCCTTGTATGAAAAAGGACATAGCTGACTATGTGACTAAATGGTTGACATGTCAGCAAGTTAAGGCAGAACATCAAGTTCCATCAGGTTTGCTACAGCCTATACGCATACCTGAATGGAAATGGGATCGGGTCACCATGGATTTTGTAAGTGGTCTACCTCTCACCCAGAAGAAACATGATGCAGTATGGGTGATAGTAGATAGATTGACGAAGTCAGCACACTTTCTGCCAGTTAGGACTGACTACTCACTGGAGAAGTTAGCAGAATTGTATATCAGTGAGATAGTTAGACTGCATGGAATTCCACTTTCCATCATATCTGATCGAGACCCAAGGTTTACATCGAGATTTTGGAAGAAGTTGCATAAATCCTTGGGTACAGAACTTCACTTCAGCACAGCTTTCCATCCTCAGATGGATGGGCAATCAGAAAGAGTAATCTAGGTAAACAATTGAAACCAATTAAACTAATACACATATTGAACTGAAATGGTAATAATAATGTGAAATATATGTCAGGTCCTTGAGGATATGCTGAGGAGTTGTGTCATTGAGTTTGAGGGAAGTTAGGATAGATATCTTCCACTGGCAGAATTTGCATACAACAATAGCTACCAAGCTAGCATCCAAATGGCCCCATATGAAGCACTGTATGGGAGGAAATGTAGAACTCCAGTGTGCTGGACTGAATTGGGCGAAGACAAACTGGTAGGGCCAGACCTGGTGAAACAGACTGAGGAGAAAGTAAAACTAATCAAAGCCAATCTAAAGGTTGCCTCAGATAGACAGAAATCTTATGCCGACTTGAAGAGAAAAGAAATAGATTATGCGGTTGGCGACAAAGTGTTCCTCAAGGTGTCACCATGGAAGAAGGTACTGAGGTTTGGAAGAAAAGGTAAGTTGAGCGCTAGGTTTATTGGCCCATATGAAGTCATTGAACGTGTGGGACAAGTAGCCTACAGGCTAGCTTTACCACCAGAGCTGGACAAGATCCACAATGTGTTCCACGTGTCTATGCTAAGAAGATACCGCTCAGATCCTTCACATGTCATCTCCATGGAAGAAATTGAAGTACAACCGGATTTGACATATGAAGAAGAACCCATACGGATCCTAGCTTGGGAAGTGAAAGAGTTGAGGAATAAGGAGATTCCACTGGTGAAAGTGCTTTAGAGGCACCACAACATCGAGGAGGCAACTTGGGAAAGTAAAGAGATGATGAGGCAACAGTTCCCTCAACTGTTTGCATCAGGTAAATTTCGAGGACGAAATTTAAATTAGAGGGGAAGAGTTGTAACACCCTCCCTATAGCAGTGCAGACATTATCTTTGTTTGATGATCGGTGTATGCAATAGGACAGCTAGAACATCTGGAAAAATATTTAAACTAAAGTGAGAAACCATAATTAACTCAAATATTAATAAGAAAAATTTAGAAAAAATTTTAGAAATAAAATACAACCAAGTTAAATGAGCCAGTGCCCAAGTGATGGGTAACCTAGTGAGAAGTTGCGGTTCTCACAACTAGGAGCCCTAGACCCAGGGGAAAAATTATAAAATAATTTTTGGGACTCCAGAGAAGGGTCATTGAGGTTCTTATGGCATTAGAATGCCAAGAAAATGCTTAGAAAAATTTTTCAATCGGTACAGACAATTTTGGCCCATTAAGCAAAACGGATGGCATTTTGGTCATTTCGTCTTCAGAGATGATTTTTGGCCGACTTGTCCAGTTAAGTAAATAATTATTATAACATAAAATATGAATAAATATTGCTAAAAATTAAATTGAAAATGAGTAGAGATGAAAAGAAAAGAAAATGAAAGAAAATACCTAATAATGACATCATATGATGTCATTACAAACCTATCCACCAATCACAATTAAGCACCACTTAAATTAACCTATTAAAGAGGATAATTGAGACAAAGAAAAACAAAAGCCATCTGCTCTTCCTCACCCAAAAACCAGACGTTACACTCTCTCCCAAACTCATTCCTCCATGGAAGCTTAATGGAAGCTTGAGACAACCCACCAAATCACCTTGAAACCACAACCTTGCTTCACTAAATATTTATTTTGCAACTTGAACAACCTCTAGCCAGCAAAAAGAAGAAGGAAGAAGGGAGTTTTGGAGACTTGGAAAAGTTAGCAAAAGAGGTTAGTGCCCAATTTATTCTCTCTCTCACTCAATTCATGTTTAAGGACATGATTTAAGTTGAAATTGTAAGTTTAATGCATAAATTGAACTTTGAGAACTTGGAGACTTGAACAAAATTAGGGTTTGCTCATGAAATGGTATATGAACATTGTAATGGTCAATTAGTGACCATTTGATTGTGTGTGAGGAGGGAATAAGGTGAGTTGAGGCTTGGCATTTGTGTATGGGTGGGTGCCGGGGTGACTGCGAGGTGGACATGAGTCCAGTAGGTTTGGGCAGCCATAACTTGAATTGTAGAGGTTCAATTGGTGTTTGGCCAATTGGAAATGAAACTAGACACATAATGGCACAACTTTGGTGAAGAAACTACGCCCATAATACCAAACCAAGTGGACCAAAAGCTTACCCCAATCCGGGTGACCTGTAGTCTGTTTCTGCAGAATGACCAAATGAACAGTGATTGTTCATTTGGCCATAACTCAGTGTAGAATGGTCCAATTGACCTGAAAGTTTACCAGCAACAAGTTGAGATATAGACCAACAACTTTCATGAAGAAACTTGACCCAAATTATGACCAGAACCTATCCAACAAGTGAGTTACAATCACTGTTCACTCCACTGTAGATATGGTCAGTCCAGAAAAATTCCAATCCGGCCAGTTGTGGTTTTTGGACCATAACTTGAGCTAAAAAACTCCAAATGGAGTGATTCAAAAAAGGAAATTTAACTAGGCAAAATAAGGAACAACTTTCATGTTGATCATTTTGCCAAATTCCTACTGCAAAAATGACTAATGGAACAGGAAAAATAAGGTATGAAAACTGAAAATTCTGCTCCATTAACTTTAAGCTTAGAAATGGTACTGGCAACCAATACCAACAAATTTTCAATGCAAAATGTGGTATGTTGGGAGTATTAAAATCAATGTACCTATTTTCTATGCAAAAGTCAACATTTTGGTTGACTAATGAAGTGAATAGTAACACAAAAACTTGAAATTCAAAAATTATAAAACTCAAAAGTGTAAAATGCACTAGTATACCTAACAAGATTGGTTTGGATAGCTTGGCATGCCAATAGGGTTCAGTTAGCAGTACTGCACATGGCATTATGCCATTCTGTGATTTCATGGCTTTTAGCCATTCTGACATTATGTTGATACTTGGCTTTGTGCCTAATGTTATTACAGCTTATTAGCTGTTCTGTTGCACACCGGGAGACACATATGTGATCGATGGTGTGACGGCTCGAGGTACTTGATACCCAGTGCCAGTTTACCCGTTTATCCAGTCCAGTAATCCAGTATAGGTTACTTGGGCAACAAAAAATGAAAGTGGATAAATTTAATGAAATAATGAATATAACAAGTACAAAATAAGTAAGACTACAAATACTCATCGAAAATTTATTTGCAATAAGACATCAATACATTCACTGCATATTTATTTTCTGTTATTTCTTTTTATTTTATTATTGGCACCACTAAGCATTATTGCTTAGTGCGTTGCTTTTGCCACGCGTAGGTTCTGGAGATACTAACCGAGAGCCCAGTAGACCACAGACTGGGTGAGCCCTCCTGCAGCTCTGCATAGTGTCCGTGTCACTGTTAGTAGTATGCCCTAGAGCATATCATTTAGTATGTATCTTGTATATATTTTATTAATAAAAGGCATTTCCACTTTTCCGTTTACATAATATATTTATGTGTAATAGAAAAGGTCCATTGATATTTTGTTAGAAATATTATTCTTAAGTTGTTAAGAATATGAGTGACGATATTTCTAGCACAAAGTATCATAAATAGGTTCACAATCAAGGATACTTCATAATAAGGACATGACTTATCCAGAAAGATTGTATTCATGTTTGTTCCCAAGTTATTTATATGAGATATAAATAAGATGGAATGGTGAGTCTCATGCCATATAACAAACATGATAGGCACTTATAAATGATAAGTAGGCCGAACCAGTGACACTTATGACAAGCACATGGAGTTTACTCTTGTCAATGTTTTGTCATAAATCATATCGAGGCATATAATCTTTAGACACGAGATAGCACAGTTATCTTGTATATAGGTAGTTTGAGTTTGATCGCTTTCATACTTGTCTTGTGTATGGGTATATGGGCATCTGTTGGCTCCTACTAGTTATATATGGAGGTAGGTGTTGATCAAGATGGAATCTGTTCCTCTAAGTAAATAGAGTTAAAATCCTATGTTCATTTAATTGTTCTTGATGTTTCAAGTTCCTGGCCAGGACAGATAGATTTATTCGTAAAAGAGTTTCGATGAGAAAAATCTTTTAATCAAGAACTGGAATTAAAAGAGAACATAATATTCATAGCAAATGGAGTTTGACATAAACCATGACTCCGGCTTGAGTTGGGATTTTTGTAAGAGAGATTCTAGTGCATGGTAACATATGATTATAGGTTCATTTAAGGTAAATCTTATTACTAATTGGGTGGCCATGGCATGCTATGCTAGGTGTTAACCATGGTCTATGAGGTTCATAAAATGATTTAGAGAAATCATTTATGGTAAGAAAGAGTTCGATGATATTAAGAGTTGATATCATGTCTCATTGCCAATTAGTGATGAGCCTAGTAAGTCACACACATACACAAGTTATCACCTATTTAAATATGATTTAATTAATTAATTAAAGAGTTTAATTGATTAATTAAATAGATTTGGTTTGCAATAAAATTGCAAAGTCCTAGCATGACTTGAAACCAAATCTAGATTATTGGATGTAGTATAAATTAAATTTATATTTAAAGTGTTTAAATATGAATTTAATTGATGAGAAATTAATTAATAGAGATTAATTAATTAATTTATATTTGATATAAATTAATTAGAAGAAGAAAATAATTATTTTGGGTTAAGAACTCAAAATTAAGACACAAGGGCATTTTGGTCATTTCACAGTGTGACACGTGGCACCATGAGATGGTGACACATGGCATAACACATAAGCTTGCCAAATGTTTTTTTTAATCATGTAAGATGATTAAAATCAAGATTAAATATAGGTTTGACACTTGGCACAATGTGATTGGGTCACTTAAACCTAGAGCTAATCAAAAGGTGACATGTGGCTAGGGTTTAATGTGTTAACCTAGCTATTTAAGTGTGGTTATGAAAAGAAAACATAACCAGCAGCCTCTCCTCTCAATTGTCACGCCACTTTGAGCCTCTCCAGCTATTTCTCTTCATCTCTCATCAATTCAAAGAGATTAGCCATCAATCTCTTGAATTAAGAACACTAGAAATTGTTTCTAGTGTCCTGTTTACATCTCTAATCTCTTAAAAGGCAGAACTTGAATTTCTAATTAATAGAAAAGGCTTTAGAAGCTGTTCAAGGGCTGCCATAGGTGTTCTTGGTGTGGACAAGCTAGAGGGACAACATCCGTGTCCTCAAGACGAATCTCAAAGCGCAGACACGAGACAGCACATCAAGAGGTTAGTGTAATCGTTCTTGATTTAATCTAGGGTTCTAAAATTAATCTGATTAATTTTAAAATCTTAAATGGCAAATACAGATCCAAAAACATATTAAAAGAGTTTTAATATGTTGTTTATCATTGAAATTAAATAGATAAAAATAAATCTTGCATGGTGCATGTGACCCTAGATGAAATTTTTTGAATTCAATGGTATAATCTTGTGTTTTTCACGCTTCCGTTCCTTCAATTGGTATCAGAGCCACTATATTTGCCATTTAGATTGTTGATTATATAATTTAATTGTGTGTTTGATCATGAGATCAAGAGATTCATTGCTGGTTGGATCATGAGGTGTGGCGGCACACATGGTGGAGCCACCATTGGTGGCGGCAACAATGGTTCCATGGGTGGTTCAAGGTTTGGCTTTTAATTCTGCAATTGTTGTATGATCTAAGGCCTATTCTTTGACTAATTAAAGTGTTTAATTAGTTGTTTTAATCACACAATTAAATTATGATTCAAATCAGAATTTTAAAAATTGTTTGAATGTGATTCAAATTTGAATTTTAAAAGTTGTTTGAATGTGATTCAAATCTGAATTTTTAAAGTTGTTTGAATCATATTTAAATCTGATTTTTTAAAATTGAATCAATAAAATTCAGATCTGATTTTTTAAAAAATATTTGAATGTGATTCAAATCTGATTTTTTAAAAAATGTTTGAATGTGATTCAAATCTGAATTTTTGAAGTTGTTTGAATGTGATTCAAATCTGAATTTTTAAATTTGTTTGAATGAGATTCAAATCTGAGTTTTTAAATTTATTTGAATCATATTCAAATCTGATTTTTAAGTTGAATATGAGATATTCAATTTAATTTAAGTATGTATGTTTTATTTAATTGTTAAATAGTGATATGCATGATGGATGATCATGGACTATAAAAGACCAATGTGATTGGATTTATTTCTTTTATGTTTCTTTGGGATTGTAAATTAATTAATTTATTTTAATTTATTTTGGGCATGTATTATTAAGTTTATAATATTTTTGGGTTGTAATTTCATTTATTTAAGTTCTTGTAAATTCGTCTTGGTATGCCAAGGATTACTATGTAATATTGGATTGCAAGAAGTTCAAGGAGGTCAAGACCATTGGTGGGACCAGTGGGAGGAATTCAAGATCAAGTGTTGATTATGTACTCCTTCAGCAACTCTTGTAAAATGAATGAATGAAATGCACCTAGAATGCCCGATTCAATTCTTGGTGGCTCGAATTGAATCCTTAGAAAGTCCATGATCATACCATATTTACTGCTTATCCATGAATGCATGAGATGTATGGGAATGTATGCAATTATATGATATATGCATGCTAAATGGATAATGTGCAAAGTGAGACCTTAATAGTAATTAGAATGACCATAAAATCTTCCAAACAAATGATTAAGTTGGAAATGCTATAATTAAAGTAATTATAACATAGGCCCTCCATTGGGGCAATTATTTTAAGAAATTTTAAATAGTTGCATAAGATGCAATTTATTTAAGAGATTTTCTTAAGAATAATTGTTAAGCATGAGATGTTGTAAATATGTAAATGGTTTAGTGGCCAATATTGGATGTACTGAGGACATTAAAATTATTTGCATAATTATCGCTCAATGGGATCAACTTAACTAATGCAAGATAAGTCAATAATGGATGTACCTGAGATTTTGAGCATTAGGGGCTAGGTAAAGGATTGAACCTCACATGAGATGTGATGGGCAAGGAGTTGCTCACTTATAGTTTATTGTAATTCCAATAATGGATGTACCTGAGGATGATCAATAGAATTATAAGAATTCAATCACCCACTAGAAATCCATCCAACTAGGATTTCCGTTTTCTACTTTGGAAGTGTAGGATTCGCTAAGTTAGTGGGAGGACCAATTTGATTAAAAGACCATAATCATTTTGGTTAATTACATGATACATTTACTAATTAATCTGGTTATTTTCTGCAGCTAATTTTCTGATAAAAATGAGCACAAAACAACCACCACCATCCAATATCCTTGCAAGCATACTTGATCACAACAGGTTGACAGGACCTAATCTATCTGATTGGCTAAGAAATTTGAAACTTGTCTTGAACCTTGAACATATAGGATATGTTCTAGATTCAAATGTTCCTGGTCCCTTACCTCCAGAGGCCACTTAAGAGGAACATGAAACTTTGGACAAGTGGAAGGAGCATGATATGAGAGCTAAGTGTTAAATGTTTGCTTCCATGAGTAATGAGTTACAGAAGCAACATGAAAACTTGCAGAGTGCAAGTGAGATCCTCCTTCACCTACAAGAGTTGTATGGTGAGCACAAAGAGAATGCTAGGTATGAGATATCTAGACAGCTATTCCGTATGAGGATGTCCGAGGGATGTAATGTTGGGGATCATGTCCACAAGATGATTCGGCTGATTGAGCAGTTGGGAACATCTTGACTTCAACATGGGTTTCCAACTACAAACGGATTTAATCCTTCAGTCCCTTCCTGAGTCTTTTGGGAATTTTGTAACAAATTTCCATATGACTAAACAGGAATGCACTTTAGCTGAATTACTCAACATGCTGGTTATTGACCAAAAGAATATGCCGTGCAATAAAGGAAAAGAGGTAGCTTTGTTGCATCTTCTTCTCACTGGAAAGTCCAACAAGAAGAAGGGCAATAAGAAAAAGAAACTTCAGATTCTGGTCCTTCCAAGAAAATAGCTAAACAGAAAAGGAAGACTAAAGTCGAAAAGGCAAAGGAAAGTGTTTCCATTGCTAACAGAAAGTGTTTCCATTACCGAAGAAAGTGTTTCCACTAGCCGAGGATAGCAATCTAAATGAATGCAATGCCATGGTGAAAACCAACTCAAGTTCAAAATATATTTGGCACTTAAGGTTATGTCATGTTGTAGAAGATAGGATTACAAAATTGGAGAAAATGGAGATTTTATCCTCATTGGGTTCTGAGCCTACTCCAACTTGTGAATCTTGCCTTCAAGGCAAAATGACTAGATCACCCTTTGTTGGACAAGGGCTAAGAGCTGAAAATATTTTGGAACTAATACATAGTGATGTATGTGGTCCGTTTAAAGAAATGGCTAGAGGGGCTTTCATTATTTTATTACCTTTACGATGATAAATCAAGGTTTGGGTATTTGTATTTGATAAAATACAAACATGAATCCTTTGAAAAGTTCAAAGAATTTAAATCTGAAGTAGAAAATCAAACAGGAAAGAGTATTAAAGCTCTTCGATCAGATCGTGGAGGTGAATATTTGAGTACTGAATTTGATGAATACTTGAGAGAGCATGGCATTGTTTCTCACCGACTCTCCAGAACACCACAATGAATGGTATATCTGAAGGAGAAATCGTACTTATTGGATATGGTACGTAGTATGATGAGCTATACCGATATGCCAATCTCCTTTGGGGATTTGCATTAGAATCACTTTATATATTCTGAATAGGATTCCATCAAATCGCTTTCTTCCACACCTTATGAGATATGGCATGGAAGAAAACCAAGTCTTAAGCATGTTAAGATTTGGGGTTGTCCAAATTATATCAAAAAGTCAACACCGATAAATTGGAGACCAGATCGTAAAAGGTCGATTTGTTGGATATCCAAAAGATAGTTTTGGATATTATTTTTATTTGCCTACTTCACAAAAGGTTGTGATAAGTAGAGATGCCACATTTCTTGAACAACGGTTTGTTCAAGAAGGAGGCAAAGGAAGGCAAATAGAGTTAGAATTGGAGAATTTCGACCAACCAATAGATCGATGGATATAGATCCATCTAGTCAACCTATACCCGTTGATGAAACATCTACACTGCTCCTCGTAGAACAACCAGGTATCTCACCCACCAGTGAGATATGGTTTTCTTCATGAAGAAGAACAAGAGTTGTCTACTCATGAAGAAGTAGATCATGGGGATGATCCACTTACCTATGAAGAAGCTATATCGATATAGACTCTTCAAAATGGATTGATGATATGAAATCCGAGATTGATTCAATGTATAAGAATCAAGTTTGGGATCTTGTTGAACCACCTAAATGAATTGTACCTATAGTGAACAAATGGGTTTTCAAGAAGAAAATTGGTACTGATGGAAAGGTAGAGACCTATAAGGCAAGGCTAGTAGCTAAAGGGTTTCGCCAAAGGCAAGGAATAGATTATGAGGAGACTTTCTACTTTGTTGCCATGCTTAAATCAATTAGGATTTTATTAGCAATAATGCATACTATGATTATGAGATTTGGCGGATGGATGTCAAAATGCCTTTTCTCAATGGATACATTGAAGAAAACATTTTCATGGAACAACCTAAGTGATTTGAATCCCAAGATGGTTCCAAGGTATGCAAGCTAAAGCGATCCATTTATGGGTTGAAACAAGCTTCGAGGAGTTGGAACATCCGATTTGATGAAGCCATTAAATCTTTTGGTTTTATAAAAATGAGGATGAGCCATGTGTATATAAGAAGGTTAGTGACAAGGCTATCACTTTCCTTGTCTTATATGTGGATGACATATCGTTGATGGGTAATGATACAGGTATGTTGACGACTATAAAGGTATGGTTGTCAAATACATTCTCCATGAAAGACTTAGGGGAGGCAACCTATATTCTTGGGATTCGCATCTATAGAGATAGAGCGAAAAGAATAATTGGTTTATTCCAAAGTCTATACTTGGAAAAGGTGTTAAAGAGGTTTAACATGCTTGATTCCAAGAGAAGATTGTTACCAAGTGAGACATGGTATCCACCTTTCTAAAGAGATGTCTCCAAAGACACCAAGAAAGAGATAAGATGGCCAGATTCCATATGCTTCGCTATTGGAAGTTTAATGTATGCAATGTTGTGTACTAGGCCTGATATCGCATATGTCGTTAGTTTGACTAGCGGTATCAATCCAATCCAGTTTGGAACATCGATAGTCACAAGAATATTCTTAAGTACTTGAGAAGAACTAAGGATTTATTCTTGATTTATGGAGGTGGAGACTTGCAATTGGATGGTTATACTGATTCTGATTTCCAATCAGATATCGATGATAGAAAGTCTACCTCTGGATATGTGTTCATTTGTAATGGAGGTGCAGTCAGTTGGAAGAGTTCCAAACAGAGCACGACTGCAGATTCCACTCATCGAGGTCGAGTATATTGTCGCATCGATGCCGCAAAAGAAGTCGCTTGGATAAAGAAGTTCGTGACAGAACTTACAGTAGTTCCTTCCATTGAGTCAGCAGTTCCATTACACTGTGACAACAATGGAGCAGTCATACAGGCTAAGGAACTAAGGTCTCACCAAAATCCAAACACATAGAAAGGCACTACCATATTATCAGAGATATAGTTGGGCAAGGCAATACAGCCATGCAGAAAATAGCATCAGCTGAAAATCCAGCTGATTCATTCACTAAGCCTTTGTCACAATCTCAGTTAGACTGACATCTTGAGAAGATGGGTCTAAGGTATTGTAATGAATGGCTCTAGTGCTAGTGGGAGATTGTTAGTAGTATGCCCTAGAGCATATCATTTAGTATGTATCTTGTATATATTTTATTAATAAAAGGCATTTCCACTTTTCCGTTTACATAATATATTTATGTGTAATAGAAAAGGTCCATTGATATTTTGTTAGAAATATTATTCTTAAGTTGTTAAGAATATGAGTGACGATATTTCTAGCACAAAGTATCATAAATAGGTTCACAATCAAGGATACTTCATAATAAGGACATGACTTATCCGGAAAGATTGTATTCATGTTTGTTCCCAAGTTATTTATATGAGATATAAATAAGATGGAATGGTGAGTCTCATGCCATATAACAAACATGATAGGCACTTATAAATGATAAGTAGGCCGAACCAGTGACACTTATGACAAGCACATGGAGTTTACTCTTGTCAATGTTTTGTCATAAATCATATCAAGGCATATAATCTTTAGACCTGAGATAGCACGCTTATCTTGTATATAGGTAGTTTGAGTTTGATAACTGCTTTCATACTTGTACTGTATGGGTATATGGGCATCTGTTGGCTCCTACTAGTTATATATGGAGGTAGGTGTTGATCAAGATGGAATCTGCCTCTAAGTAAATAGAGTTAAAATCCTATGTTCATTTAATTGTTCTTGATGTTTCAAGTTCTGCCAGACAGATAGATTTATTCGTAAAAGAGTTTCGATGAGAAAAATCTTTTAATCAAGAACTGGAATTAAAAGAGAACATAATATTCATAGCAAATGGAGTTTGACATAAACCATGACTCAAATTGAGTTGGGATTTTGTAACAGAGAGATTCTAGTGCATGGTAACATATGATTATAGGTTCATTTAAGGTAAATCTTATTACTAATTGGGTGGCCATGGCATGCTATGCTAGGTGTTAACCATGGTCTATGAGGTTCATAAAATGATTTAGAGAAATCATTTATGGTAAGAAAGAGTTCTGATGATATTAAGAGTTGATATCATGTCTCATTGCCAATTAGTGATGAGCCTAGTAAGTCACACACATACACAAGTTATCACCTATTTAAATATGATTTAATTAATTAATTAAAGAGTTTAATTGATTAATTAAATAGATTTGGTTTGCAATTAAATTGCAAAGTCCCTAGCATGACTTGAAACCAAATCTAGATTATTGGATGTATAGTATAAATTAAATTTATATTTAAAGTGTTTAAATATGAATTTAATTGATGAGAAATTAATTAATAGAGATTAATTAATTAATTTATATTTGATATAAATTAATTAGAAGAAGAAAATAATTATTTTGGGTTAAGAACTCAAAATTAAGACATGTGGGCATTTTGGTCATTTCACGATTGTGACACGTGGCACCATGAGATGGTGACACATGGCATAACACATAAGCTTGCCAAATGTTTTTTTAATCATGTAAGATGATTAAAATCAAGATTAAATATAGGTTTGACACTTGGCACAATGTGATTGGGTCACTTAAACCTAGAGCTAATCAAAAGGTGACATGTGGCTAGGGTTTAATGTGTTAACCTAGCTATTTAAGTGTGGTTATGAAAAGAAAACATAACCAGCAGCCTCTCCTCTCAATTGTCACGCCACTTTGAGCCTCTCTAGCTATTTCTCTTCATCTCTCATCAATTCAAAGAGATTAGCCATCAATCTCTTGAATTAAGAACACTAGAAATTGTTTCTAGTGTCCTGTTTACATCTCTAATCTCTTAAAAGGCAGAACTTGAATTTCTAATTAATAGAAAAGGCTTTAGAAGCTGTTCAAGGGCTGCCATAGGTGTTCTTGGTGTGGACAAGCTAGAGGGACAACATCCGTGTCCTCAAGACGAATCTCAAAGGCGCAGACACGCTGCAAAGACATCAAGAGGTTAGTGTAATCGTTCTTGATTTAATCTAGGGTTCTAAAATTAATCTGATTAATTTTAAAATCTTAAATGGAAAATACAGATCCAAAAACATATTAAAAGAGTTTTAATATGTTGTTTATCATTGAAATTAAATAGATAAAAATAAATCTTGCATGGTGCATGTGACCCTAGGTGAAATTTTTTGAATTCAATGGTATAATCTTGTGTTTTTCACGCTTCCGTTCCTTCAGTCACCTCACCGTCATCAGTGCATTGGTAGGACACTAGGTTTTATTTTGATATTTTGTAATTAACTTTTATTTTCTCATATGTAATTGAAACTTATGTAATGTATTTTGGTATTAATGTAAATAGTAAAAATTGTGTTTATGAATGAAAAAGTGAACATTTATTTATGACTTTTACATGATTATCATATGAGATGAATGATTGAGAAATGGAAATGTTGTTGAAAAACATATTGAGATTTTGTTGATGAAATGGAGTTTGGGATTGATTGAAAATATTGGAAGTGTTTTTCACAGGTTTCGAAGAACTGTTTTCTCCATTTTTAGCCGGTACTCTGCCGGATTTTCTATAAAGTTTATGGAACCTCAAATAAATTTATGACTTCAATAAATGACTGAAATGAATTATATTTCACAAATTATACTCCATAACTATGAAAAAAAAATAAATTAGGAAGAATAAAAATAATTGAATTAAAGTAGAGTGTTCCGGTACACTGTGTGGCATATCTTGCTCGGCTACACTGTAGACGGGTAAGGGGTGTCACAAATTCTATCCATAAGTTGACCATTTTTCTGGTCCAATCCGGATATCCAAATACTGAACCCAGAAAAATGACCAAATAAACAGTATATTTTCATTTGGCCATAACTCCCTCTAGACAGGTCCAAATGACCTATATTTTACGCCATTTAAAAGTTTAGATATAGGACTACAACTTTCATTGAGAACACTAAGCCCAGAAAATGCCTCTAGCCAAATGAAATTGTTGACCCAAGTTAGATCACCGAACTGACCAGAATCAATTCTGCCCAGAATTTCCTAGACATAAGCCTACTCGACCAGTTTTGGAAAAATGGCCATAACTTGGTCTATAAAAATTCAAATGCAATAAAACCAATGGAAAAAGTTTTATAAGACATAGGTCTACAATATTGGTCTTTTGACCAAAACCTAGAACCCAAAGGAACTAGGTCAAATGGTTAGAAGAAGTTAACACATCAAAACTTGGAGTTTGACCAAATCACAATTGACCCCAGAATAGTTTTTATAGCATATCTTCCACTAAGAAACTCTAATTATGTTGAGCCATACTGATCTGGAACCCTAAGAAATAGGGTTCCAACTTTTTTTTGTACATTGTCCTCAAATTATGAACATAAGAACCCTAAAATGGAGGTCAAAGCTACTAACCTGAACTTGGAACCTGAAGGCATAGGGTACTAGAGTTTAGGCCAATTAAATTGGTATAATTAATTCTATAAAACTTGGAAAATTGTAATTAAAATTTCTAAATGACCATAAGACATAGGGCAACAAATTATATGAAAAACGCTAAGCCTAAAAGTAACTATAACATGTCCAATTAAATTAGTAAATGGTAATGCCAAATTCTGCCTAATTAAAGAGATAGAATTAGGAAAAGAACCATTTATGGTTATTTGACATTAACTTGGGCTACAAAACTCCAAATGGAGTGATTCAAAAAGAGAATTAAATTAGATACATAAAGGAAAATTTTCATGAAGAAAGTTTAGCCAAATTCTCACTTTAGCATAGACCAATGGAACAGTAAACCTAGGACATAAAAACTGAATATTTGACAATGTTTTTAGGAGGCTTTGAATTACAATTGACAATCAATGCCAACAAATTTGGAACCCAAAATGTGGGATCTTAGTGCAATTGGAATTAACACACCTATTATATAGGAAAAAGTCAACATTTTGAGTAAATAATAATGTGAATAGTAACCCCAATGATTTAGGAAATAGTAAAATAAATTAGAGAAGCTAATATGATCATTAATATATAATGTGATTAATGAATTTTAATTTTTGAATTTGAGTGGCTCTAGGATATAAAGAAAATTTAAGCTAAATTTAAAATCCATGAAATGGTCATGGATTACTTGAAATATGAATGATAATGATAATTATATAAATAGTATAATGAAGAAATGAGTGTATGAATGAGACATTAGTTCTCATTATTGGAGAAGAGAAAATGCTTTGCGTACAATTGTACATGAGAATAATTATTATGAATTGTGATCAATATGGATAATATAATGAATATATAAATTATGATGAATGCATAATTTATGTAAAATTGTATTTTAGGAAATTTATACTTCTGCTAGTAATAAAAATTAAAACGTTATAAATTATAATTAGAACATATAATGAAATAATGATACTTATGAACTCTTAATGGTGCTATGTGCCCATGTATTGCCTAAACACGTGTGTCAGATTGGATAGATTGACATGCCAATAGGGTATTATTTTAGCAGTACTGCATAAGACTTTATGTCTGTATTCAAGGCTTTATGCCCACACTCATGGCTTTATGCCCGCACTCATGGCTTTGTGCTAGCACTCATGACTTTTATGCCCAATTATATGTTATCATGGCTTTTTAGCCATACTGACAGCATACGTGGTTGACGTTCTGCATCCCATGGTATGACGACTCGAGGCACCGGGTGTCCAGTGCCAATGACCCGTTATCCAGTTTAGTCAACCTGTCATAGGTTACCTGGACAGTGTAAATTATTGAAATTATTTAAGCATATTAGCAATTAAAAACATTAAAAAGTATTAAATAAAATGTGAAAAAGAGATTAACAATATAAACATAACAAAAATATAATTTGCAGAATCATAGAAAGACCTCAAATACAATACTCCTAGAATAAAATGAATATTGAATATTATTACTGTAAGGCTATAAACTTAGTACTTCCAAAGAGGAACAAATTAGCATATAAGATAATTAATACTATAAATGTCAGTTTAAATCAAATTGATACTTGAAAATTTAGAATGCTTGATTCTTTCTTTATTTGTATACATTATTTTTTGTTATATTATTGCACCACTAAGCAGAAATGCTCAGCGCGATGGATTTGTTTTCTTCGTGCTAGTACTGAAGGCAAAACCCAGTGGATATTAGACTGGGATTTTGAAGTCCAAATCTGCAGAAGTGTCAGAAGGGTTCAAGGTTGTCACCTCCTCAGCAATACATATAGATAGGGCCCATATAAGTCATTTTATGTATTTTGTATATTATAAATATTTTGTATGTTGTAATGTAAACTAAGAATTATAAACTAAGAATTTGTAAGTAATATTTATGTGATGTAAATTAATAAATTGATTAGTACATATGTAATTAATTTGTATATCATGTAAATTGTAAATTTATTCAATTAGTTTGCAAATTATGTAAATTAATAGAAATATGAGAATTTTGATACGTGAATAGAGTATGAAGGAAAGTGGATGGAAATGAATATGAGAATTGAAATACATGGATGATATTGAAATATGAGATGATTATGAGATTTTATTTTGAAAATATTGTTGAATTTCAAATAGGTGAATAGTAAAATACGCCAAATGGTAATAGAAACAGGGGAAACTCTGCTGGTTTCTCCACAGAAAGATAATTGATATTAAAATATAATGAGAATAAAATTTTTAAAGGAAAAAAGTAAGATAAAACAAGGTGCTCCGGCATCGAGTGTGACATGTCTTGCTCGACTACACTGTAGTCGGGTAAGGGGTGTCACAAGTTTACCTGTTTATCCTGTCCAGTCGACTAGTATAGGTTACTTGGGCAATCAAAATAAAATCTTATGAAATTTGAATCAAATGATTAACGTAAAAAGTATCAGGTTACCACAAATAATTACCAGAAACTCAGTCTGCATAAAATGTCAGCATACACTTTGCATGTTTATTTCTTTTTAGTTATTTTTATTTTATTATTGGCAACACTAAGCAATATTGCTTAGCGCGTTGCGTTTGCCATGCATAGGTACAGGATATACGGAGCTTGAGGCTAGTAGACCCCAGACTGGGTGAGAGTCAGATCTGCCAGTGCACTGTGTCACCTCTCATCTGTAGTTTATTTAGTAGGGTATTAGGATTCTCTTTTGTATTTTTATAAATTGTATTTTGTATTTAGATCTTCATGTCATCATGTAAATTATAAACACTTGTATTATTTTGCATTGTAAATTAATGAAATTAAGTATTGTCTTTGTCGACACCATATTTTGGCCGATTCCCCCCCGAAATTAATAAACTTTGAAGCTGATCCCTAACACAATCCCCTTTGCCAACCGACCACACTTCCGATCTCCCCTCAAAAGGAATTTAATTAATACCAAGTCTCCAGGTCATTTAAAGCCTCACCGATCCCTCAAACCAATTCCCGAGTCCCCTGATCATTTAATTATATTTCCGATCTTTCTTGTCAAATAGGATTGAACCAACATAAGGCCTTCGTACCACCAGTCTTATTGCCAGTCTCTCATTTAAAAATTTGAGAATGATAAAGGTTTCGACTCGGTTTAAAGATGATCCTGATCTTAAGTGTTCAAAGCCAAATTTCTAATTTTAATTAAGTCCCGTTTCGTAACTGATCTCATGCATATTGCGTTTTCTGATCTCCTGTACTTAGATTAATAATCACTTTCAGTTGTCATTCTAATATGTTCAAACAATCAAGTGCTTACGCAATTTAGAAACTTTCCGATCACAATCAATCATTGAACAAAAGGGGAACTTTCATTTCATTTCAAAATTTATACAAGTCATTCGATCCCCCAGCCTGAACTACATGTTGTTCATTTTCTCTCTCACCTTTAGCCTCCTCTTCGCTACCCTCACCTTCATCCTCGGGAGCCAGGTTGGCCATCCAGGAGAAGTCCTCCTCGGGATAACGCTTATTGAGCTCAGCCAGGAGATCTCTGTGAGCATTCACATAAGCGCCGGCCACTCCGGTCACCATTTCTTCTTCTTTCGCCTTGAGCTCCTCAGCAAGATGAGCGAGTTGAGCAGCTTCATCAGCTCAGAGCGCCTAAACTTCCTCGAGAACAAGATCTTGCTCGGCCAGAACATGAGCTTGCTCGGCCAGCTTGTCCTCATAAAACTTCATTCGTCCCTCAATTTGAGATATGTAGTCCTGAGCGGACGAAAGTTGGGATCGAAGAGAAGACACCTCATGACCCATCCTCTCAACTTCCTTACCCAGGCGATGAGCCTTCTCCTGGACCATGTGCTGGTTCACCAAACACTCCACGTTCAGGCTCATAGATCTTGTCAAGATGTCATCAAGGTTATCCGGAGACAGCCTATCCCGATCTTCTCGAAGGTAGATGGAGGATGCCAAGAACTTAGGGAAACCAGGGTTTTCTCGAACCATGCGATTCTTCTCCAATGAGTGGATCAAGACTTGGGCACCACGGGAAAGGGACCTTACAGGAGGTTGAGAAGGACCCCCTTTCGCACTCGGAGCGACTGGAGGAGGTGGAGGCGACTCTTCTCGGCAAGGAGGAAATCAGACCACTTCTATGACCGGAGGCCCGGAAGGTTGAGACGAGCCTTCCTGTATTTCCCCGGGCTCATGACCAGGAGTTTGAAGCTGCTCGGAACGCTTCATTTCCCGTACTTTCCGGGAGATCTCTCTCTTCCGCTTCCGACTCTCCTTAGAGGCTTCGCTGCTTGCCATACCTGCACAAAGAAGAGGTCAGTGAGATCGCTAAGGTCCAAAGATCTGAGATATAGAAAATACTGATGCCGAGATCAGAGAGCTGAAGCCCGCGATCTTGGCCAATGACCAGCTGCAGTGTAACACCCTCCCTGTACCAACTCCGTACATTCTACTGTTTCGGTGACCGGTGTCGGTCCGGACAGCTAGAACATCCAGAAAAGTATTTAAACTAAAGTCGGGAATCATAATTAACTCAAATATTAATAAGAAAAATTTAGTAAAAATTTTAAAAATAAAATACAACCAAGTCAAATGAGCCTGTGCCCAAGCGATGGGTAACCGGAGGGAAGTTGCGGTTCTCGCAACGAAGAGCCCTAGACCCGGGGGAAAAATTAGAAAATAATTTTTGGGACTCCAGAGAAGGGTTATTGAGGTTCCCATGGCATTAGAATGCCAAGAAAATACCTAGAAAAATTTTTCAATCGGTATAGACAATTTTGACCCGTTAAGCCAAACGGAGGGCATTTTGGTCATTTCGCCTTCAGAGGTGATTTTTGGCCGACTTGTCCAGTTGAGTAAATAATTAATATGACATAAAATATGAAGAAACATTATTAAAAATGAAATTCGAAATGAGTAGTGAAAGAAAAGAAAAGAAAATGCAAAATAATGCAAATAATGACATAGTATGAGGCCATTTAAAAACTCCACCAATCATATGCAAGCAATTCATTTACTTAACCAATAAAAGAGACAAACCAAGATCAAAGAATTAAAAATGCCATCAGCCATTCTTCTTCCCCAACCAGCCGAACCCATGCCCTTACCCTAAACCACCATTAAAACACCATTCAAGCTCCATTTCCCTCTTTGTTCCACCATAAACCCTAAACCCCTTTCATAGAAAGTTGTCCACTCATCTTGGGAGAGCTTTTGGCAGCCTAGAAAGTGAAGGAAAGTGAAGTTTAGAGTTGAGAAAAATCTGCCCTATTCAAGGTTAGTGCAACTATAAACATAAAACTCTTAAATTTCATGATTTTGGACTCGAAATTTAGTAAGACTTGTAATTTAAATGAACAAAAACCTATGTGTATGAGCTCTTGAATTTTGGCTGCCCTAGAAAAGGAATATTTAGGAGTGTTTTTGATGAGCTTGAAGTGAAATAGAAACCATGTTTGAAGTTATAAACATATGAGTAATGCATTAGTAGCTAACCAAGGTAAATGGCATAAATCATGAATTTGAATTAGGGTTTAGGAAAGGTGAAAATGTGACTTGGCTTAGTAAATTGTTAGAGAACTTTTTAATGGTCAATTAGTGACTATTTTAGGTAAGTTGAGCATAATTTGGACTGAAAAATAGGATTGCAAAGAGAAGGAGTAAGCTGCCCTAGGACAGCAGCAATTGACTGAGATTTCAGTCCAATTACACAGCCATAACTTTGGCTGTGTTGGTCCAATTGGTGTTTGGACAATTGGACATGAAACTAGGCTTATAATGGCACATTTTTGCTGAAGAAACCATGCCCAAAAGACCAAAGCAAGAGGACCAAAACTTGGCCCCAATCCGGATACTCGCAAATCGATTCTGCAGAATTGACCAAATGAACAGTAACTGTTCATTTGGCCATAACTCACTGTAGATATGGTCAATTGACCTGAAATGTTTACAGCAACAAGTTAAGACATAGACAAACAACTTTCATGAAGGAACCTACCCCAAATTATGGCCAGAACCTAACCCAAATGGCAGTGGAAGTCACTGCTCATGTTACTGTAGATATGGTAATTTCTGCAGAATGGGAATCCGGCCAGCTGTGGTTTTTGGACCATATCTGGAGTTACAAAACTCTAAATGGAGTGATTCAAAAAAGGAGATTCAACTAGACAAAATAAGGACAACTTTCATGTCTTACATTTCTCCAAATTCCCACAGCAACAGTGTCCAATGGAACAGTGAAGTTGACTCACAAAAACTGAAAATTCTGCTTTTGTTGGTTTAAACTTTGAAATGGTATAAATGCTTAATGCCAACAAGTTTGGAATGCCAAATGTGGTATGTTGGGAGTGCCAAAGTCAATGTACATATTTTTATTCTAAAAGTCAACATTTTTGTTGACCAATAAAATGAATAGTGACACTAAAAATTTGAAATTCACAAATTGAAGAATTTAAAAGTTTCAAATGCCCTAGTATACCTAACAAGATTGTTTTGGATAGTTTGGCATGCCAATAGGGTTCAGTTAGCAGTACTGCACATGGCAATATGCCATTCTGTGAATTCATGGCTTTTAGCCATTCCGACTTTGTATTGAGACTTGGCCTTGTGCCTGTTATTATTTACAGCTTGTTAGTCGCTCATGCACACCGGAGATGCATATGTGACCGATGGTGTGACGGCCGAGGTACTAGGTACCCAGTGCGGTTACATTATCCATCCAGATCGCCTAGTGTAGGTTACTTGGGGCAACCAAATGAATAAAAGTGAACAAAGTTAATGAAATAATGAATATACCAACACCAAACAAAGAAAGCATATACATTCTATACACATTTATTTTCTTGCTATTTTCTTTTATTATATTATTGCACCACTAAGCATTATTGCTTAGCACGTTGCTTTTGCCATGCGTAGGTACTAGAGATCCCGATCGTGAGCCCAGTAGACCACAGACTGGGTGAGTCCATCCTGCAGTTCTGCACAGTGTCTTTGTCACCTCAACTTCTGCAGTGCATTGGTAGGACATTAGGTGTCATTTTGACATTTGGTAACTTAACTTTGTTTTTCTCATATGTAATTAAACTTGTGTAATGTATATTGATGTTTATGTAAATTATGAAAATTGTACTTGTGAATGGATATGCAAATGTTTACTTGTGATTTATATGTGATCATCACATGTAATGGATGATTGAGAACTGGAATTGAAATGATGTTGAGATCTTAATATTGAGATTTTGTTGATAAATTGAAGTTGGGATTGTTTGGAAATTATTTGGAAGTGTTTTTAACAGGTTCCGAATAACTGTTTTCTCCATTTTTAACCGGTACTCCGCCGGATTTTCTTTAAAATTTTCGGAACCCCAAATAAATAATAATTTAGACAAATGGCTTAAATAAATCATATTTCATAAATTAGCTTCAAAAGTATGACACAAATTAAGTAAGGTATATTAGAGTGTGCCAGTACACCGTGTGGCATTACTTACTCGGGTATACTGTACACGGGTAAGGGGTGTCACATTTAGTGGTATCAGAGCACGGTTTAGGCATTTCTGGGCCTAGATTGAGTCCATACCATGCATTGCATTTGTAAGAGTCGAGGTGACACTAACGCAGATCTGTTTATCTTTCTTATTTTGAATAGGATATGGACCCTTCATCTGAGAGAGCCGTTGAGGAGGATGTGGAGAGTCATGCTCCACCTCCAGCAGCTGAGACTGGGGGCATGAGAGAATCTGCTCCGCCAGCTCAAGCAGAGCCTGCTCAGCCTCCACAGGCCATGTTTCAGCAAATGGCCGACTTCTTTAGACAAATGGCTGGGGTAATGCCAGCACCACCACCACCACCACCAGCTCCACAGCAGAAATCACACCTGGAAAGGCTAAGAAAGTTTGGAGCTGTGGACTTCTATGGCAAGAGAGAAGATGACTCTGTTGCAGCCGAGAATTGGTTGAACAGAACAGGCAGAGTCCTAAAACAACTCCACTGCACTCCAGAGCAAAACCTGGAAGCTGCCATATCTTTGCTGCAAGATGATGCTTATGAGTGGTGGGACACTGTGTCCAGTGAAGTGCAGCCAGAAGCTGTAACTTGGGATTTCTTCCTCTCTGAATTCAAGAAGAAATATGTGGGTACTGTATACCTAGAAGAGAGAAGAAGGGAATTCATTAACCTGAGGCAGAGACAGCTGTCAGTGGCTGAGTATGAGAAGGAATTCGTCCGATTAAGCCGCTATGGAAGGGAGATAGTCCCTAATGAAGCTGAAAGATGTAAGAGATTTGAAGAGGGACTAAATGACAACATCAAGATCCAGCTCACTGCCCTGGGAATCACAGAATTTACCAAGTTAGTGGAAGCTGCAATAAAGGTAGAAAAAGTGAGAATCAGTGAGCAGACCAGAAGGGATAGACAGCAGAAGAGGGGCCCGGGTCATTCTAGTTCAGCTCCTGCATTTGGGAAGAAGTTCAAGGGTCCTCCTGCACAGAGTTCAGCTCACCACGTGGTCGTGGTCACCTCGGGGCCTGTGCCACGCTCACCCCTAGGAGAGGTCAGTCCACACCATCAGTGGGCAGCTCTCCAGGGATGGGGTTCAGGGGACCAGCCCCATCATCTTCTGTGTGTCCACACTGTCAGAAATGTCATAAGGGGGAGTGTTGGAGAGTGACTGGTGCCTGCTTGAGGTGTGGGTCAACAGAGCATCAGCTGAGAAACTGTCCACGCAGAACTACTATAGCTGCTCCAACACAAGCAGATGCACTGCTCCCGCACTACGTAGAGGTAGAAAATCTGGTAAATCTGAGGCTGTTGGACCATCACAGAGGCCTGCATCTGAGCCAGCAGAGAGGCCAGATAACAGACCACCTGCCAGAAATTATGCCCTGAGAGTTTAGGAGGAGCAAGATGCCCCGGACGTCATCAAGGGTACGTTCTCTCTCTACAATACTCCTGTGCATGCATTTGTGGATCCAGGATCCACTCATTCCTACATTTGCATCAACTTACCCGTAGAAAGGGGGATACTAGTAGGGGAAAGTGACCAAGACATTCTGGTCACTAATCCATTGGGTCACAGTGTGGTAGTGAACAGAGTATATAAGGGTTGCCTGTTAAGGATTCAGGGGTATGAATTCTTGGCAGACTTGATTGAGTTGCCTTTCCACGAGTTTGACGTGATTTTGGGAATGAACTGGTTGTCACGTCATCAGGCAATAGTTGATTGCAAATTGAAGAGGATTTCTCTGAAAACTTCTGAGGGTAATGAGATCACTGTTGTGGGGGAAAGGACAGATTTTTTGTCCAATGTCATCTCAGCCACAGTTGCAAGAAGAATGATGAGAAAAGGCTGTGAAGCCTACCTAGCACATGTGGTGGATACTAGGTAGGCTAAGCCAAACCTGAGTGACATACCCACAGTAAAGGACTTCCCAGAGGTATTTCCCGAAGAGTTGCCTGGTTTGCCACCAGAAAGGGAAGTTGAATTTGCTATTGAGACACTGCCGGGTACAGCACCCATTTCCATTGCTCCTTATAGGATGGCACCCACTGAATTGAGGGAGTTGAAAACTCAGTTGCAAGAGTTGCTGGATAAGGGGTTCATACGCCCCAGTGTGTCACCATGGGGAGCTCCAGTGCTGTTTGTGAAGAAGAAGGATGGGACTTTGAGGCTATGCATTGATTACCGGCAGTTGAATAAAGTGACAGTGAAGAACAAATATCCGTTGCCTAGAATTGATGATCTGTTTGATCAGTTGAAGGGAGCAGGAGTATTTTCTAAGATTGATCTCGCATCGGTATCATCAGTTGAGGGTGAAGGATGTAGATGTGCCCAAGACTGCATTCAGGACCCGGTATGGGCATTATGAGTTCCTAGTGATGCCCTTTGGCCTAACAAATGCACCAGCGGCATTCATGGACCTTATGAACCGTATCTTCCATCCATACCTGGATCGGTTCGTAGTGGTTTTTATTGATGATATTTTGGTATATTCCAAGACCAGGGAAGAACATTATGAGCATTTGAGGATTGTTCTGCAAACCCTGTGAGAAAAGAAGCTGTATGCTAAGCTGTCCAAGTGTGACTTTTGGCTGAATGAGATAGCATTCCTTGGACACATAGTGTCAGCTGATGGGATTAGGGTGGATCCCAAGAAAATAGAAGCAGTGATGGAATGGAAGCCTCCCAGAAACACAACTGAGGTCAGAAGCTTCTTGGAGCTAGCTGGGTATTATAGGAGATTTGTGAAGGGATTTTCCCTAATAGCTGCTCCAATGACCAAGTTGTTACACAAGAATGTCAGATTTGACTGGAATGACAAGTGTCATACCAGTTTTGAGAAATTGAAGGCTATGTTGACAGAGGCACCAGCAGCACACAAAGTGTCCGGAAAGGACTTTGTGGTCTATAGTGATGCCTCACATAATGGTTTAGGGTGTGTATTGATGCAAGAGGGGAAGGTGGTCGCTTATGCTTCCAGACAGCTAAGGCTACATGAATAGAACTACCCTACCCATGATCTAGAGCTCGCAGCAATTATCTTCGCACTGAAGATATGGAGGCATTACTTGTATGGGGAAAAGTGCTACATTTACACGGACCACAAAAGTCCAAATACTTGCCAACCTGAAGGAGCTCAACCTTAGACAGAGGTGATGGATTGAGTTCTGAAGGATTATGACTGTAATTGACTACCATCCCGGGAAGGCAAATGTAGTTCTTGATGCTTTGAGCGTAAAGTCCATCACAGCTTTGAGATCATTGAATGCCCGTCTAACTTTGATTCGAGATGGAGCTATTTTGGCTGAGTTGCAAGTGAGGCCAAACCTGCTACAGCAGATTTTGGATGGGCAAATGGCAGATGGAAAATTAACGGCCATTATGAGCAAAATCCCAGAAGGAAAAGCAACTGATTATGAGGTGAAGGTAAATGGGTGTCTGTATTACAAAGGAAGACTGTGTGTACCAGATGATGGGGAATTGAACGCCAATATTCTAAAAGAGGCACACACTAGTGTATATGCTAAGCACCCAGTAAGTACAAAGATGTATCATGACCTGAAGCTTCAGTATTGGTGGCCTGGTATGAAGAGGGACATAGCTGACTATGTGACTAAATGCTTGACATGTTAGCAAGTCAAGGCAGAACATCAAGTTCCATCGGGTTTGCTACAGCCTATACGCATACCTGAATGGAAATGGGATCGGGTCACCATGGATTTTGTAAGTGGTCTACCTCTCACCCGGAAGAAACATGATGCAGCATGGGTGATAGTTGATAGATTGACAAAGTCAGCACACTTTCTGCCAGTTAGGACTGACTACTCACTAGAGAGGTTAGCAGAATTGTATATCAATGAGATAGTTAGACTGCATGGAATACCACTTTCCATCATATTTGATCGAGACCCAAGGTTTACATCGAGATTCTGGAAGAAGTTACATGAGTCCTTGGGTACACAACTCCATTTCAGCACAGCTTTCCATCCTCAGACGGATGGGCAATCAGAAAGAGTAATCCAGGTAAACAATTGAAACCAATGAAATTGATACAAATATTGAATTGAAATGATAACAATAACGTGAAATACTTGTCAGGTCCTTGAGGATATGCTGAGGAGTTGTGTCATTGAGTTTGAGGGAAGTTGGGATAGATACCTCCCACTGGCAGAATTTGCATACAACAATAGCTACCAAGCTAGTATCCAAATGGCCCCGTATGAAGCTGTATGGGAGAAAATGTAGAACTCAGCAGTCCGGATCGAATTGGGCGAAGACAAATCGTAAGGCTGCACTGTGAAACAGCCGAGGAGAAGGTGAAATCAATCAAAGCCAACTTAAAGGTTGCCTTGCATGCATGTAAATCTTATGCCGACCTGAAGAGGAAGAAATAGAATATGTGGTTGGCGACAAAGTGTTCCTCAAGGTGTCACCATGGAAGAAGGTATTGAGGTTTGGAAGGAAAGGTAAGTTGAGCCCTAGGTTCATTGGCCCATATGAAATCATCGAACATGTGGGTCCAGTGGCCTATAGGCTAGCTTTACCACCAGAGCTGGACAAGATCCACAATGTGTTCCACGTATCTATGCTCAGAAGATACCGCTCAGATCCTTCACATGTCATCTCCAGAGAAGAAATTGAAATACAGCCGGATTTGACATACGAAGAAGAACCTCTACGGATCTTGGCTCGGGAAGTGAAAGAGTTGAGAAACAAGCAAATTCCATTGGTGAAAGTGCTTTGGAGGCACCACAACACCGAGGAGGCAACTTGGGAAAGTGAAGAGACGATGAGGCAACAGTTCCCTCAATCGTTTGCATCGTAAATTTCGAGGACGAAATTTAAATTAGAGGAAGAGTTGTAACACCCTCCTATACCAACTCCGTACATTCTACTGCTCTGGATCGGTGTCGGTGATGACAGCTAGAACGTCCGGAAAAGTATTTAAACTAAAGTCGGGAATCATAATTAACTCAAATATTAATAAGAAAAATTTAGTAAAAATTTTAAAAATAAAATACAACCAAGTCAAATGAGCCGGTGCCCAAGCGATGGGTAACCGGAGGGAAGTTGCGGTTCTCGCAACGAGGAGCCCTAGACCCGGGGGAAAAATTAGAAAATAATTTTTGGGACTCCAGAGAAGGGTTATTGAGGTTCCCATGGCATTAGAATGCCAAGAAAATACCTAGAAAAATTTTTCAATTGGTACAGACAATTTTGACCCGTTAAGCCAAACGGAGGGCATTTTGGTCATTTCGCCTTCAGAGGTGATTTTTGGCCGACTTGTCCAGTTGAGTAAATAATTAATATGACATAAAATATGAAGAAACATTATTAAAAATGAAATTTGAAATGAGTAGTGAAAGAAAAGAAAAGAAAATGCAAAATAATGCAAATAATGACATAGTATGAGGTCATTTAAAAACTCCACCAATCATATGCAAGCAATTCATTTACTTAACCAATAAAAGAGACAAACCAAGATCAAAGAATTAAAAATTCCATCAGCCATTCTTCTTCCCCAACCAGCCGAACCCATGCCCTTACCCTAAACCACCATTAAAACACCATTCAAGCTCCATTTCCCTCTTTGTTCCACCATAAACCCTAAACCCCTTTCATAGAAAGTTGTCCACTCATCTTGGGAGAGCTTTTGGCAGCCTAAAAAGTGAAGGAAAGTGAAGTTTAGAGTTGAGAAAAATCTGCCCTATTCAAGGTTAGTGCAACTATAAACATAAAACTCTTAAATTTCATGATTTTGGACTTGAAATTTAGTAAGACTTGTAATTTAAATGAACAAAAACCTATGTGTATGAGCTCTTGAATTTCGGCTGCCCTAGAAAAGGAATATTTAGGAGTGTTTTTGATGAGCTTGAAGTAAAATAGAAACCATGTTTGAAGTTATAAACATATGAGTAATGCATTAGTAGCTAACCAAGGTAAATGGCATAAATCATGAATTTGAATTAGGGTTTAGGAAAGGTGAAAATGTGACTTGGCTTAGGAAATTGTTAGAGAACTTTTTAATGGTCAATTAGTGACTATTTTAGGTAAGTTGAGCACAATTTGGACTGAAAAATAGGATTGCAAAGAGAAGGAGTAAGTCGCCTAGGACAGCGAGAATGGATGAGATTTCAGTCCAATTACACAGCCATAACTTTGGCTGTGTTGGTCCAATTGGTGTTTGGCCAATTGGACATGAAACTAGGCTTATAATGGCACATTTTTGCTGAAGAAACCATGCCCAAAAGACCAAAGCAAGAGGACCAAAACTTGGCCCCAATCCGGATACCACATCGATTCTGCAGAATTGACCAAATGAATAGTAACTGTTCATTTGGCCATAACTCACTGTAGATATGGTCAATTGACCTGAAATGTTTACAGAAACAAGTTAAGACATAGACAAACAACTTTCATGAAGGAACCTACCCCAAATTATGGCCAGAACCTAACCCAAATGGCAGTGGAATCACTGTTCATGTTACTATAGATATGGTAATTTCTGCAGAATGGGAATCCGGCCAGCTGTGGTTTTTGGACCATATCTGGAGTTACAAAACTCTAAATGGAGTGATTCAAAAAAGGAAATTCAACTAGACAAAATAAGGAACAACTTTCATGTTTTACATTTCTCCAAATTCCCACAGCAACAGTGTCCAATGGAACAGTGAAGTTGACTCACAAAAACTGAAAATTCTGCTTGTGTTGGTTTAAACTTTGAAATGGTATAAATGCTTAATGCCAACAAGTTTGGAATGCCAAATGTGGTATGTTGGGAGTGCCAAAGTCAATGTACATATTTTTATTCTAAAAGTCAACATTTTTGTTGACCAATAAAATGAATAGTGACACTAAAAATTTGAAATTCACAAATTGAAGAATTTAAAAGTTTCAAATGCCCTAGTATACCTAACAAGATTGGTTTGGATAGTTTGGCATGCCAATAGGGTTCAGTTAGCGATCGCACATGGCAATATGCCATTCTGTGAATTCATGGCTTTTAGCCATTCGACTTTGTATTGAGACTTGGCCTTGTGCTCGATATTATTTACACTTGTTAGCCGCTCATGCACACCGGAGATGCATATGTGACCGATGGTGTGACGCCCGAGGTACTAGGTACCCAAAGCGGTTACATTATCCATCGATCGTCTAGTGTAGGTTACTTGGGGCAACCAAATGAATAAAAGTGAACAAAGTTAATGAAATAATGAATATACCAACACCAAACAAAGAAAGCATACACATTCTATACACATTTATTTTCTTGCTATTTTCTTTTATTATATTATTGCACCACTAAGCATTATTGCTTAGCGCGTTGCTTTTGCCACGCGTAGGTACTGGAGATCCCAATCGTGAGCCCAGTAGACCACAGACTGGGTGAGTCCATCCTGCAGTTCTGCACAGTGTCTTTGTCACCTCAACTTCTGCAGTGCATTGGTAGGACATTAGGTGTCATTTTGACATTTTGTAACTTAACTTTGTTTTTCTCATATGTAATTAAACTTGTGTAATGTATATTGATGTTTATGTAAATTATGAAAATTGTACTTGTGAATGGAAATGTAAATGTTTACTTGTGATTTATATGTGATCATCACATGTAATGGATGATTGAGAACTGGAATTGAAATGATGTTGAGATCTTAATATTGAGATTTTGTTGATAAATTGAAGTTGGGATTGTTTGGAAATTATTTGGAAGTGTTTTTAACAGGTTCCGAAGAACTGTTTTCTCCATTTTTAGCCGGTACTCTGCCGGATTTTCTTTAAAATTTTCGGAACCCCAAATAAATAATAATTTAGACAAATGGCTTAAATAAATCATATTTCATAAATTAGCTTCAAAAGTATGACACAAATTAAGTAAGGTATATTAGAGTGTGCAAGTACACCGTGTGGCATTACTTACTCGGGTATACTGTACACGGGTAAGGGGTGTCACATTTAGTGTTATCAGAGCACGGTTTAGGCGTTTCTAGGCCTAGATTGAGTCCATACCATGCATTGCATTTGTAAGAGTCGAGGTGACACTAACGCAGATCTGTTTATCTTTCTTATTTTGAATAGGATATGGACCCTTCATCTCAGAGAGCCGTTGAGGAGGAAGTGGAGAGTCATGCTCCACCTCCAGCAGCTGAGACTGGGGGCATGAGAGAATCTGCTCCGCCAGCTCAAGCAGAGCCTACTCAGCCTCCACAAGCCATGTTTCAGCAAATGGCCGACTTCTTTAGACAAATGGCTGGGGTAATGCCAGCACCACCACCACCACCACCAGCTCCACAACAGAAATCACACCTGGAAAGGCTAAGAAAGTTTGGAGCTGTGGACTTCTATGGCAAGAGAGAAGATGACTCTGTTGCAGCCGAGAATTGGTTGAACAGAACAAGCAGAGTCCTAAACAACTCCACTGCACTCCAGAGCAAAACCTGGAAGCTGCCATATCTTTGCTGCAAGATGATGCTTATGAGTGGTGGGATCTCGTGTCGATGAAGTGCAAATTTAAGTCAGAACTTTGGATTTCTTCCTCTCTGAATTCAAGAAGAAATATGTGGGTATCAGATACCTAGAAGAGAGAAGAAGGGAATTCATTAACTCGAGGCAGACACCGGTGGTGAGTATGAGAAGGAATTCGTCCGATTAAGCCGCTATGGAAGGGAGATAGTCCCTAATGAAGCTGAAAGATGTAAGAGATTTGAAGAGGGACTAAATGACAACATCAAGATCCAGCTCACTGCCTTGGGAATCACAGAATTTACCAAGTTAGTGGAAGCTGCAATAAAGGTAGAAAAAGTAAGAATCAGTGAGCAGACCAGAAGGGATAGACAGCAGAAGAGGGGCCCGGGTCATTCTAGTTCAGCTCCTGCATTTGGGAAGAAGTTCAAGGGTCCTCCTGCACAGAGTTCAGCTCAGCCACGTGGTCGTGGTCACCTCAGGGGCCCAGGCCACAGTTCACCCCTAGGAGAGGTCAGTCCACACCATCAGTGGGCAGCTCTCCAGGGATGGGGTTCAGGGGACCAGCCCCAGCATCTTCTGCGTGTCCACACTCGTGTTCAGGGGACTGCGTGTTCAGTGGGCAGCCCTCCTGGAAGAACCAATACTCGTCGTCCTTCCGACGAGTCAACCTATGCAGTTCGGCGAATACCTTAGCTGTAGGACGGAGTCCCTTAGCTCGACAGAGGCCTCGGAAGGCTACCAAGATCCGCCACGAGTTCGGGTGAACTTGAGCGATGCACACTTGGTGATATTTCAAAACTTCTTTGAAGAAGTCGTCCAAAGGGAACCGCAGACCGGCCTTTAATTATTCTTTGTAGACCACGATCATATCGTTCTCCTCGAAGAAGTGATCGGCACAAAGATCGCTGTGACACTTAATCAATTCATAGGAATCGGGTCGAATGTTGTACTCCTGGCTGAACGACTGCAGGTCGGTTTCTTGAAGGACCGATGGCAACTCGTCCATGGGAAGAGTTTCCCTCCCCGAAGAAGGTACATGCCTTGATGATGCTGCTTGCCCCCGAGCTGGAACGGAAACCCTAGGAGGTTCGGGTCGCGCACTTGGCCCGACCACTTCTACTTCATCAGATGACCACGAGAACTGAATGGAAGGAGGGCTCGTCGCTCTCTGATCCTCGGCGCCGCTCATTTTCAAAGGAAATAAAGAATTTAAACTAGAAGAAGGATCAAAACCCTTACCGGAGTCTGATCGGTGTCGGAAGAACTTGAGAAAACGAGAGAATTTTGAAGTTGTCCGTAAGAGATTGAAAATGACATAAAGGAGCAACTGGCTAACCCCCACCCCTATTTATAGTCGTCCGAGCATTTAATGCTCACGATGTTCCAGGCAGTGCATCGGTTAGCAGGACTCGTCAGCTGTTCTGACACGTCTCACGAATATTCCAAAATTCCATAAGGAGAGACCGGCTAGTTAGGGATCGGCTAATTAAGGCAAACATTCTGAAGTTCGGATCGGATAAGGGCTGTTCAGTTGGAGACCAGATCGGATAAACACACTAGAGATCGGAGAACAATCAATAATAATAAAGTGATAATTGACAAAATTAATTTTATTTCCAAAAGATCAAATTACATCATTTGGGCAATCTCTGGAGATCAGATTACATTAAAGATCAAATTACATCATTTGGGTGATCTCTAGAGATCGGATTACATTAAAGGTCTGATTACATCGTAAGGGCGATCTCTAGAGATCGGTGGAACATCCTATCTAAAAGGCCTATGTCAAAGCCTAGTCTCGTGGCTGAGTCAAAAGATGTGTTTGACCAGGAGATCGACTGAGGGGACTATGACTCTCATGAGAATGAGAGAGGTCGTCATCAAAGTTATCGCTCGAAACCGAGCCGCTGTCGGAACACCCAGTGTGGAGAGGAGCCAGATGAACGCCAAAGAGCAAACACCGGCATTGAGGGGAATATTAGCAGTCTTCTCGCTCGAAATCAGTTCGCCGATTATATCGAGCGAACGATTCGAATCGGTACGATCGAGGTCCTCGATCCAGATCGGTTAATTAGTCCAGTTCTCTCACTATCATCAGATAAGGTCATCATGATTTTTCGATCACCGGGATCGTAAATTTTCAAGCGAGGAACAAAAAGGGCAACCGGAAAAAGATTAAAAACGGTCATCTTGTCCGAGATTGTTGCCGGAGCAGCTAGAATAAGAAAAATGAGGAGAATAGGGGAGAAAGTCAAGTGAGGTAGGGCTTCCCGTTTGAAGGTATATATAGGAAAAATTTGAGCATTTATTACAAGCAGAAAATGAAGCGGACGCCTCGAGAATTGAGGGAAATAAATGCTTTGACTAGACCGAACCCGATAAAAGGAAGACCGGTGTGGCAAAGATCGGTAGAAGGGAGACCAGCATGAAAGACCGGAAAAGAGCGTGTAAGGAAGATCGGAAAAGAAAGGAGGTCGGATAGCAAAAAGAATAAGACAAGCTTCCGCTAACCGTCGTCATAATCAGAGCCAAGGTAGTTAAAGCGTGGCAGACGAGATCCCCACCGCACGCCTCAGAATCGCCCGCATTCCTGACAAGTGCCAGAATATGTCACGACAGTGCTGTACATCTCAATCTCCACCGTTGTTCTCATTTGTAAGGACGAGTCCAGAGCCCTTGGATCAAAAAAGAAGACGACAAGACCAGCGCCTTTTATTCCCAGCCCTCGGATCTCCCCGGATAAGAGAATTTGGGACCATCTGATTAGACGAGGAAAAGTACAAATATTCTGAAGGGGATCTCGGCCGTCCGTCCTGATCCTCTTTAATTCCTGAGCCTCAGATCATGTCCTTCGAAATCCTGACCCTCCATCTCCCTCAAAATAGATCTTGACCCTTCAGGGGAAGCACCCGATTCCTATAAATACCTGCATGAAAACTGTTCAAGGGACGGGCAAAAAAAGAGAGGTAGTTACTATAGCGGAAGAACTCTGAAATTTAATTCAGTTCGTTACTCTGTTGTTTTTAAGCTTTTGATAAGGAAAAACTTTTGAAACCAGTTTTCTGAAGTGTTTTCTTGCAAAAGGGATTCTTGAAATACTGGAACTCTCCATTTTCAGTTTGTTCATTATCCTGTGACGCTCTTACTTTCAGTTCTTTGTTATCTTTATTTCCATTCTCATTCTCCAAGCTCAACTCCATTCAACTTGGTTGTTTAAACCTAACTGCAGTTTAGCTAAGCATCCTTCGTTTCTAGGCAAGCTTCAGCCTTCAGGCTAAACAGCCCGCGTTCCTATTACGTTCTGCGATTAATTCAGTAGGTTCGGCTCCTTACAGGTGAGTGTTTATATCTCCGTTTCACTAAAAGCTCTCTTTATTTTACGCATTCCCTTTACTTTTATGTTTGTAATCTTCGCCAAATTTATATGGTGAAATGAAGGTTATTCCCGAAGTTTACTTTCTTTGTCAACTGGTCCATTCCTTTTGTTAAGCTTTATTACTTCTAAATGCGAGAGTCCTCATCTCAAGTAGCGTATAAGTAGTTCGATAAAATGTAGGTAGCTGTGTCTTAAGTGTTTCTGTAAAATAGAAGGCCTGAATAATACGTCAAGAAAATAATAGAGTTGAATCACTAGGCTAACATAGAAGGTGATTCAGTATGACGTCATAAAGCGGAATGAAACTAAATTTCAGATAAATAAACAGAATGGATTAGGTATAAAAAGGTACTAGTAAGGTAATTACATAGGAGATCGGTAAAATTTAATCTGGTATCCTATGTCTGGTCACAAGGTACCAACAAGTTAAAAGAAGCCTTATTCCGACCCTTGGCATCTTTGAATACCGGAACTCTTAGTCTCAGGTTCTTGATGTGTAGCTGTAATCAAACCTCGAGAGATCGGAAAAGTCCTTATCCGGTCCCCATTTAAATGTTTAATAGAGGTCGGAGGAGAGTTCTTATCCGATCCTCGCCCAAAATTTCCATAAATATTTAATAGAGGTCGGAGGAGAGTTCTTATCCGATCCTCACCCAAAATTTCCATAAATATTTAACAGAGGTCGGAGGAGAGTTCTTATCCGATCCTCGCCCAAAATTTTAACAAATATTTAACAGAGATCGGAGGAGAGTTCTTATCCAATTCTCAACCTAAGAATTTTAATAAATATTTCAAAGAGATCGGAGGAGAGTTCTTATCCGATTCTCAAGCCTAAAAATTTTAATAAATATTTTAAGGAGATCGGAAGAGAGTTCTTATCCGATTCCTAAATTAAATTTCAACAAATACGTAAGATGATCCCCCCTGAAATAAAATTAATATGCAACAGCAACTCACTAAGGTTGTCTTATTTACTTATGTATCTGGGTAATTCGGATTAGTGAAAAATCAAATATTCCTTTTTGTCAAAAGGATTGACATTTCCATTCAAACCCTCCTAACTATGAAGAACGTGAAGTTAAATCTGCTTACCCTCGTTGAGGGACGAGGTAGGGTGCCTAACACCTTCCCTACCCGTTTACGAACCCCGAACTTAGAATCTTTGTTTTTGAAGTGGTTTCATTTTAACCTACTTTCACAAATGGTTTTCTTTAATTTCCCTCAAAATTAAAGTGGCGACTCCTCACTTTTCCCACTTCGGTGAGTGTTCGTCTAGGCGACCGCAAAACACCTTGCGACAGTCTTCATAAATTTGAGTTTGAATTGAATTATATATGATATGAATTGAATGAATGAAAATTTTTGAGAAATTGTTGAGAAATGTTGAGATGATATTGATTATTTGGAGTTGAGAATGATTGAAAAAATATTTGGAAGTGTTTTCCACAAGTTCCAAAGAACTGTTTTCTCCATTTTTAGACGGCACTGTCACACCCCGGCTTAGTGGGCCCCAGCTCAAGCCTCTCTATGGGTGGCCATCTTGCCGGCGTACCCCTCTAGAGGTCGGTGATGCAACTCAAATCGGTACTGTCCGCTTTGGTGGAGTTCAATCCCTTCGCCCTGCAGAGCTAGGATTCGAACCCATATCACCTCACGGATTTGCTTCGCCTCTTACCAATTGAGCTGCAGCTGGTATGGGAGGGAGATAGTCCCTACAGAGGCTGAGAGGTGTAGAAGGTTTGAAGAAGGGCTAAATGACAATATTAAGGTCATGATAACAGCATTGGAGATTACGGATTTCTCCAAATTAGTCGATGCTGTATTGAAAGTAGAAAGAGTTGAATAAATGAGCAAAATAGAAGGGAAAAACAACAGGAGAGGGGTCCAGTTTAGTCCAGTTCATTCTCTACTCCCAGTAAAAAGTTTAAGGGTCCTCCTGCTCAGAGTTCGGGTCAACCACAAGGTCAGGGTTAGTCCCAGGGGCCCAGACCACAGTTCACACCTAGGAGAGGCCAGTCCACCCCATCTGTGGGCAGCTCTCTAGGGACGATGTTCAGGGGACCAGCCCTAGCATCTTCTGCTTGTCACACCTTACCCCTCTGTAAGGCATAACATGATCCTGTAGAATGCCTAATGAACTACCGAACTTCACCTACCGATAACTCATTAAATACCCTACAAGGGATTTTAAAACAATTTTCTTATTTTTATAAGTGGTGAGCATTTTCTAATAGATATTAAAACCATTTATTCGAAGTTTTAAAACTAGTAAAAATTTTTGTCCCATTTTATTTTTTCGTAAATTTTATAAAAATTTCGGTAGAGTGCCGTCTGTATTTTGAGAAAACAGTTCTTCAAATACCTGTAAAAAGCACTTCCAAAGATTTATCTCAATAACTTCATCAATTTCACAACCATCCCAACCAATTTCAATATCATTTCTCAAATTTCAAAATTCAACAATCATCAAAATACTACCAATTAATTTCATTCAAATTAAAACAAAATATTTCCATTCATATTTCATTAAAGATAAAACAATTTATATACAACATTCCAAAAATTTACATTAAGAGAAATCCAAAACAAAATTTATCACATGCTTTATACAACTTTATACCACTTTATACAACTGCTCATAACCAAGTTTACATGTCCATACAGTTAAATACATCAAAATAGTTTTTACAATCAGGGTATAAAATATACCCAATAGAACTTCAGGGTAGGCCGCTCCACAATCCTCAGCAGCTCACTCTGCTGCTCCTCTAGTCTCTATATCTGCGACAGCAATAACAGCTATCACTGAGTACTAGGACTCAATGGTCCACAACATACTAAAAATAATCTTTATGCGGAATTTAAATTATATTTATTCAAAAATTAAATTGAACATGCGATATCAATACAAAATATGATTTACAAAATTTTAGTTCAAACAATTTTATTTCAAAAGTCTCAAAACCATTTACATAAAAACACACAGTTATATCATGCCATTCGAAACAAATATAATCTCAATAGCCGGAGGCTAAGGAGAAGTCACAACACAAGGCTAGCTAGCTCAAATATATGGGAACCCATTCTTTTTCTTCTTCTACTGACACACACTTCAACACTTCAGCCAGAGAAGGAATCAAAATTCAAAACTGATTTCTCCCACTAGTCATGCTAGTGAGGTGTTCAAATATATGGTCATGACACTGTGGTTTCAAAACTTATCTTAACAATTTACTAAATATTTATTGCCATTTCAAACATACACAAATAAACTTTCAACAATTCAAAGCAAAAGCATAATACACATTTCATGCACTTTGTAAATGAATTTTAAAGCATATTGATGTCGTGCACAAACCTTATACGAGTCGCCTATTGGCCTTAACTCGATCCCTCGAGTTCTTTCCCGGTATTCTTTTTCCACTGAAACACACAGTTTCACAGTGTTTCAGTATCATAACTCCTTATAAATCCAAAAATAAATTCAAATTCACTTATACCTAGCTTTAATATGCTAAACTTGGCGTTCTTTAAATTTTGTATTTCGGGGTTACTATTCACGATACTATTCAAGTCAATTTGTTGACTTTCTAAGGCTTAATAGGTATGGGAATTCCAACTTCACCCACATACCACATTTTGGTTACCTAATTTGTTGGTTTTGGTTATTTTCTCAAAACTTAAGTCTTTTAGGCAAAATTTTAAATTTTCAGTTTTGGTGTCTTATGTTGTACTATTCCATTGGTCATTTTGCTGTTAGAATTTGGCTAAGTTTTCTTCATAGAAATTGTTCCTTATTGTCTTAACTTTCTTCTCCTTTTTGAATCACTCCATTTGGAGTTTTGTAGCTCAAGTTATAGCCATTTGAATCATGGTTGCCAGATTAGACTTACCCAGATTTTAAGGCACCAAAACTGGTTTTGACAGTTTTAAGTCACCAACTTTGGGTGGCTAAATAACTTGGTTAAAGGCACAATTTGGGTTTATGTTCTTCATGAAAGTTTTAGGTCTATATCTCAGCTTTCTACTGGTAAAATTTCAGGTCATTTAGACTTGCCTAGCCCAAGTTATGGCTAAATGAATAGACACTATTCATTTGGTCATTTTTGTATAGGTCAGATTGCCTAATCCGGATTTGGTCAATTTGTTCACTAGGTTTTAGTCACTTTTTGGGCATGATTCCTAAATGAAAAATGTCTCATTTTGCATCTAGTTTCATTCCCAATTGGGCTTGTAAATTTTTAGTTTTGGTCCCTAAAAGGGACCTTGGTCATGTTGCCTACAGCATGTCCCTAATCAATCCGAATTTGAACCTAATTCTAACACTTCCAACATACCTCAATTAGTCACAAATGACCATTTTTTAGCTCAAACTAGGTCAAACACACCATTTGACCAATTCTCCAATTTTTGGCTTCCAAAACCTTAGGTCCAAACCCTAATTCACCAATTTGTTACTTTTGTTGAATTCTAGATGCATATTTAGTTCTCATACACTCAATCACACTTAACTAATTCATAATTTGCATCAAAATCATCCATTCTCAAACCTAAACCCTAGCTGGCTGAATTTCTATTTGGTCCTCCAAAGATGTTTTCTTTTGATTTTTAAGTTGAGTTCTAGGTTAGTTAATCTACAAACACAACTAATAAACTAAAATTTTCAAATTAGATTGCTTACCTCCACTTTGAAGTTCACTCCTCCAATTTCTTCTCTTTTTCCTTCTTTCTTTCTTGCTCAATAGTTGAACTAAAGTGATAGAACAAGGTTTAGTTTAATGGATTGGGAAAATTATGGCCAAAGTGAGGGTTTTGAGAAGCTGTAATCAAGCTTCCATGGAGGTTTAGTGAGTGAAGGGAGATAAGGTGAAGGTGGATGTCCAAAGGAAGAAGAAAGGAAATAAATTTATTTATTTTGAATTTCAACTTTATTAATTCATAATTATCCCAAAATTTCAATTTTTAAATATTAGAATTTATTGCATCATGCTTATGTCATGCATGATGTCATAAACTTTTTGATTTTTTTTTCATTTCTTTTTCATTTCTTTTCCATTTATTTTTTTAATTTAATTCTTAATCCCAAAATTTTCTTTTCTACAATATTATTAGACAGTCAGGTCAGGAGTCAGCTCCAGGGGTCAATTGATCAAATTGCCCTTCGCTGGTTCGATCCGGTTTGCAGATAATTCAATATTTCTTCCAGATCCCTGACCTAATTATTTGATCGGCTTAACAATTCTTTTTTCGTGATTTTCTCTTTTCCACTGTGTTCGCAATAGTCCTAAGGGCCGCAGCGTCACATTTTACGGTTTGAAATTTGAGTTTAAATCGACTTCACAGTCCTTCCCGAGAAGGTCACCCATCGCTGTGACTCTCGGCTCATTTAACTTCTTATGTTCTGTTTTTCTTATTTATACTTAACTAATTGACAATTACTAATTATTTGTGTTCAGGGCTTATCTAGTTGTCTTAGATGTGGTTCTAATCCCCTTAATTGTCCGGACAGACACCAGTCTCTGGAATAGTGAAATATACCAGGCTATGCAAATAGGGGTGTTACACTGCTTGTCCATATTGCCAGAAGTGACATAAGGGGAAGTGTTGGTGAGTGACTGGTGCTTGCTTACGATGCGGGTCTACAGAACATCAGATCAGAAACTGTCCAAAGAGGACTGCTACAGCTGCCCCAACACCAGCAGATAAGCCTGCCCCTGCACCTCAAAGGGGTAGAAAGTCTGGTAAATCTGAGGTAGCTAGTCCATCATAGAGGCCTGCATCTGAGACAGCCGAGAGGCCAGAGGCCAGAGTACCTGCCAGAGCTTATGGGATGAGAGCATAGGAGGAGCAAGATGCCCCAGATGTCATTAGGGCTATGTTCTTCCTCTACACTTCGCCTGTGCATGCATTGGTGGATCCAGGATCTACCCATTCATATATTTGCATCAAGTTACCCATAGAGAGGGGAGTCTCAGTAGAGGAGAGTGACCAAGATATTCTGGTAAAAAATCCAGTAGGCCACAGTGTCGTAGTGAATAAGGTGTATAAAGGTTACCCGTTGAGGATTCAGGGGTATTAATTCTAAGCAGACCTAATTGAATTGCCCTTCCATGAATTTGATATGATTTTGGGAATGGACTGGTTGTCATGTCATCAGGCAATAGTTAATTGTAAACTGAAGAGGATTTCTCTAAAAACTCCTGAGAGTAATGAGATTGCAGTTGTGGGGGAATGGACAAATTTCTTGTCCAATGTCATCTCAGCCACAGTTGTAAGAAAATTGATGAGAAAAGGCTGTGAAGCCTACCTAGCACACGTGGTTGATACTACGCAGGCTAAGCCAAACCTGTGTGATATACTCATAGTAAGAGACTTTCCAGATGTGTTTCCTGAAGAATTGCTTGGTTTACCACCAGAAAGGGAATTCGAATTTGCTATTGAGGCAATACCGAGTACAACATCAATTTCTATTGCTCCTTATAGGATGGCACCCACTGAATTGAAGGAGCTGGAAATCCAATTGCAGGAGTTACTGGATAAGGGGTTCATACGCCCCAGTGTGTCACTATGGGGAGCTTCGGTACTATTTGTGAAGAAGAAGGATAGGACCTTAAGATTGTGCATTGATTAATGGCTGTTGAACAAAGTAACTATGAAGAATAAATATTCGTTGCCCAAAATTGACGATCTGTTTGATTAGTTGAAGGGAGCCGGTGTATTTTTAATAATTGATCTCATATTAGGGTATCATCAGCTGAGGGTAAAGGATGCAAATGCGCCGAAGACTGCATTCAGGACCCGATATGGGCATTATGAGTTTTTGGTGATGCCATTTGGGTTAACAAATGCACCAGCAGCATTCATGGACCTTATGAACCGTATCTTCCATCCTTATTTAGATCGGTTTGTAGTGGTCTTTATTGATGATATTTTAGTGTATTCCAAGACCAGGGAAGAACATGATAAACATTTGAGGATTATTTTGCAAACCTTGTGAGAAAAGAAGCTGTATGCTAAGCTGTCCAAGTGTGACTTCTAGATGAGTGAGATCTCCTTCCTTGGACACATAGTATCAGCTGAGGGGATTATAATGGATCCCAAGAAGATAGAAGCAGTGACGGAATGGAAGCCTCCCAGAAATACAACTGAGGTCAGAAGTTTCTTGGGGCTATATGGGTATTACAGAAGATTTGTGAAGGGGTTCTCTCTCATAGCTGCTCCAATGACCCAGTTGTTACACAAGAATGTGAAATTTGGCTGGAATGATAAGTGTCAAGCCAGTTTTGAGAGGTTGAAGGCTATGTTAACAGAAGCACCAGTGTTAACACAGCCAATGTCGGGAAAGAACTTCGTGGTCTACAGTGATGCCTCACATAATGGGTTAGGGTGTGTATTGATGCAAGAGGGGAAAGTGTCCGCCTATGCTTCCATGCAATTAAGGCCACATGAATAGAACTACCCTACTCATGATCTAAAGCTAGTAGCAATTATCTTCACACTGAATGTAACACTCCTACTTGTATAGCCTGGTATATTTCATTGTTTCGGTGATCGGTGTCAGTCCGGACAATTAGGAGATTAGAACCATGTCTAAGACAACTAGATAAGCCCTGAACACAAATAATAGCTAAGTATAAATAAGAAAAACATAACATAAGAGGTTAAATGAGCTGAGAGTCACAGCGATGGGTGACCTTCTCAGGAAGGACTGCGAGATTGATTTAAACTCAAATTTCGAACCATAAAATATGACGCCGCGGTCCCTAGGACTATTGTGAACATAGTGGAAAAGAGAAAATCACAAAAAAGTATTGCTAAGCCGGTCAAATAATTAGGTCAGGGATCCGGAAGAAATATTAAATTATTTGTAAATCGGGTCGAACCGGCGAGGGGCAATTTGGTTAATTGAACCCTAGAGCTGACTCCTAGCCTAACTATTAAATAAATCGGAGGAAAAAAAATTTTGGGATCAAGAATTAAATTAAAGAACTAAAGAAAAATAAATGAAAAAAAAAGTTAAAAAAGTGAAAGTTTATTACATCATGCATGATGCAATAAACTTAATAATTAAAAATTTTGAAATTATTGGATAATTGTGAATTAAATTAGATTAAAAACACATAAAAGAAAAGAAAAAAAAATAATATTGTCTTCATCCCTAACCCCAAGCAGGCTCTTGAAGGAACGGAAGCGTGAAAAACACAAGTTTATACCATTGAATTCAAAAATTTTCACCTAGGGTCACATGCATCATGCAAGATTTATTTTTATCTATTTGATTTCAATGATAAACAACATATTAAAACTCTTTTAATATGTTTTTGGATCTGTATTTGCCATTTAAGATTTTAAAATTAATCAGATTAATTTTAGAACCCTAGATTAAATCAAGAACGATTACACTAACCTCTTGATGCACTTCAATGCAATGTCTGCGCCTTTGAGATTCGTCTTCAAGACACCAGATGTTGTCCCTCTAGCTTGTCCACACCAAGAACACCTATGGCAGCCCTTGAATAGCTTCTAAAGCTTTTTCTATTAATTAGAAAATCAAGTTCTGCCTTTTAAGAGATTAAAGATGTAAACAGGACACTAGAAACAATTTCTAGTGTTCTTAATTCAAGAGATTGATGGCTAATCTCTTTGAATTGATAAGAGATGAAGAAGAAGAGATGAAAACCCTCAAAGTGGCGTGACAAAGGAGTGTGGCTGCGGGTTGTGTTTTATTTTCTCATAACAACACTTAAATAGCTAGGTTAACACATTAAACCCTTGCCACATGTCACCCTTTGATTAGCTCTAGGTTTAAGTGACCCAATCACATTGTGCCAAGTGTCAAACCTATATTTAATCTTGATTTTAATCATCTTACATGATTAAAAAAACATTTGGCAAGCTTATGTGTAATCCCATGTGTCACCATCTCATGGTGCCACGTGTCACACTGCAAAATGACCAAAATGCCCCTGTGTCTTAATTTTGAGTTCTCAACCCAAAATAATTATTTTTCTTCTTCTAATTAATTTATATCAAATATAAATTAATTAATTAATCTCTATTAATTAATTTCTCATTAAATTCATATTTAAACACTTTAAATATAAATTTAATTTATACTACACATCCAATAATCTAGATTTGGTTTCAAGTCATGCTAGGGACTTTGCAATTTAATTGCAAACCAAACCTATTTAATTAATCAATTAAACTCTTTAATTAATTAATTAAATCATATTTAAATAGGTGATAACTTGTGTATGTGTGTGACTTACTAGGCTCATCACTAATTGGCAATGAGACATGATATCAACTCTTAATATCATCAGAACTCTTTCTTACCATAAATGATTTCTCTAAATCATTTTATGAACCTCATAGACCATGGTTAACACCTAGCATAGCATGCCATGGCCATCCAATTAGTAATAAGGTTTACCTTAAATGAACCTATAATCATATGTTACCATGCACTAGAATCTCTCTTTTACAAAATACCAACTAAATCTGGAGTCATGGTTTAGATCAAACTCCATTTGCTATGAATATTATGTTCTCTTTTAATTCCAGTTCTTGATTAAAAGATTTTCTCATCGAAACTCTTTTACGAATAAATCTATCTGTCTGGCCAGAACTTGAAACATCAAGAACAATTAAATGAACATAGGATTTTATCTCTATTTACTTAGAGCAGATTCCATCTTGATCAACACCTACCTCCATATATAACTAGTAGGAGCCAACACATGCCCATATACCTATACACAGTACAAGTATGAAAGCGATATCAAACTCAAACTACCTATATACAAGATAACTATGCTATCTCAGGTCTAAAGATTATATGCACTGATATGATTTATGACAAAACATTGACAAGAGTAAACTCCATGTGTTTGTCATAAGTGTCACTGGTTCGGCCTACTTATCATTTATAAGTGCCTATCATGTTTGTCATATGGCATGAGACTCACCATTCCATCTTATTTATATCTCATATAAATAACTTGGGAACAAACATGAATACAATCTTTCTGGATAAGTCATGTCCTTATTATGAAGTATCCTCGATTGTGAACCTATTTATGATACTTTGTGCTAGAAATATTGTCACTCATATTCTTAACAACTTAAGAATAATATTTCTAACAAAATATCAATGGACCTTTTCTATTACACATAAATATATTATGTAAACGGAAAAGTGGAAATGCCTTTTATTAATAAAAATATATACAAGATACATACTAAATGATATGCTCTAGGGCATACTACTAACATCTCTCTCTCTCTCTCTCTCTCTCAAAGTTCCCTCACTAGTCCTCCATGAAGGCTCATTTTTGAGCTTGAAAAAAACCACAAATTCAGCCATAGAAGTGTAACCTCCTTAGTTAAACCTTGTTAACCTCACTTGAGAAGAAGATTGATCAAGAAAAAAGAGAAGAAAAGAAGAGGAATATTAAAGATTGAACATCAAAGTAAGGTTAGTTCTTTTAATTGAAATTTTAGTTTAATACATGTGTTCTTAGTTTAAGTAACCTAGAAATTAACTTACAATCAAAACAAAACAATTGTTGGGGGACTAAAGGGAAATTCGGCCAGCCTATGTGGGGGTATGATTTGCATGAGTTTGATTGAATTAAAGGTGAACATGAGCTTGAATGAGTTGAGTGATTATGTTTATATGCTTTGATTTAGTAAAATATAACAATTTATGAGTTAGGGTTTTGGACCTAGGGTTTAGGAGATAAAATTTTGAGATTTGGTCAAATGGTATGTTTGACCTTGTTTGAGCTGAAAAATGGTCATGTATGACCAATTGTGGTGTGTTAGAAGTGTTGGAACCAAATGGAAATTCGGATTGGTTATGGACATTCTGCAGACAGCATGACCAAGGTCCATTTTAGGGACCAAAACTAAAAATTTACCAACCCAATTGGTGTTAGACTAATTGGAAATGAAACTAGATACAAAATGGCACATTTTTCATTTAGGAATCATGCCCAGAAATTGACCATAACATAGTGAACAAATTAGCTAAATCCGAAATTGGGTATTCTGCCCTGTACAAAAATGACCAAATGAACAGTGTTTGTTCATTTGGCCATAACTTGAGCTAGGCAGGTCCAAATGACCTGATTTTTGTGGCATTAGAAAGGTATGACATAGTACTACAACTTTCATGAAGAACACAAATCCAAATTATGCACTTAACCAAATCATTTAGCCACCCAAAATTAGTGACCTAAAACTGCTAGAATCAGGTTTGGTGCCCAGAAAATCTAGGTTAGACCAATCCGGCAGCCATGTTCAAATGGCTATAACTTGAGCTAAAAAACTCCAAATGGAGTGATTCAAAAAGGAAAATAAATTTAAGACAATAAGGAACAATTTCTATGAAGAAAACTTAGCCAAATTCTAATAGCAACATGACCAATGGAACAGTGCAAAATAGGACACCAAAACTGAAAATTTACAAATTTGCCTAAAAGACTTAAAATTTGAGAAAAGAACCAAAACCAACAAATTAGGTAACCAAAATGTGGTATGTGGGTGAAATTAGAAATCCCATACCTATTAAGCATTAGAAAGTCAATAAATTGACTTGAATAGTGTCATGAATAGTAACCCCGAAATATAAATTTTAAAGAACATCAATTTTAGCATATTAAAGCTAGGTATAAGTAGATTTGAATTTATTTTTGGAGTTATGATAAATTGTGATACTGAAACACTGTGAAACTGTGTGTTTCAGTGGAAAGGAATACCGGGAAAGAACCCGAGGCATCGAGTCAAGGCCAAGAGGCGACTCGTATAAGGTTTGTGCACAACATAGAATTTCTGTAAATTTTCTTCAGCACATTGTTTTGAATGAATTGAAATATTACATTGTGACACCATTGTCTTGAAATTTTTATTATGCTTTTGATTTAAATTGTTGAAAGGTTACTTGTTTGTGTTTGAAATGGCAATAAATGTTTAGTAAATTGCTATGATAGTTTTGAAACCACAGTGTCATGACCATATATTTGAATACCTCACTAGCATGACTAGTGAGGGAAATCAGTTTTAAATTTTGATTCCTTCTCTTACTGAAGTGTTGAGTTGTGTGCCAGTAGAAGAAGAAAAAGAATGGGTTCCCATATATTTGAGCTAGCTAGCCTTGTGATGTGATTTCTCATAAGCCTCTGGCTATTGAGATTAATATGTTTCGAATGGCATGATATAACTGTGTTTTTATGAAATTTGTTTTGAGACTTTCGAAATGAAATTATTTGGATTAAAATTTTATAAGTCATGTTTTGAATTTATATCTCATGTTCAGTTTAATTTTTGAATAAATATGATTTAAATTCTGAATAAATTTTATTTTAGTATGTTGTGCACCACTGAGTCATAGTACTCAGCGATGGCTGTTATTGCTGTCACTGATATAGAGACTAGAGGAGCAGCAGAGTGAGCTGCTGAGGATTTTGGAGCCACCTTCCCTGAAGTTCTATCGGGTATATTTTATACCCTGATTGTAATAATCATTTTGATGTATGTAAATGTATGTACATGCAGAACTAGTCATGAGCAGTTGTATAAAGTTTGTAATAATATTAGTTTGGATTTTTTTTTTCTAATGTAAATTTTGGATGAATGTAATTTGTTTTAACTTTAATGAAAATATGAATGGCAGTATTTTGTTTTAATTTGAATGAAATTATTTAATATTATTTTGGATGTTATTTGAATTGGAAATTACTGATTTGAATTTTTGGAATTTGAGAAATGATATTGAGATTGGTTGTGATGGATGTTGATTTGATGAAGTTGATGAGATAAATCATTGGAAGTGCTTTTTACAGGTATTTGAAGAATTGTTTTATAAAAAATTCAGACGGCACTCTGCCAAAATTTTTTGAAAATTTATGGAAAAATAAAAAGGGACAAAAATCTTAACTAGTTTTCAAACTCTAATTAAATGTTTTGATACCTATTAGAAAATGCTCACCACTTATAAAAAGTAAGAAAGTGACTTAAAATCCCTTGTAGGGTACTTAATGAGTTATCGGTAGGTGAAGTTCGGTAGTTCATTAGACATTCTACGGGATCATGTTATGCCTTACAGAGGGGTAAGGTGTGACATGTTTTAGTGGTATCAGAGCAATTTTTTAAAGTGCATTTTAACTTGTGAATTTGTGTCTTTTCTTTGTTAAGTACAACAGCTCAATGTCCTTATTTGTTACATACAGTGCATTACATCATAAATATGAACTAATGGAGGGAAATCTCCTTGTGTTATTTGTTAAGGAGATACCCTAACATCAGACTGAAATGTAAGAAGAGGATCGCTCTGTTGAGCAATCTGTTGAAGCTGAGACACAAGGGGAAGCCCCAGCTCTATAGAATGTCAGTGGGTCAGTGGCATCTGCCCCACAAATGCCGCAGTTTCCTACACAGTTCACACAGCAGATGGCTGCAATGTTTCAACAAATGGCTGGAGGTATGCCTGCTCAAGCTCCACCTCAGACTATTATGGTGTAACCTCAAGCTCCAGTTAGACAGTGTGACAAGCTATTAAAGTATGGGGCGATAGAATTTAAGGGTAAAGTAGACCCACTAGAGGCAGAGCAATGGCTGGAAAGAATGGACAGAGTATTCAAGAAGCTACATTGCCCAGAAGAACTAAAATTCGAGTACTCAGTATTGCTACTGCAAGGGAATGCGTATGATTGGTGGAAGACCATCCCCTACAGCTTGGTTGAACCGCCAGTACTGACCTGGGATAACTTCATTAGAGAGTTCAGACAGAAATATGTCCCAGATGCGTATGTGGATCAGAAACTACAAGAATTTTTGAGTTTGAAGCAAGGTAACAGAACAGTGGCAGAATATGAGAGGGAGTTCTCCTACTTAAACCACTATGCTGGGAGTCTCCTTTCTACCAGTAAGGAAAGGTTCAAGAGATTTGAGACTGGTTTGAAGCCTAGTTTGAGGATGCAAGTAGTGGGATTCAAACACAGTAACTTCTTAGAGCTCATCTCTCAGGCACTTGAGTTGGAAAGAATTGAATCAGAAGCGACCCCAGCAAAAGAAAAATCAGATAAGGCTGAAAAATCAGATAAAGATAAGGGGGAAAAGTCAGTTGAACAAAGTCCCAGTGGTACCTCTGGAAAGAAGAAGAAATGTGGGGGACCTAGCAGAGGTCGAGGTAGAAGGTTTGGAAGGGGAAGATTCTCTGGATAGAGACCCCCTAGATCTGGTCAGTAGTTAACCAGGGGTTCACAACCTCCCCGCCCCTATGAGACTTGTAGCAAGATTCATTAGGGAGAATGCTATTGGGCAACAAGAGCCTGTTTTAACTGTGGGGCAAAGGCCATCTTGCTAAAGACTGAACTAGTGCCCCTAGATTTGGTCCAGCTCCTACAACTGCAGAAGGGTTTGTTCAGAGTCCTGCTATCAAAGGTTCATAACTGGTTGGCAGAGGAAGAGGTAGAGGTAGAGGTAGAGGCAATGCTTCGAGCAGTCAGGGTACTGCTGATCAATCAGCACATGGAAGTGCTTCAGCCAGGGTTTATACAATGAGACAGCAAGAATAGGCTAATACTTCCGATGTTGTAGCTGGTACATTCTCTATCTCTGGTCAAGATGTATTTATACTATTTGATCCGGGTTCAACCCACTCGTATGTTAGTGCTAGCATAGTCAGTTCACTTGATGTTCTGTGTGTTAAAATGGGTTTTGAAGTGCTAGTAACTAGTTCGTTAGGACAAGAGGTTTGGGTTAACAGAATCTATAGAGACTGTCCTTTGGTGATCCAAGGACATATTTTTCTGTCAGATTTGATTGAAATGCCCTTCAGAGATTATGATATTATATTGGGCATGGAATAGTTAGCTAGAAATCACACCATGATTGACTGTAGACTGAAGACAGTCACTTTTGGTCTCCCTCTATACGGTGATGTGGTAATACATGGGGAGAGGCAAAAACTGCCATCAAACATCATTTCGGTTGCATTAGCCAGAAGGATGATCAGAAAGGGGTGAGAAGCATACTTGGCACATGTGATAGACACCCAGGTGAGGAGTCCAGCATTCAAGGATATCCTTATAGTATGTGACTTTCCGGATGTATTTCCTGATGAATTGCCAGGATTACCTCCAGAAAGAGAGGTGTAGTTTGAAATTGATGTTATGTCTGGTGTGGAGCCAATCTCTATAACACCATATAGAATGGCACCAGCATAATTGAAAGAGTTGAAAGTGCAGTTGCAAGAGCTGCTTGAGCTTTATCCGCTCTAGTGTGTCACCTTGGGGAGCGCCAGTGTTGTTTGTTAAGACGAAGGACGGCACTCTCCCCTTATGTATTGATTATCGACAGTTGAATAAAGTGACAATAAAGAATATATATCTATTGCCTTGCATTGATGACTTGTTTGATCAGTTGAGGGGTGCAGCTGTGTTCTCCAAAATTGACCTGAGATTAGGTTATTATTAGATGAATGTAACACCCCTATGTTCGGTAGTGCGTTCTACTGTTCTGATGACCAGTGTCAGTCCGGACAGCCAGAATGCCTAGAACTACATTTAAAAGTTAGTGAGGAGACAAAAAATAATGAAAATACAAGAAAAGAAAATACAAGAAAAATAAAGGAAAAATAATAGCAATGAAATGAAAGTAAGTTAAACGAGCAAAAAACCATAGCGATAGGTGACCGCATTGGGAAGTTACGGCGTGGACCGTTGACTAGTCCTAGACTACGGGGAACCCTGAAAAATATTTTTAAGACTTAAATAAACATTTGTTGAAGTATAAATGACATTAGAAATATCAAAGAAAAATTAATTAATTAGTATAAAGAAAAACGAGAAATTGAGAAAACGACAAAACTCGATGTTACCGAAAAATCGGGAATACAACCCGAATAGGGGCATTGTGGTCATTTAACACTCAGAGATGCCTTTTGACCTAAATGTCCATTAAAAATAAATAATATTACACTTTGGAAATGTCATGAAAAATTAAAATGGTTGTACATAATCTAAATAGTAAAAGATATGAGGAAAATGTGGGAAATTGGAAACTTTGGAATAAATAATCATTAACCTACATTAGTGCTCCACTAAAATCAAAATTGGAACACCTAAAGAGTGAAGTGGGACAGGTGTAGGATCAATTGTTTTCTTCTTCCTCACAAGCTCATCTTGGCCGAATCCTTTCTCCCATGGAAACCTCCATGGTCGTCCACCAATAAGCTCAAGTCCACCATTGATTTAGCCATCCTTTACACTAGCTCCCTTCATTAAACTTGACCACCATACCTTGGGCAGCATACTTGGAGCAAGAAAGATAAGTTTTGGTGAGGTTTTAAAGAAGTCCAAAAGAGGTAAATGGATGTTTTCAATTCTTGTTTCATTAAAAGTGTAACCAAGGTTGTGGGTAGTTGATTTATGGAAGAATTTTTTATGTTTGATGAATTATTGGAGTTGAGCCATTTCGGCAGCCATGAAACCTCACCATGAACAGCTTGTCCTTGCATGTAAATGGTTGTTTGAATGTTGATTTAAATGTTTAATTGTATTGAAGTTGAATTCCATGTGTAAAGTTTGATTTGTAAGCTTGAAAAGTGAAAATGGAAGTTGATGGGTATGTGTAAAGTTGTGGCAGCCTCATGAAGAAGATTGAAGTGTTTAAGTTCATGAAATATTGTTGAATTATGTTGCTTATGGTGGCAGCATGTGTATGTGAATAATTCTTTGGATTTGGTCATGTAAATGAAGTATGTTCATGTGGTTAAATTATTGTAATTGGACTTTAAAAATTCTGAGTTATAATGTGTATGTTGAGAGTGGTTACAAGCTGCCCAAAATGACCAAAATGTGATGTAAAGTGTATTAATGTTATGGTACCAAATCAGAATTGGCATGAAAGGTAAACTTGGTAAGTATTGAATGTGTAATTGGTAAGTGTTGAATAATGTGCAATAGGGCAGTGTACACTTTAGCTTAGAACCTTAAGTGTGTGACTCCAATTGGTATGAGACCAATTAGAGGTGAAACTAGGCACAAAATGTGCCAACTTTCATGAAGGAAGCTTACCTAAATTCTGCCTAGAAGGTGACTTGAAAAATGACCAAATCCGAATTAGTGACTTGAAAGCCTGAAAATTGACCATTTGGGCGGCAGTTAGTTTTTTGACCATAACTTACTCAACACAGGTCTAAATGACCTGAAATTTTTACCATGAATAGTCTAGACATAGATCTACAATTCTTATGAGGACACCAAATCCCAGAAATGGCCAGAACCAAGCCAAATAGCTTACACAATTTCAGGTACCAAAACTGGCCGAACCAAAAGTGACCTAAAAATGACCTAAGCCTACCATTTTAGTGCATTCTCTCCAGCATTGGTAAATTGACCATATCTTGGTCTATACAACTCAGAGTGACCTGAAATTTTGCTCCGCATGCAATAAGACATAGACCTACAAGTTTGTAGTTTGGACCGAAACCCAAAAACCGAGGGAACTAGGTCGTCCGGCTAGGTCAAAATAGTACATCGAAATCTGGTAAATTGTAATAAACTGCAATACACTTGGAAATAAAATTGGTAACATATACCAACACTAAAGGGCTATAAAATGTGACATATAACATTAAACCTAATTCACCTAGAGTAAATCGAAGGTCAACATTTTAGGTTGACTAAGGAAAAGAATAGAATTCAATAAATTAATTATTAAGCCTTATTATTAGAGACAGTTTAAATGAACACTGAAACACTTCAAATTGTGTGTTTCAGTTAGCAAAGACTCAGCGAAGGAGAAGGAAACACTGAGTTAGGGCCAAGAGACATTTATCAGAGGTTTATGCATAACAGTTATTTCTTTTGAATTTTTCAGTTGAAATAAATTATGATAATTTGTATGTTATTATTTAAAATTGTGGAAAATTATTTGAATGATATTTGATGGAAACTTATTGATTGAAAAACATTACAAATGGTTTGAAACCATAGCTATCATGTATATTTGATTGAATTCCTCGCTAGCTTGTCTAGTGGGATGAATTGACTTTGAATTCCCTCTCTGGCTGAAGTGTTGAGGTGTGTGCCTATTGAGGACGAATAGAATGAGTACTCATATTATTGCTAGCTAGCTATGTCATTCCTCACTAGCCATTGGCTTTTGGGATGAATTGAACTTTGGAACATGATTAAGCTGTGTGTGTGATTTATTGATATTTATTGTGATATTGTGAAATGGAGTTTAAATTCTTTATGACATTCACTGTCTTTTGAATTTAACTATGATTTTTAAGTATCCACTGTTTATATGATTTATGGCTTATGGTTTTAAATTGCATTTTCTTAATGTTGTGCACCACTGAGACATTGGCTCAGCGATAGCTTTTTCATTGCTGTCGCAGGTAAACAGACGGACAGAGCAGCAGAGTAGGTTGCTTGTGTCACCTTTTGAGATTTCACTGGGTATATTGAGTATACCATTTTGTGTAGTTTTTGTTGTAATGTATGTGTACTGTATGTATGTATTATACTTGGTTTTGAGCAGTTGTAAACTAAAATTGTCAATTAAGTTAGCTTGTAAAAATATTGTAACTTATTTCTTTTATCTCATCTTTTGGAAATACTGGAAAATTAATTGTTGAATTGTGTTGACAATTGTTGAGGAAATTATTGTATTGAACTGTTATTGGAGTTTGAGATTGAGAAAAATATTGAAAGTACTTTTTACAGGTTTTTGAAGAACTGTTTTATTTAAAATACAGATGGCACTCTGCCAAAATTTTTATAGAAATTATTGATACTCAGATTTGTTATTTGGTTTCACTTCTGTAAAAGAAAATTTTTAACACCTGTCAATAGTGCTCACCACTGTAAAAAGAAGTAAGAAAAGGTTTAAAATCCCCTGTAGTGTATTTAATGGGTTATCAGTAGGCAAAGTTTGGTAATTCATTAGGTATACTACGGGATCATGTTATGCCTTACAGTGGGGTAGGGTATGACATGTTTAAGTGGTATCAGAGCTAGTTTTTAAATTCTATTTTCACCTGCAATTTGAATATTCCTTCTTCATAGTACAACTGCTTAATGTCATTGTTTAATACTTACAGTACATCACATTACAAATATGCACTAACAGGTGGAAATCTCCTTGTGTTATTTGTTCAGGAGGTCTAAGATCCTCAAATTAACTATGGAAGAAAGGGATCGTTCAGTCGATCAATCTATAGAGGCTGAGGTACAAGGAGATGCCCCAGCCCTACACAATGTCAGTGGATCAGCCGCACTAGCCCCCTCAGTATCGCAGCTCGCTCGCTTTGCACAGATGGTCGCAATGTTCCAACAGATGGTCGCAATATGCCTACTGTGTCCCACTACGACACCGATGGTATAACCACGCCTCTTGACTAGGCAGTATGACAAGCTGATTAAATATGGGGCTACTGAGTTCAAGGGGACTGTAGATCCTCTAGAGGCAGAATAATGGTCAGAAAGAATGGATAGGGTGTTCCAGAAACTGCACTACACAGAAGAGCTGAGATTTGAGTATTCAGTGTCACTACTACAGGGAGATGCATATGACTGGTGGAAAACCATTCCTCATAGTTTGGTGGAACCTCCAGTACTAACCTGGGATGACTTTCTGTAGGAGTTTAGACAAAAATATGTCCCAGATGCCTATGTGGACCAGAAGCTACAGGAGTTCTTAAGTCTGAAACAGAGAAGTAAATCAGTGGCAGAATATGCAAGAGAATTTTCCCGCCTGAGCCACTATGCAGGAAGTCTCCTTGCTACCAGCAGGGAAAGGTGTAAAAGGTTTGAAACCGGCTTGAAGCCTAGTATCAGATTACAAATGGTCGGATTCAAACATACTAACTTCTCTGAGCTTATTTCTCAAGCACTGGAATTAGAAAGAATTGAGTTAAAAGCGGCCCCAGAGAAAAAGAAATTAGAGGAGACAGAGAAAGAGAAAGAGGGGAAGTCAGTAGATTAGAATTCCAATAGTCCTACTGGGAAGAGAAAGAACTTTGGGGGACACAACAGGGGTGGTAAGAAGTCTGGTAGGAGAAGATATTCGGGACAGAAACCTCCTCTATCTGGTCAGCAAACTGCCAAAAGTTCCTACCCTCCCCGCCAATGTGAAACTTGTGGTAGAAGCCATGGTGGGGTATGCTATAAGGCCATAGGAGCCTATTATAACTGTGGAGGCACAGGACACTTTGTCAAGGACTGCACCAGTGCCCGTAGAGTTTGGCCACCTCCTACTACTGCTGAAGGGTCAGTTCAAAATCCTGCCACCAGAGGTTCACAACCACCTAGCAGAGGTAGAGGCAGGGGTAGAGGTAGTCCAGTAGGCAGCCAAGGCACAATGAATCAATCAGAACAAGGCAGTGCTCCAATCAGAGTCTATGCAATGAGACAGAGAGAAGAGGCAGAGACATCTGACATTGTGGCTAATACCTTCTCAACTTTTAATCAAGATGTGTTTGTATTATTTGATTCGAGTTCTACCCATTCCTATGTGAGTACTAGCATCATTGATTGCATTGTTGTCCCGTATGTGAAAATGGACTTTGAGGTGTTAGTAACAAGTCCGCTAGGACAGGAGGTCAGGGTCAACAGAATGTGTAGGGATTGTCCTTTGTTGATCCAAGGACACACTTTTTTGTCTGATCTCATTGAAATGCCCTTCAGAGATTATGATATCATCTTGGGCATGGATTGGTTAGCCAGGCATCACGCCATGATTGGATCAGAGATCAAGATGTCACTTTTGGTCTCCTCAAGATGTTGATGTGGTGATACATGGGGAGAAGCAGCTATTGCCATCAAACATCATTTCGACTACACTAGCCAGAAAAATGATCAGAAAGGGGTGTGAAGCATACTTGGCACATGTGGTAGACAACTAAGTGGGGAGTCCAGCATTGAGGGACATCCCTACAGTATATGACTTTCCATATGTGTTTCCTGATGAATTGCCAGAAAGAGAGGTCTAGTTTGAAATTAATATTATGCCTGGTGTGGATCCAATCTCCATAACACCATACACCCTACTCCCCCGTAAGATGTAACATGATCCCATAGTACACCTAATGAATTACCGTACTTTGCCTACCGATAACCCATTAGATATACTACAAGGGATTTTAAAATAATTTTTGTGAAATTTAAATCATCGATTAAAATCTAGTGTTATAAAATTTTTCAAAATTTTGGCAAAGTGCTGGCTATATTTTAAGAAAACAGTTCTTCAAACCTGAAAAAGAAACACACTTCCAATATGATTTCTCAAATACAACTCCAATAAACTTAATTTCATCTCACAATTCAATCTCAATAATCAAATCAATTTATTCTCAAACCAACCTCATCATAAAAGAAACATTTCATTGATTACACAACTCAAAATTAATATTACAAAACTATTCAGGTAAATGAAATCTCAAATTTACATTTACAATAAGTTACATTTAATTACATACCAAAATATTTTAAAAGAGTTTTTATACAACTGCTTAAATAATTTACATACATATTATTACATGCATACATCAAAACATATATACATGGGTATACCTATGATATACTTGGAGCTAATCTGAATGTGTCTTCAAAGAAGCTTACTCAATTGCTCTATGCTCTTTTCACCTGCGACAGCATACAAAGCTATTACTGAGTGGTGAACTCAGTGGTGCACAACTATAATTTAAAACATAGTACAATATACCTTAACAAAAATTACAGCAAATAATTTGGAAATCTAGATACTCATCAAATTTCAAAACTCAAAATATTCATTGCCAATAATATAAATCATTTATATAAAATGACTTTGATCACGAAATTCAATTTATCAAATCATAACTAACCATTTAAGGTAATTCTAACAAAATCAATTATACATAAATCATAATTGAAATCACAATTCTTTACTATTCAAAAACATTCTTTATCTCGAAAACCATGTTTTATCTCTAACTATGCAAGACTAATCCGAAAGGGCCATCTTCGGTGTGATTCTAACTCCCTATGGTCGGGGAGGTCGAATCATCGTGCACAATACACATCACACTAATGAATCTTCCGAAAGGGCCATAACATAAAACTTAGATCTAACATCTAATAATAGGAGAATCTAAGCCTGTGCACGTACCATGGTAATCAAAACACAACTAACTCCATTGTCTTCTCAACAAATGAGATAGACAGGTAATAACCTAGTCAAGCATCTATAGTGAGATATAAAACAATATCACAATCCTTTTAGTGAGCATAAATCACAATACAATTTGATTCAAAGTCAATTCCAATATCCAATAATTTTTATGCTCATCACAATTCAAATCATAAATTTGCATTTTTCCATGCAAATTGCCCATCACAATTCAAAACATGTTCTATCACAATTTTTCAAAACATAATTTATTCAATTCACAACAATGCTTAATACTTGTGGAAATACTATTTCACAAAGCTAAATTCATACATACTATAACAATTTCAATAATTATTGAATTAAATCCAATGCTTGTTAAACATAATACATAAGAAAAATATGTCATTTGATCATATAAAATATTCAGAACAAAATCAATTAAAAACTAGTTGTGCACAAACCTAATTTGAGTCACTCCTAGGCCTTAACTCAATGTTCTTTATGCTTCTCAATATCCCTATCAACTGAAACACACAATTTAAAGTGTTTCAGTACTCAATGAATTTGTTTCCAACCATAAAATCCAATATCTAAATTTTCTTGGTACTATTCCCTTCAATTCATTTCATTAGTCAACTTATAATGTTGACCCTTGATGCACTCTAAGTGAGTCAATTCTAATATTACCAATATGTCACATTTTATAGCCCTTTAGTGTTGGTATATGTTACCAATTTCATTTTTAAGTGTATTGTATTTTATTGCAATTTACTGAATTTCAGTGTACTATTTTGACCTAGCTGGATGATCTAGTTCCCTCGATTTTCGGGTTTCGGTCCAAACTACAAACTTGTAGTTCTATGTCTTATTGCACGTGGGGCAAAATTTTAGGTCATTCTGAGTTGTGTAGACTAAGATATGGTCAATTTGCCAATGTTGGACAGAATGCACTAAAATGGTAGGCTTAGGTCATTTTTAGGTCACTTTTGGTTCAGCCAGTTTTGGTACCTGAAATTGTGCAAGCTATTGGGCTTGGTTCTGGCCATTTCTGGGCTTTGGTGTCCTCATAAGAATTATAGATCTATGTCTAAACTATTCATGGTAAAAATTTCAGGTCATTTGGACTTATTTTGAGTAAGTTATGGTCAAAATACTAAGTGCTGCCCAAATGGTCAATTTTCAGGCTTTCAAGTCACTAATTTGGATTTGGTCTTTTTTCAAGTTACTTTCTAGACAAAATTTGGATAGGCTTTCTTCATGAGAGTTGGCAAATTTTGTGTCTAGTTTAACCTCCAATTGGCCTCATACCAATTAGAGCCACACACTTAGGGTTATAGGTCCATTTGCACACTGCCCTCTACATGCTTTTCAAACACCAAACCAAACACATGTTTACCAATTACATTTTCACTTCCCATACCATTCTGCATTTGGCACTAACCAAAACCATTCCATTCTCTACATTATAGGTTAACTTGGATAGAATATAACCACTTCAAATACACCAAATGCAATCGCCATTCACAAAGTTCAATCCCAACAATATATACACATAAATACTTCTAATTATCACACAAACTTCCATAATCAAATTACATACCTATCACTACTATTCCTGTAACACCCTCCCGGTAACCACTCCGTACATTCTACTGTTCCGGAGACCTGTGTCGGTCCGGACAGCTAGAACGTCCGGAAAAATATTTAAACTAAAGTCAGGAACCCTAATTAACTTAAATATTAATAAGAAAAATTTAGTAAAATTTTAGAAATAAAATATAATCGAAGTCAACGCAGCCGTGCCCAAGCGATGGGTCATCGGAGGGAAGTTGCGTTTCGCAACGAGGAGCCCTAGATCTGGGAAAAATTATAAAATAATTTTTGGGACTCCAGAGAAGGGTTATTGAGGTTCCTATGGCATTAGAATGCCAAGAAAATACCTAGAAAAATTTTTCAATCGGTACAGCCAATTTTGACCCGTGAAGCCAAACGGAGGGCATTTTGGTCATTTCGCCTTCCGAGGTGATTTTTGGCCGACTTGCCCAGTTGAGTAAATAATTAATATGACATCAAATATGAAGAAATATTACTAGAAATGAAAATTGAAATGAGTAGTGAAAGAAAAGAAAAGAAAATGCAAAAATAAGGCAAAAATGACATCATTTAAAAATTTGGACCAATCACACTTAAGCCATCCTTTGACTAACAATTAAAAAGACAAATGAAGACCAAATTCAACAAAGAAACCAGCAGCCATCCTCCTCCCCTTAGTGCAGCCGAAATCCCTCTTCAACACCCTCCATTGATGTTCACTCCAAAACTTCAATTTCTCTGTCATTTCACCCTAAAACCCTAGTTCCCTTTCACTAAAATTTGTTCTAGTACCTTGCATAGTCTTTTGGCAGCCAAGGAAAGGAAGAAAAGTGAGGTTTAGGGCTTTGGAAAAATCTGCCCAAACAAGGTTAGTGCATATATACAATTAAAGCTTTTTAAATTCTATGTTAGAGACTTGGAATAAGTAGGAATTTATAACTAAAATGAATGAAATCTATGTCTATCCATGCCCTAAGTTTTGGCAGCCCTATTGAATGAAAAGGTATGAGTGTTTTGATGGACTTAAAGTGGACTAGATATCAAGATTAAACCATGTATGCATGTGATTATTGAAAGAGATAGTTAATTAAAGCATGTTGTGAAAAATTCATATGGAAATTAGGGTTTGGAAAGGTGAAAGTGTGAATTGGCTTAGGAAATTGTTAGGAAACATTGTAATGGTCAATTAGTGACCATTTTAGATGTATTGACCATAAATGGGACTGAAAAATACCATGGCAATGTGAGGTTGCAGGCTGCCCTATGGACAGCAGCATAGGGACTGAAATTTCAGTCCCTTTGCACAGCCATAACATGGGCTGTGCTAGTCCAATTGATGTTTGGCCAATTGGACATGAAACTAGGCTTATAATGGCACATTTTTGCTGAAGAAACCATGCCCAAAAGACCAAAGCAAAAGGGTCAAAACTCAGCCACTATCCGGAACCCTGAAACTGAATTCTGCAGAATTTGCCAAATGAACAGTAACTGTTCATTTAGCCATAAATCACTGTAGATTTGGTCAATTGGCCTGAAATTTTTACAGAAACAAGTTAAGACATAGACAAACAACTTTCATGAAGGAACCTATCCCAAATTATGGCCAGAACCCATTCAACCAAGTGACTCAAGCTACTGTTCATGCACTGTAGATATGGTAAATTTCTGCAGAGTGCATATCCGGACAGCTTGGGTTTTTGATCCATATCTGGAGCTACAAAACTCCAAATGGAGTGATTCAAAAAAGTAAATTCAACTAGACAAAATAAGGAACAACTTTTATGTTTTACATTTCTTCAAATTCCAACAGTAACAGTGTCCAATGGAACAGTGAAGTTATGGTACAAAATCTGAAAAATCTGCTCCTTTGGTTTAATGCTTAGAAATGGTAAAAACACTTAATGCCAACAAGTTTTAAACACCAAATGTGGTATGTTGGGAGTGCCAAAGTCAATGTACACCTTTTTATTCTAAAAGTCAACATTTTTGTTGACCAATGATGAATAGTGACACCAAAAAAGTTGAAATTCACAAATTGAAGAATTTAAAAGTTTCAAATGCCCTAGTATACCTAACAAGATTGGTTTGGATAGTTTGGCATGCCAATAGGGTTCAGTTAGCAGTACTGCACATGGCAAAAATGCCATTTTGTGATTTCATGGCTTTTAGCCATTCTGACTTTGTATTGAGACTTGGCCTTGTGCCTGATATTATTTACAGCTTGTTAGCTGTTCTGTTGCACACCGGGAGATGCATATGTGACCGATGGTGTGACGGCCCGAGGTACTAGGTACCCAGCGCCAGTTTACCCGTTATCCACCCACTGCCTAGTGTAGGTTACTTGGGGCAACCAAATGAATAAAAGTGAACAAAGTTAATGAATTAATGAATATACCAAGATCAAACAAAGAAAGCATACACATTGTATACACATTTATTTTCTTGCTATTTTCTTCTATTATATTATTGCACCACTAAGCATTATTGCTTAGCGCGTTGCTTTTGCCACGCGTAGGTACTGGAGATCCCGATCGTGAGCCCAGTAGACCACAGACTGGGTGAGTCCATCTGACAGTTCTGCTCAGTGTCCGTGTCACCTCACTACCTGCAGTGCATCGGTAGGGCACTAGGTGTCATTTTGTCATTTTGATATTTTGTAGCAGATTTGTATTTTCTCATATGTATTTGAACTCATGTAATATATTTTGATGCTTATGTAAATAATGAAAGTTATGACTATGAATGCAAGATTTGAGCATATATTTATTGCTTGTATATGAGAAATGGATGTTGAGAAATGAAAAGATTATTGAGAATTTGCTATTGAGAAATATTATTGAGATTTTGAATACTGGAGTTTGAGATGATGGAATAAAAAAATATTGGAAGTGTTTTTAACAGGTTCCAAAGAACGGTTTTCTCCATTTTTAGCCGGTACTCCACCGGATTTTCTTTAAAATTTTCGGAACCTTAAATGAATGATACTTTTGATAAATGGTTAAAATAAATCATATTTCATAAATTAACTTCAAAAGCATGACACAAATTAAGTACGGTATATTATAGTGTGCCAGTACACAGTGTGGCCTTACTTACTCGGGTATACTGTACACGGGTAAGGGGTGTCACATTTAGTGGTATCAGAGCACGGTTTAGGCGTTTCTGGGCCTAGATTGAGTCCATACCATGCATTGCATTTGTAAGAGTCGAGGTGACACTAATGCAGATCTGTTTATCTTTCTTATTTGAATAGGATATGGATCCTTCATCACAGAGAGCTGTTGAGGAGGAAGTGGAGAGTCATGCTCCACCTGCAGCAGCTGAGACTAGGGGCATGAGAGAATCTGCTCCGCCAGCTCAAGCAGAGCCTCGCCACCTCCACAGTGCCATGTTCCAACAAATGGCCGACTTCTTTAGACATGGTCGGGTAATGCCAAGACCACCACCACCACCACCACCACCCACACAGTAAATCACACCTGAAAGGTTAAGAAAATTTGGGGCGTGGATTTCTATGGCAAGAAAGAAGATGACTCATTGCGGTAGAATTGGTTGAACAGAATGTGCAGAGTCCTAAAACAACTCCACCGCACTCCGAGTAAAACCCGAAGTCGCCATATCCTTGCTGCAAGACGATGCATATGAGTGGTGGGACACTGTGTCCAGTGAAGTGCAGCCAGAAGCTGTAACTTGGGATTTCTTTCTCTCGGAATTCAAGAAGAAGTATGTGGGTACTGTATACTTGGAAGAGAGAAGAAGAGAATTCATTAACCTAAGGCAGAGACAGTTGTCAGTGGCTGAGTATGAGAAAGAATTCGTCCGATTAAGCCGCTACGGAAGGGAGATAGTCCCAAATGAAGCTGAAAGATGCAAGAGATTTGAAGAGGGACTAAATGACAATATTAAGATCCAGCTCACTGCCTTGGGAATCACAGAATTTACCAAGTTAGTGGAAGCTGCAATAAAGGTGGAAAAAGTAAGAATTAGTGAGTGGACTAGAAGAGAGAGACAGCAGAAGAGGGGACCGGGTCAGTCTAGTTCAGCTCCTGCATCAGGGAAGAAGTTCAAGGGTCCTCCTGCACAGAGTTCGGGTCAGCCACAGGCCGTGGTCACCTCAGGGCCCAGCCACGCTCACCCCTAGGAGAGGTCACCCACACCATCGGTGGGCAGCTCTCCGTGGATGGGGTTCAAAGGACCAGCCCCAGATCTTCTCAGATGTCCACACCGCCGTAAATGGCATAAGGGGGAGTGTTGGAGAGTAATCGTGCTTGCTTGAGGTGTGGGTCAACAGAGCATCGCTGAGAAATCGCCCACGCAGAACCACTACAAATGCTCCAACACAAGCGCATGCACCGCCTGCACCACCAAGGGGTAGAAGGTCCGTAAATCTGGTTGTGGGACCATCTCGAGGCTCGCATCCGAGCCACAGAGAGGCCGATAATGCACCACCTGCGAATTTATTCCTTGAGAGCTCAGAGGAGCAAGATGCCCTGACGTCATCGTGGGTACGTTCTCCTCTACTCTACACTGCATGCATTGGTGGATCCAGGATCCACTCATTCCTACATTTGCATCAACCTACCCGTAGAAAGGGGGATATTGGTAGGGGAGAGTGACCAAGACATTCTGGTCACTAATCCATTGGGCCACAGTGTGGCAGTGAACAAAGTGTACAAGGGTTGCCCTTTAAGGATTCAGGGGTATGAATTCTTGGCGCACTGATTGAATTGCCCTTCCACGAGTTTGACGTGATTTTGGGAATGGACTGGTTGTCACGTCATCAGGCAATAGTTGATTGCAAATTGAAGAGAATTTCTATAAAAACTTCAGAGGGTAATGAGATCACAGTTGTGGGGGAAAGGACAGATTTCTTGTCCAATGTCATCTCAGCCACAGTTGCAAGAAGAATGATGAGAAAAGGGTGTGAAGCCTACCTAGCACATGTGGTGGATACTAGGCAGGCTAAGCCAAACCTGAGTGACATACCCACAGTGAGAGACTTCCCAGAGGTATTTCCTGAAGAGTTGCCTGGTTTGCCACCAGACAGGGAAGTTGAATTTGCTATTGAGACACTGCCGAGCACAAAGACCCATTTCCATTGCTCATTATAGGATGGAACCCACTGAATTGAGGGAGTTGAAAACTCAGTTGCAAGAGTTGCTAGATAAGGGGTGTATACGCCCCAGTGTGTCACCATGGGGAGCTCCAAGGTCTTGTTCGTGAAAAGAAGGATGGGACTTTGAGACTTTGTATTGATTACCTGGCGATTGAATAAAGTGACGTGAAGAACAAATATCCGTTGCCTAGAATTGATGATCTATTTGATCGGTTGAAAGGAGCAGAGTATTTTCTAAGATTGATCTCGCATCGTGGTATCATCGATTGAGGGTGAAGGATGCAGATGTGCCAAAGATCGCATTCAGACCCGATATGGGCATTATGAGTTTCTGGTGATGCCCTTTGGCTTAACAAATGCACCAGCGGCATTCATGGACCTTATGAACCGTATCTTCCATCCACACTTAGATCGGTTCGTAGTGGTCTTTATTGATGATATTTTGGTGTATTCCAAGACCAGGGAAGAACATGATGAGCATTTGAGGATTGTTCTACAAACCCTGAGAGAAAAGGAGTCAGATGCTAAGTTGTCCAAGTGTGACTTTTGGCTGAATGAGATTGCATTCCTTGGACACATAGTGTCAGCTGATGGGATTAGGGTGGATCCCAAGAAAATAGAAGCAGTGATGGAATGGAAGCCTCCCAGAAACACAACTGAGGTCAGAAGCTTCTTGGGGCTAGCTGGGTATTACAGAAGATTTGTGAAGGGATTTTCCCTAATAGCTGCTCCAATGACCAAGTTGTTACATAAGAATGTCAGATTTGACTGGAATGACAAGTGTCAGACCAGTTTTGAGAAGTTGAAGGCTATGTTGACAGAGGCACCAGTGTTAACGCAGCCAGTGTCAGGGAAGGACTTTGTGGTCTACAGTGATGCCTCTCATAATGGGTTAGGGTGTGTGTTGATGCAAGAGGGGAAAGTGATTGCCTATGCTTCTAGACAGCTAAGGCCACATGAGCAGAACTACCCTACCCATGATTTAGAGCTTGCAGCAATTATCTTCGCACTGAAGATATGGAGGCATTACTTGTATGGTGAAAAGTGCTACATTTACACAGACCACAAAAGCCTGAAATATTTGCCAACCCAGAAGGAGCTCAACCTTAGACAGAGGCGATGGATTGAGTTCCTGAAGGATTATGACTGTGTAATTGACTATCATCCTGGGAAGGCAAATGTAGTTGCTGATGCTTTGAGCAGAAAATCCATGACAGCCTTGAGATCATTGAATGCCCGTCTATTCTTGGTTCGAGATGGAGCTATTTTGGCTGAGTTGCAAGTGAGGCCAAACCTGCTACAGCAGATTTTAGATGGGCAAAAGGCAGATGAAAAGTTAATGGCTATTATGAGCAAGATCCCAGAGGGAAAAGCAGTTGACTATGGGGTGAAAGCAGATGGGTGTCTGTACTACAAAGGAAGACTGTGTGTACCAGATAATGGGGAATTGAAGGCTAGTATTCTAAAAGAGGCACACACTAGTGTATATGCTATGCACCCAGGAAGTACAAAGATGTATCATGATCTGAAACTCCAGTATTGGTGGCCTGGTATGAAGAGGGATATAGGTGACTATGTGACTAAATGCTTGACATGTCAGCAAGTCAAGGCAGAACATCAAGTTCCATCAGGTTTGCTACAGCCTATACGCATACCTGAATGGAAATGGGATCGGGTCACCATGGATTTTGTAAGTGGTCTGCCTCTCACCCTAAGAAACATGATGCAGATGGGTGATAGTTGATAGATTGACGGTCAAGACACTTTCTCGCCGATTAGACCGACTACTCACCGGAGAAGTTAGCGTAATTGTATATCGCTGAGATAGTTAGATCGCATGGAATCCCACTTTCCATCATATCCGATCGAGACCCAAGGTTTACATCGAGATTTTGGAAGAAGTTGCATGAATCCTTGGGTACACAACTCCATTTCAAAGATGCCTTTCCATCCTCAGACGGATGGGCAATCAGAAAGAGTAATCCAGGTAAACAATTGAAACCCATGAAATTGATACAAATATTGAATTGAAATGATAACAATAATGTGAAATACTTGCCAGGTCCTTAAGGATATGCTGAGGAGTTGTGTCATTGAGTTTGAGGGAAGTTGGGATAGATACCTCCCACTGGCAGAATTTGCATACAACAATAGCTACCAAGCTAGCATTCAAATGGCCCCATATGAAGCTGTATGGGAGAAAATGTAGAACTCAGCAGGCCGGACTGAATTGGGAGAAGACAAATCTGTAGGACCGACACTGTGAAACAGCCGAGGAAAAAGTGAAATTAATCAAAGCCAACTTGAAGGTTGCCTCAGACAGACAAAAATCTTATGCCGACCTGAAGAGAAAAGAAATAGAATATGTGGTTGGCGACAAAGTGTTCCTCAAGGTGTCACCATGGAAGAAAGTGTTGAGGTTTGGAAGAAAAGGTAAGTTGAGTCCTAGGTTCATTGGCCCATATGAAGTCATTGAACGTGTGGGTCCAGTGGCCTATAGGCTAGCTTTACCACCAGAGCTGGACAAGATCCACAATGTGTTCCACGTGTCTATGCTCAGAAGATATCGCTCAGATCCTTCACATGTCATCTCCAGAGAAGAAATTGAAATACGGATTTGACATATGAAGAAGAACCTCTACGGATCTTGGCTCTGAAGTGAAAGAGTTGAGAAACAAGCAAAGTCCATTGGTGAAAGTGCTTTGGAGGCACCACAACACCGAGGAGGCAACTTGGGAAAGTGAAGAGACGATGAGGCAATAGTTCCCTCAACTGTTTGCATCAGGTAAATTTCGAGGACGAAATTTAAATTAGAGGGGAAGAGTTGTAACACCCTCCCGGTAACCACTCCGTACATTCTACTGTTCCGGAGACCGGTGTCGGTCCGGACAGCTAGAACGTCCGGAAAAATATTTAAACTAAAGTCAGGAACCCTAATTAACTTAAATATTAATAAGAAAAATTTAGTAAAAATTTTAGAAATAAAATATAACTGAGTCAAACGAGCCTGCCTGCGATGGGTCTCGGAGGGAAGTTGCTTTCGCAACGAGGAGCCCTAGACTGGGCAAAAATTATAAAATAATTTTTGGGACTCCAGAGAAGGGTTATTGAGGTTCCTATGGCATTAGAATGCCAAGAAAATACCTAGAAAAATTTTTCAATCGGTACAGCCAATTTTGACCCGTGAAGCCAAACGGAGGGCATTTTGGTCATTTCGCCTTCCGAGGTGATTTTTGGCCGACTTGCCCAGTTGAGTAAATAATTAATATGACATCAAATATGAAGAAATATTACTAGAAATGAAAATTGAAATGAGTAGTGAAAGAAAAGAAAAGAAAATGCAAAAATAAGGCAAAAATGACATCATTTAAAAATTTGGACCAATCACACTTAAGCCATCCTTTGACTAACAATTAAAAAGACAAATGAAGACCAAATTCAACAAAGAAACCAGCAGCCATCCTCCTCCCCTTAGTGCAGCCGAAATCCCTCTTCAACACCCTCCATTGATGTTCACTCCAAAACTTCAATTTCTCCGTCATTTCACCCTAAAACCCTAGTTCCCTTTCACTAAAATTTGTTCTAGTACCTTGCATAGTCTTTTGGCAGCCAAGGAAAGGAAGAAAAGTGAGGTTTAGGGCTTTGGAAAAATCTGCCCAAACAAGGTTAGTGCATATATACAATTAAAGCTTTTTAAATTCTATGTTAGAGACTTGGAATAAGTAGGAATTTATAACTAAAATGAATGAAATCTATGTCTATCCATGCCCTAAGTTTTGGCAGCCCTATTGAATGAAAAGGTATGAGTGTTTTGATGGACTTAAAGTGGACTAGATATCAAGATTAAACCATGTATGCATGTGATTATTGAAAGAGATAGTTAATTAAAGCATGTTGTGAAAAATTCATATGGAAATTAGGGTTTGGAAAGGTGAAAGTGTGAATTGGATTAGAAAATTGTTAGGACACATTGTAATGGTCAATTAGTGACCATTTTAGATGTATTGACCATAAATGGGACTGAAAAATACCATGGCAATGTGAGGTTGCAGGCTGCCCTATGGACAGCAGCATAGGGACTGAAATTTCAGTCCCTTTGCACAGCCATAACTTGGGCTGTGCTAGTCCAATTGATGTTTGGCCAATTGGACATGAAACTAGGCTTATAATAGCACATTTTTGCTGAAGAAACCATGCCCAAAAGACCAAAGCAAAAGGGTCAAAACTCAGCCACAATCCGGAACCCTGAAACTGAATTCTGCAGAATTTGCTAAATGAACAGTAACTGTTCATTTGGCCATAAATCACTGTAGATTTGATCAATTGGCCTGAAATTTTTACAGCAACAAGTTAAGACATAGACAAACAACTTTCATGAAGGAACCTATCCCAAATTATGGCCAGAACCCATTCAACCAAGTGACTCAAGCTACTGTTCATGCACTGTAGATATGGTAAATTTCTGCAGAGTGCATATCCGGACAGCTTGGGTTTTTGAGCCATATCTGGAGCTACAAAACTCCAAATGGAGTGATTCAAAAAAGGAAATTCAACTAGACAAAATAAGGAACAACTTTTATGTTTTACATTTCTTCAAATTCCAACAGTAACAGTGTCCAATGGAACAGTGAAGTTATGGTACAAAATCTGAAAAATCTGCTCCTTTGGTTTAATGCTTAGAAATGGTAAAAACACTTAATGCCAACAAGTTTTAAACACCAAATGTGGTATGTTGGGAGTGCCAAAGTCAATGTACACCTTTTTATTCTAAAAGTCAACATTTTTGTTGACCAATGATGAATAGTGACACCAAAAAAGTTGAAATTCACAAATTGAAGAATTTAAAAGTTTCAAATGCCCTAGTATACCTAACAAGATTGGTTTGGATAGTTTGGCATGCCAATAGGGTTCAGTTAGCAGTACTGCACATGACAAAAATGCCATTTTGTGATTTCATGGCTTTTAGCCATTCTGACTTTGTGTTGAGACTTGGCCTTGTGCCTGATATTATTTACAGCTTGTTAGCTGTTCTGTTGCACACCGGGAGATGCATATGTGACCGATGGTGTGACGGCCCGAGGTACTAGGTACCCAGTGCCAGTTTACCCGTTATCCAGTCCAGTCGTCTAGTGTAGGTTACTTGGGGCAACCAAATGAATAAAAGTGAACAAAGTTAATGAATTAATGAATATACCAAGATCAAACAAAGAAAGCATACACATTGTATACACATTTATTTTCTTGCTATTTTCTTCTATTATATTATTGCACCACTAAGCATTATTGCTTAGCGCGTTGCTTTTGCCACGCGTAGGTACTGGAGATCCCGATCGTGAGCCCAGAGACCACGATCGAGTGAGTCCATCCGGCGCTTCGCTGTCCGTGTCACCTCACTACCTGCAGTGCATCGGTAGGGCACTAGGTGTCATTTTGTCATTTTGATATTTTGTAGCAGATTTGTATTTTCTCATATGTATTTGAACTCATGTAATATATTTTGATGCTTATGTAAATAATGAAAGTTATGACTATGAATGCAAGATTTGAGCATGTATTTATTGCTTGTATATGAGAAATGGATGTTGAGAAATGAAAAGATTATTGAGAATTTGCTATTGAGAAATATTATTGAGATTTTGAATACTGGAGTTTGAGATGATGGAATAAAAAATATTGGAAGTGTTTTTAACAGGTTCCGAAGAACGGTTTTCTCCATTTTTAGCCGGTACTCCGCCGGATTTTCTTTAAAATTTTCGGAACCTTAAATGAATGATACTTTTGATAAATGGTTAAAATAAATCATATTTCATAAATTAACTTTAAAAGCATGACACAAATTAAGTACGGTATATTATAGTGTGCCAGTACACAGTGTGGCCTTACTTACTCGGGTATACTGTACACGGGTAAGGGGTGTCACAATTCCACATACATATATGCTGCCATTCTTTTGTACAATATTTCAACAACATTTCATGAATTTGAACCTTACCAATTTCCATTTTAAGGCTGCCCAAAAACTACACATACACATTAACTTCCATTTTCACTTTTCAAGCTTACAAATCAAACTTTATACATAGAATTCAACTTCAATACAATTAAACGTTTAAATCAACACCCCAAATCACCAATTACATGAAGAAAACAAGTTACATATTAAACTTCCATGGCTGCCGAAATGGAGCAGCACCCTAACTTACCAAACTTCAACTTTTCTTCCATATATCAACTTATCTCAACACTCACACAAACTTTAACAAAGAAAAGTTGAAGAAATGGATACTTATCCCTTGTGAGATTGACCAAACTTCACCTATTCCTTTTGAAATTACTATCAAATTCTTGCTTGCAAGGTGGGGATAAACTTTAATGAAGACAAGTTGTGGAAAGCATGGCTTGATCATGGAGATTTGAGCTTGGGAAGTGGGTGGCCATGGATGAAAGCTTGGGGAGGATTTTCGGCTGGTTTGTTTAGGAGGTTGAAGATGACAAATTTTCTATCCCAATATACTATATTATCTATCCATTAACTTCACTTAGTGGAGCACTAAGTATGGTTAAAGTATTAATTAATCCAAAGTTTCTAATTTCCCATATTTTTCTCATATCTTTTACTATTTAGATTATGTACCACCATTTTAATTTTTCATGACATTTTCCAAGTGTAATATCATTTATTTTTAATGGATATTTAGGTCAAAAGGCAACTCGGGATGTCAAATGACCACAATGCCCCTATTCGGGTTGCCTTCCCGATTTTTCAGTAATACCGAGTTTTGTCGTTTTCTCGATTTCTCGTTTTTCTTTGTACTAATTAATTAATTTTTCTTTGATATTTCTAATGAAATTTATACTTCAATAAGTCTTTAATTATGTCTCAAAACTAAATTCCGAGGGTTCCACTGATTCAGAATTGGCTATTGCGTCGTAACTTCCGTCACGGTCACCCATCATTTGCAGTCTTTGCTCGTTTAACTTAGTTTCATTTCATTGCTATTATTTTTCCTTTGTTTTTCTTATATTTTCTTTTCTTGTATTTCATTATCTTATGTCTCCTCACTAACAATTAAATGTAATTCTAGGCATCCTAGCTGTCCGGACCGACACTGGTCACCAGAACAGTAGAATGCACTACCGAATATAGGGGTGTTACAATGGCACTAGCAGAATTGAAGGAGTTGAAGGTATAGTTGCAAGAACTACTTGAAAAGGGCTTCATCCACCCTAGTGTGTCACCTTGGAGAGCACCAGTATTGTTTGTTAAGAAGAAAGATGGCACTCTCCACTTATGTATTGACTACCGGCAATTGAATAAGGTGACAATAAAGAACAGATATCCATTGCCTCACATTGATGATCTGTTTGATCAGTTGAAGGGTGCAGCTGCATTATCCAAAATTAATTTGCGATCTGGTTATTATCAGTTGAAAGTGCAAGAGCAGAGTATTCCAAAGACTGCTTTCAGAACTCGATATGGCCACTATGAGTTTTTAGTAATGCCGTTCGGGTTAACAAATGCTCTAGCTGCTTTTATGGGTCTGATGAATACTATCTTCAGACCATATCTCGACCAATTTGTGGTGGTGTTTATTGATGATATTTTGATATATTCGAGGAATGCAGAGGAGCATGAGAGACATCTGTGAATTTTACTACAGACTTTAAGGGAGAAACAGCTATACGCCAAATTGTCGAAATGTGAATTTTGGCTGAAAGAAATCTCCTTCTTGGGACATGTTGTGTCAGCTGAAGGAATCAAGGTAGATTCCAGCAAGGTAGAAGTTATCCTTAATTGGAAGCCACCCAGGAATATCACAGAAATTCGCACTTTTCTGGGTTTAGCTGGATATTACTGTCGGTTTGTGAAAGGGTTTTCTATGTTAGCCTCTCCACTGACCAAGTTGCTTCAGGAAGATATAAAATTTCAGTGGACAAATAAATGCCAACAGAGTTTTGATGAGTTGAAGAGGTGTTTGACTAAAGCTCCAGTCCTTACTTTACCTACACCGGGTAAAGAATACACAGTTTATAGTGATGCTTCTCACAATGGGTTAGGCTGTGAACTGATGCAAGATCGGAATGTCATTGCTTATGCATCATGCCAGTTGAAACCGCATGAGAGGAACTACCCAACACATGATTTGGAGCTTGCAGCTATTGTTTTTGCTCTGAAGATCTGGAGACACTATTTGTATGGGGAGAAATGCTACATTTACATAGATCACAAGAGCTTAAAGTACTTAGGCACCCAGAAGGAATTGAATTTGAGGCAGAGGAGATGGTTAGAACTAATTAAAGACTATGATTGCTTAATAGACTATCAGCTAGGGAAAGCCAATGTGGTGGCTGACGCCTTAAGTCACAAGACTATGGCAAGTTTTAGAGTTTCTCCTTTATCCATGGTACATGAGTTGAAAGCACAGCATACCAGTATAGAAATTAATGATGAGGGACAGACAGTAGTTGCATGGCATGTACAGCCAGTGTTGATTGATCAAATCAGAATGGCTGCTCAGAGTGATGAAAAATATCAGAAGCTACTGAAAGAAGTCTAGCAGGAAAAGAAACCTGAATTTTCTGTGAGAGATGATGGTTTACTACTACATCAGGGCAGAATGTGTGTTCCTAATGATGTTGACTTGAGATAGATCATTATGAAGGAAGCACATGAGTCTCCTTTTGCTATGCATCCTGATGGAACTAAAATGTACAGAGGGCTGAAAGAGCATTACTGGTGGATGGGTATGAAAAGGGATGTAGCTGATTTTGTTTCCAAATGCCTAACTTGTCAGCAAGTGAAGGCAGAACATCAAGTTTCAGCTAGTTTCTTACATCCATTGCCAGTCCCAGAGTGGAAATGGGAACGAATAACTATGGATTTTGTGATGGGACTTCCAAGGACCCAAAATAGTCAGGATGCAATATGGGTTATAGTTGATAGACTAACCAAGTCTGCTCACTTTTTGCAAATCCGGATGGACTATAGTTTGGAGAGATTGGCCAAATTGTACATAAATGAGATTGTAAAACTGCATGGAGTGCCAGTATCGATTGTATCTAACAGAGATCTTAGGTTCACTTCTAGATTCTGAGGTAGTCTTCAAAGAGCCCTAGGAACTATATTGAATTTCAGCACGGCATTCCACCCATAGACAGATGGCCAATCTGAGAGGGTAATTCAGATATTGGAGGATATGCTACGGGCTTGTGTGATTGAGTTTGAAGGTAGTTGGGATATACACTTGCCTTTGATTGAGTTTGCTTATAACAACAGCTACCAATCAAGCATTGGGATGCCTCCATATGAAGCTTTGTATAGCAAAAAGTGCAGAACTCCCCTATGTTGGGATGAAGTAGGTAAAAGGAAGATGATTGGGCCAGAAATTGTTCAGCAGACAGAGGAAAAGATCAGATTGATCAGAGATCGACTCAAGGCTGCATCAGACAGTCAGAAGTCCTATGTTGATCTGAAGAGAAGAGATATTGAATATGCAGTGGGTGATAAGATATTCCTTAAAGTTTCTCCTTGGAAGAGGATTATGAGATTTGGTAGAAAGGGGAAACTGAGTCCTCATTTCATCGGACCATATGAGGTTTTGGAGAGAGTGGGTCCTTTGGCATACCGGTTAGCATTACCTCCAGAGCTAGAGAGGATACATAGTGTCTTCCATGTGTCTATGTTAAGGAGGTACAGATCAGACCCATCTCATGTACTATCAGTTGAAGAGATTGAGGTAAATCCAGACCTCTCATATGAGGAAGAACCCATAGAAATTCTGGCATATGAGGTGAAGCAGCTAAGGAATAAACAGATACACCTGGTTAAAGTGCTGTGGAACCATCATTCAGGCCACGAAACTACTTGGGAACGTGAAGAGGACATGAGGAGACAACACCCATAGCTGTTCAGAAACTGATGCCAGGTAAAATTTCGAGACGAAATTTATTTTAAAGGGGGGGAGAATTGTAACACCCCTATGTTCAGTAGTGCGTTTTACTGTTCTGATGACCAGTGTCTGTCCGGATAGCTAGAATGCCTAGAACTACATTTAAAAGTTAGTGAGGAGACATAAAATAATGAAATACAAGAAAAAAAAATACAAGAAAAACAAAGGAAAAATAATAGCAATGAAATGAAACTAAGTTAAACGAGCCGAAAACCATAGCGATGGGTAACCGCAGCGGGAAGTTGCGGCGTGGACCATTGACTAGCCTTAGATCGCGGGAAACCTTGGAAAATATTTTTAAGACTTAAATAAACATCTATTAGAGTATAAATGACATTATAAATATCAAAGAAAAATTAATTAATTAGTACAAAGAAAAAAGAGAAATCGAGAAAATGACAAAACTTGGTGTTACCGAAAAATCAGGAATGCAACCCGAATAGGGGCATTGTGGTCATTTGACACCCCGAGATGCCTTTTGACCTAAATGTCCATTAAAAATAAATGATATTACACTTTGGAAATGTCATGAAAAATTAAAATGGTCGTACATAATCCAAATAGTAAAAGATATGAGGAAAATGTGGGAAATTGGAAACTCTGGAATAAATAATCATTAACCTATATCAGTGCTCCACTAAAATCACAATTGGGACACCTAAAGAGTGAAGTGGGACAGGTGTAGGATCAATTGTTTTCTTCTTTCTCACAAGCTCATTTTGGCCGAATCCTTTCTCCCATGGAAACCTCCATGGCCATCCACCATTAAGCTCAAGTCCACCATTGATTTAGCCATCCTTTACACTAGCTCCCTTTATTAAACTTGACCACCATACCTTGGGCAGCATACTTGGAGCAAGAAAGATAAGTTTTGGTGAGGTTTGAAGAAGTCCAAAAGATGTACGTGGTTGTTTTCAATTCTTGTGTCATTAAAAGTGTAACCAAGGTTGTGGGTAGTTGATTTATGGAAGAATTTTTTATGTTTGATGAATTATTGGAGTTGAGCCATTTCGACAACCGTGAAACCTCACCATGAACAGCTTGTCCTTGCATGTAAATGGTTGTTGGAATGTTGATTTAAATGTTTACTTGTATTAAAGTTGAATTCCATGTGTAAAGTTTGATTTGTAAGCTTGAAAAGTGAAAATGGAAGTTGATGGGTATGTATAAACTTGTGGCAGCCTCATGAAGAAGATTGAATTGTTTAAGTTCATGAAATATTGTTGAATTATGTTGCTTATGGTGGCAGCATGTGTATGTGAATAATTGTTTAGATTTGGACATGTAAATGAGGTATGTTCATGTGGTTAAATTATTGTAATTGGACTTTAAAAATTCTGAGTTATAATGTGTATGTTGAGAGTGGTTACAAGCTGCCCAAAATGACCAAAATGTGATGTAAAGTGTGTTAATGTTATGGTACCAAATCAGAATTGGCATGAAAGGTAAACTTGGTAAGTATTGAATGTGTAATTGGTAAGTGTTGAATAATGTGTAACAGGACAGTGTACACTTTAGCTTAGAACCTTAAGTGTGTGACTCCAATTGATATGAGACCAATTGGAGGTGAAATTAGGCACAAAATGTGCCAACTTTCATGAAGGAAGCTTACCTAAATTCTGCCTAGAAGGTGACTTGAAAAATGACCAAATTCGGATTAGTGACTTGAAAGCCTGAAAATTGACCATTTGGGCAGCAGTTAGTATTTTGACTATAACTTACTTAAAACAGGTCCAAATGACCTGAAATTTTTGCCATGAATAGTTTAAACATAGATCTACAATTTCTATGAAGACACCAAAGCCCAAAAATGGCTAGAACTAGGCCAAATAGCTTGCATAAGTTCAGGTACCAAAACTGGCCAAACCAAAAGTGACCTAAAAATGACCTAAGCCTACCATTTTAGTGCATTCTCTCCAGCATTGGCAAATTGACCATATCTTGGTCTATACAACTCAGAATAACATGAAATTTTGCCCCACGTGCAATAAGGCATAGACCTACAAGTTTGTAGTTTGGACCAAAACTCGAAAATCGAGAGAACTAGGTCGTCCGGCTAGGTCAAAATAGTACACCGAAATCCGATAAATTGCAATAAAATGCAATATACTTGAAAATGAAATTGGTAACATATACCAACAATAAAGGGATATAAAATGTGACATATTGGTAACATTAAACCTAATTCACCTAGAGTGCATCGAGGGTTAACATTTTAGGTTGACTAAGGAAAAGAATAGAATTCAATAAATTAATTATTAAGCCTTATTGTTAGATACAGTTTAAATGAGTACTGAAACACTTCAAATTGTGTGTTTCAGATAGAAAAGACTCAAGGAAGAGGAAGGAAACACTGAGTCAGGGCCAAGAGACATTTATCAGAGGTTTGTGTGCAATAGTTATTTCTTTTGAATTTTTCAATTGAAATAAATTATGACAATTTGTATGTTATTGCTTTAAATTGTGGAAAATTGTTTGAATGATATTTGATGGATACTTATTGATTGAAAAATATTGCAAATGGTTTGAAACCATAGCTATCATATATATTTGATTGAATTCCTCGCTAGCTTGTCTAGTGGGACGAATTGACTTTGAATTCCCTCTCTGGCTGAAGTGTTGAGGTGTGTGCCTGTTGAGGACGAATAGAATGAGTACTCATATTATTGCTAGCTAACTATGTTATTCCTCACTAGCCATTGGCTTTTGGGACGAATTGAACTTTGGAACATGATTAAGCTGTGTGTGTGATTTATTGATATTTATTGTGATATTGTGAAATGGAGTTTAAATTCTTTATAACATTCACTGTGTTTTGAATTTAACTATGATTTTTAAGTATCCACTGTTTATATGATTTATGGCATATATTTTTAAATTGCATTTTCTTAATGTTGTAAATTGCCTAAAATTGTAAATTATGTTGGCTTGTAAAAATATTGTGACTTATTTCTTTTATCTCATCTTTTGGAAACACTGGAAATTTGATTGTTGAATTGTGTTGAAAATTATTGAGGAAATTATTGTATTGAACTGTTATTGGAGTTTAAGATTGAGAAAAATATTGGAAGTGCTTTTTACAGGTTTTTGAAGAACTGTTTTATTCAAAATACAGATGGCACTCTGCCAAAATTTTTATAGAAATTATTGATACTAAGATTTGTTATTTGGTTTCACTTCAGTAAAAGAAAATTTTTAACACCTGTCAATAGTGCTCACCACTGTAAAAAGAAGTAAGAAAAGGTTTAAAATCCCTTTTAGTGTATTTAATGGGTTATCAGTAGGCAAAGTTTAGTAATTCATTAGGCATACTACGGGATCATGTTATGTCTTATAGAGGGGTAGGGTGTGACACTGAAAATACAAGAGCAGAGTATTCCTAAAACTGCCTTCAGAACCCGCTATGGCCATTATGAGTTCTTGGTCATGCCATTCGGGTTAACTAATGCTCCAGTTGCTTTTATGGATCTAATGAACACTATCTTCAGACCATACCTCGACTGGTTTGTTGTGGTATTCATAAATGATATTGACTCTATTCGAGGAGTGCAGAAGAGCATGATAGACATCTGCGGATTATACTGCAGACTTTGAGGGAGAAATAGCTATACGCCAAATTGACGAAGTGTGAATTTTGGCTGAAGGAAATATCCTTCTTGGGCACGTATTATCAGTAGAGGGTATCAAGGTAGATCCAAGTAAGATAGAAGCTATCCTTAATTAGAGGCCACCCTGAAATATCACAGAGATTTGCAGTTTTCTGGATTTAGCTAGATACTACAGTCATTTTGTGAAGGGATTCTCCATGTTGGCATCTCCATTGACCAAGTTACTTCGAAAAGATGTGAAATTTCAATGGACGGATAAATGCCAATAGAGTTTTGATGAATTGAAAAGGTGTTTGACTGAGGCTTCAGTCCTGACTTTACCTACTCCGAGTAAAGTACACACAGTTTACAGTGATGCTTCTCACAATGGGTTAGGCTGTGTATTGATGCAAGATTGAAATTTCATTACCTATGCATCATGCCAGCTAAAACCGCATGAGAGGAATTATCCAACACATGATTTGAAACTTGCAGCTATTGTGCAACACCCTCCCGGTAACTACTCCGTACATCCTACTGTTCCGGTGACCAATGTCGGTCCGGACAGCTAGAATGTCCGGAAAAATATTTAAACTAAAGTGAAGAACCATAATCAACTCAAATATTGATAAGAAAAATTTAGTAAAAATTTTAGAATTAAAATACAACCAAATTAAACGAGCCGGTGCCCTAGCGATGGGTAACCCAGAGGGAAGTTGCGGTTCTCGCAACTAGGAGCCCTAAACCCGGGGAAAAAATTATAAAATAATTTTTGGGACTCCAGAGAAGGGTTATTGAGGTTCCCATGGCATTAGAATGCCAAGAAAATACCTAAAAAAATTTTTCAATCGGTACAGACAATTTTGACCCGTTAAGCCAAACGGAGGGCATTTTGGTCATTTCGCCTTCAGAGGTGATTTTTGGCTGACTTGTCCAGTCGAGTAAATAATTATTATAACATAAAATATGAATAAAAATTACCAAAAAATTCAATTAAAAATGAGTAGTGATGAAAAGAAAAGAAAAATGAAATAAAAAGCAAATTATGACATAATGTGATGTCATTAAAAGTTACAACCAATTGCATTCAAACAACCAATTAGTTAACCAATAAAAGAGACCAAAAATAGACCAAAGGAATTAAAAATGCCATCAGCCATCCTCTCCCCTTTCACCAGCCGAAACTTCTTCCTCTTCTCCCACCATTGATGTTCAACCAAAAGCTTCCTTTCTCCTTTGTTTCCACCACTAAACCCTAAACCCCTTTCATTAAAACTTGACCACATCTCTTGGAGAAGTGTTTGGCAGCCTAGAAAAGGAAAGAAAATGAAGATTTAACTTGGGAAAAATCTGCCTACAAGAGGTTAGTGCACCTATTTACTTAAAACTCTTATATTCCATGATAGTGACTTGAATTGAGTAAGGATTTGTAACTTAAATGAACAAAAATTATGTGTATACATACCATGGATTTCGGCAGCCCTATTGAAGGAACAATAATGGAGTGTTTTGATGGATTTAAAGTGGATTAGAGATTATGTTTAAACCATGTATGCATGTGGTTAGTGAATGAGATAGTTAATTAAAGCATGTTGTGAAAACTCATATGGAAATGAGGGTTTTGAGAAGTGAAAATTTGGCTTGGCTTAGGAAATTGTTAGAGAACATTTTAATGGTCAATTAGTGACCATTTTAGGTAAGTTGACCATAATTTGGACTGAAATATAGCATGGCAAAGTGAATGAGTATGCTGCCTAGGGACAGCAGTAAGGGTGGCTGAGATTCTAGCCCACTTACACAGCCATAACTTTGGCTGTGTAGGTCCAATTGGTGTTTGGCCAATTGGAGATGAAACTAGGCCTATAATGGCACATTTTTTCTGAAGAAACCATGCCCAAAAGACCAAAGCAAGAGGACCAAAAGTTGGCCCCAATCCGGATACCCTGCAACAGCACCTGCAAAAATGACCAAATGAACAGTGGCCATAACTCACTGTAGAAATGGTCAATTGACCTGAAATTTTTACAGAAATAATTTAAGATATAGAAAAACAACTTTCATGAAGAAACCTACCCCAAATTATGGCCAGAACCTATTCAAAAAGGCAATCACAGTCACTGTTCCTGGTACTGCAGATTTGGTAATTCTGCAGTTTTGGAAATCCGGCCAGCTGTGGTTTTTGGACCATATCTGGAGCTACAAAACTCCAAATGGAGTGATTCAAAAAAGGAAATTCAACTAGACAAAATAAGGAACAACTTTCATGTTTTCCATTTCTTCAAATTCCCACTGTAACAGTGCTTAATAGAATAGTAAACTTAGGCTTCAAAAACTGAAATTTCTGCCCTCTTGGTTTTAAGTTAGAAATGGTAATGGTGACCAATCCCAACAAGTTTTAAATACAAAATGTGGTATGTTGGGAGTGCCAAAACCAATGTACCTAATTTCTACCTAAAAGTCAACATTTTTGTTGACCAAAGAGGTGAATAGTGACACCGAAACTTGAAATTCACAAAGTAAAGAATTTAAAAGTTCCAAATGCCCTAGTATACCTAACAAGATTGGTTTGGATAGTTTGGCATGCCAATAGGGTTCAGTTAGCAGTACTGCACATGGCAATATGCCATTCTGTGATTTATGGCTTTTAGCCATTCTGACCTTGTATTGATATTTGGCCTTGTGCCTGATGTATTCTGACTAGTTAGGTTACATTGCTCTGCACACCGGGAGATGCATATGTGACCGATGGTGTGACGGCCCGAGGTACTAGATATCCAGTGCCAGTTTACCCGTTTATCCAGTCCAGTCGTCTAGTGTAGGTTACTTGGGGCAACCAAATAAATAAAAGTGGACAAAGTAAATGATATACAAATACCAAACAAATAAAATATATACAATCGTTACATATTTATTTCTTGCTATTTCTTTTATTTTATTATTGCACCACTAAGCATTATTGCTTAGCGCGTTGCTTTTGCCACGCGTAGGTACTGGAGATACAGATCGTGAGCCCAGTACATGGACCGGGTGAGTCCATCCTGCGATTCTGCACGATGTCCGTGTCACCTCAACCTGCGATTGCATTGGTAGGACACTAGGTGTCATTTTGTCATTTTGTAACTAAATTTTTATTTTCTCATATGTATTTGGATTTATGTAATGTATTTTGATGTTCATGTAATTAATGAAAGTTATGGTTATGAATGCAAAATTTGAGCATTTATTTATTGTTTGTATATGAGTATTATGAGAAATGAATGTTTGAGAAATGAAAAAGTTGTTGAAAATCATATTGAGATTTGAATATTGGAGTTTGAGATGATTGAATACAATTATTGGAAGTATTTTTCACAGGTTCCGAAGAACTGTTTTCTCCATTTTTAGCCGGTACTCTGCCGGATTTTCTTTAAAATTTTCGGAACCTCAAATAAATTTCAATTTCAATAAATGACTTAAATGAACCATATTTCACAAGTTATATTCAAAACTATGATAAAAATTAATTAAGGTATATTAGATGTGTCGGTACACCGTGTGACATTGCTTACTCGGGTACACTGTACACGGGTAAGGGGTGTCACATTTAGTGGTATCAGAGCATGGTTTAGGCATTTCTGGGCCTAGATTGAGTCCATACCATGCATTGCATTTGTAAGAGTCGAGGTGACACTAATGCAGATCTGTTTGTTTTTCTTATTTTGAATAGGATATGGACCCTTCATCACAGAGAGCAGTCGAGGAGGAAGTGGAGAGTCCACCTGCAGAAGCTGAGACTAGGGGTAGGGGAGAACCTACTCCACCAGCTCAAGCAGAGCCTGCTCAGCCTCCACAGGCCATGTTCCAGCAAATGGCCGATTTCTTCAGACAAATGGCTGGAGTAATGCCACCACCACCACCACCAGCTCTGCAGCAGAAATCACACCTGGAAAGGCTAAGAAAGTTTGGAGCAGTGGACTTTTTCGGTAAGAGAGAAGATGATTTTGTTGCAGCCGAGAATTGGTTGAACAGAACAGGCAGAGTTCTAAAACAACTCCACTGCACTCTAGAGCAAAACCTGGAAGCTGCCATATCTTTGTTGCAAGATGATGCCTACGAATGGTGGGATACTGTGTCCAGTGAAGTGCAGCCAGAAGCTATAACTTGGGACTTCTTTCTCTTAGAATTCAAGAAGAAATATGTGGGTATTGTATACCTGGAAGAGAGAAGAAGAGAGTTCATTAATCTGAGGCAGAGACAGCTATCAGTGGCCGAGTATGAGAAGGAATTTGTCCGATTGAGCCGCTATGGAAGGGAGATAGTCCCTAATGAAGCTGAAAGGTGTAAGAGATTTGAAGAGGGACTAAATGACAACATAAAGATCCAGCTCACTGCCCTGGGAATCACAGAATTTAGCAAGTTAGTGGAAGCTGCAATAAGGGTTGAAAAAGTAAGAATAAGTGAGCAGACCAGAAGGGAGAGACAGCAGAAGAGGGGACCAGGTCAGTCTAGCTCATCTCCTGCACCTGGGAAGAAGTTCAGAGGTCCACCTGCACAGAGTTCGGGTCAACCACAAGGTCAGGGTTAGTCTCAGGGGCCCAGGCCACAGTTTACCCCTAGGAGAGGTCAGTCCACACCATCAGTGGGCAGCTCTCCAGGGATGGGGTTCAGGGGAGCAGCCCCAACATCTTCTGTATGTCCACACTATTTGAAATGGCATAAGGGGGAGTGTTGGAGAGTGACTGGTGCCTGCTTAAGGTGTGGGTCAACAGAGCATCAGTTAAGGAACTGTCCACGCAGAACTACTACAGCTGCTCCAACACAAGCAGACAGACCTGCTCCTGCACCACAGAGAGGTAGAAAATTTGGCAAATCTGAGGCAGTGGGACCATCACAGAGGCCTGCATCTAAGCCAGCAGAGAGGCCAGATAACAGACCACCTGCCAGAGCCTATGCCATTAGAGCTCAAGAGGAGCAAGATGCCCCGGACGTCATCAGGGGTACGTTCTCCCTCTACAATACACCTGTGCATGCATTGGTGGATCCAGGATCCACTCATTCATATATCTGCATCAACCTACTAGTAGAAAGGGGGATACTAGTAGGGGAGAGTGACCAAGACATTCTGGTCACTAATCCATTGGGCCACAGTGTAGTGGTGAACAAAGTATATAAGGGTTGCCCGTTAAGGATTCAGGGGTATAAATTCTTGGCAGACCTGATTGAGTTGCCCTTCCACGAGTTTGACGTGATTTTGGGAATGGACTAGTTGTCACGTCATCAGGCAATAGTTGATTGCAAATTGAAGAGAATTTCTCTAAAAACTTCAGAGGGTAATGAGATCACAGTTGTGGGGGAAAGGACAGATTTCTTGTCCAATGTCATCTCAGCCACAGTTGCAAGAAGAATGATGAGAAAAGGCTGTGAAGCCTACCTAGCACATGTGGTGGATACTAGGCAGGCTAAGCCAAATCTGAGTGATATACCCACAGTAAGAGACTTCCTAGAGGTATTTCCTGAAGAATTGCCTGGTTTGCCACCAGAAAGGGAAGTTGAATTTGCTATTGAGACACTGCCGGAAACAGCACCCATTTCCATTGCTCCTTATAGGATAGCACCCACTGAATTGAGGGAGTTGAAAACTCAGTTGCAAGAGTTGCTTGATAAGGGGTTCATACGCCCCAGTGTGTCACCATGGGGAGCTCCAGTGCTATTTGTGAAAAAGAAGGATGGGACTTTGAGGCTATGTATCGATTACCGGCAGTTGAATAAAGTGACTGTGAAGAACAAATATCCATTGCCTAGAATTGATGATCTGTTTGATCAGTTGAAGGGAGCAGGAGTATTTTCTAAGATTGATCTCGCATCGGTATCATCAGTTGAGGGTGAAGGATGTAGATGTGCCCAAGACTGCATTCAGGACCCGGTACGGGCATTATGAGTTTCTGGTGATGCCCTTTGGCCTAACAAATGCACCAGCGGCATTCATGGACCTTATGAACCGTATCTTTCATCCATACCTAGATTGGTTCGTAGTGGTCTTTATTGATGATATTTTGGTGTATTCCAAGACCAGTGAAGAGCATGATGAACATTTGAGGATTGTTCTGCAAACCCTGAGAGAAAAGAAGCTGTATGCTAAGTTGTCCAAGTGTGATTTTTGGTTGAATGAGATTGCATTCCTTGGACACATAGTGTCAGCTGATGGGATTAGGGTGGATCCCAAGAAAATAGAAGCAGTGATGGAATGGAAGCCTCCCAGGAATACAACTGAGGTGAGAAGCTTCTTGGGGCTAGCTGGGTATTACAAGAGATTTGTGAAGGGATTTTCCTTAATAGCTGCTCCAATGACCAAATTGTTACACAAGAATGTCAGATTTGACTGGAATGACAAGTGTCAGACCAGTTTTGAGTAGTTGAAAGCTATGTTGACAGAGGCACCAGTGTTAACACAGCCAGTGTCAGGAAAGGACTTCGTGGTCTATAGTGATGCCTCACATAATGGGTTAGGGTGTGTATTGATGCAAGAGGGGAAGGTGGTCACCTATGCTTCTAGACAGCTAAGGCCACATGAACAGAATTACCCTACCCATGATCTAGAGCTTGCAGCAATTATCTTCGCACTGAAGATATGGAGGCATTACTTGTATGGTGAAAAGTGTTACATTTACGCAGACCACAAAAAGCCTGAAATACTTGCCAACTCAGAAGGAGCTCAACCTTAGACAGAGGCGATGGATTGAGTTCCTGAAAGACTATGATTGTGTAATTGACTACCATCCTGGGAAGGCAAATGTAGTTGTTGATGCTTTGAGCAGAAAGTCCATCACAGCTTTGAGATCATTGAATGCCCGTCTATCTTTGGTTCGAGATGGAGCTATTTTGGCTGAGTTGCAAGTGAGGCCAAACCTGCTACAGCAGATTTTAGATGGGCAAAAGGCAGATGGAAAGTTAATGGCCATTATGAGCAAAATCTCAGAGGGAAAAGCAACTGACTATGAGGTAAAGGCAGATGGGTGTTTGTATTACAAAGGAAGACTGTGTGTACAAGATGATGAGGAATTGAAGGCCAATACTCTGAAAGAGGCACACACCAGTGTATATGCTATGCACCCAGGAAGTACAAAAATGTATCATGATCTGAAGCTTCAGTATTGGTGGCCTGGTATGAAGAAGGACATAGCTGACTATGTGACTAAATGCTTGAAATGTCAGCAAGTCAAGGCAGAACATCAAGTTACATCGGGTTTGCTACAGCCTATACGCATACCTGAATGGAAATGGGATAGGGTCACCATGGATTTTGTAAGTGGTCTACCTCTCACCCGAAAGAAACATGATGCAGTATGGGTGATAGTTGATAGATTGACAAAGTCAGCACACTTTCTGCCAGTTAGGACTAACTACTCACTGGAGAAGTTAGAAGAATTGTATATCAGTGAGATAGTTAGACTGCATGGAATCCCACTTTCCATCATATCTGATCAAGACCCAAGGTTTACATCGAGATTTTGGAAGAAGTTGCATGAGTCCTTGGGTACACAACTCCACTTCAGCACAGCTTTCCATCCTCAGACGGATGGGCAATCAGAAAAAGTAATCCAGGTAAACAATTGAAACCAATGGAATTGATACAAATATTGAATTGAAATGATAACAATAACATGAAACATATGTCAGGTTCTTGAGGATATGCTGAGGAGTTGTGTTATTAAGTTTGAGGGAAGTTGGGATAGATACCTCCCACTAGCAGAATTTGCATACAACAATAGCTACCAAGCTAGTATCCAAATGGCCCCGTATGAAGCACTGTATGGGAGGAAATGTAGAACTCCAGTGTGCTGGACTGAATTGGGCGAAGACAAACTGGTGGGGCTGACACGGTGAAAGCATCGAGGAGAAAGTGAAACTAATCAAAGCCAATCTGAAGGTTGCCTCAGATAGACAGAAATCCTATGCCGACTTGAAGAGAAAAGAAATAGAATATGCGGTTGGCGATAAAGTATTCCTCAAGGTGTCACCGTGGAAGAAAGTATTGAGGTTTGGAAGGAAAGGTAAGTTAAGCCCTAGGTTCATTGGCCCATATGAAGTCATTGAACGTGTGGGTCCAGTGGCCTATAGGCTAGCTTTACCTCCAGAGCTGGACAAGATCCACAATGTGTTTCACATATCCATACTCAGAAGATACCGCTCAGATCCTTCACATGTCATCGCCAGGGAAGAAATTGAAATACAACCGGATTTGACATAAGAAGAAGAACCTCTACGGATCCTGGCTCGGGAAGTGAAAGAATTGAGGAACAAACAGATTCCACTGGTGAAAGTGCTTTGGAGGCACCACAACACCGAGGAGGCAACTTGGGAAAGTGAAGAGACGATGAGGCAACAGTTCCCTCAACTGTTTGCATCAGGTAAATTTCGAGGACGAAATTTAAATTAGAGGGGAAGAGTTGTAACACCCTCCCGGTAACTACTCCGTACATCCTACTGTTCCGGTGACCAGTGTCGGTCCGGACAGCTAGAATGTCCGGAAAAATATTTAAACTAAAGTGAAGAACCATAATCAACTCAAATATTGATAAGAAAAATTTAGTAAAAATTTTAGAATTAAAATACAACCAAATTAAACGAGCCGGTGCCCTAGCGATGGGTAACCCAGAGGGAAGTTGCGGTTCTCGCAACTAGGAGCCCTAGACCCGGGGGAAAAATTATAAAATAATTTTTGGGACTCCAGAGAAGGGTTATTGAGGTTCCCATGGCATTAGAATGCCAAGAAAATACATAAAAAAATTTTTCAATCGGTACAGACAATTTTGACCCGTTAAGCCAAACGGAAGGCATTTTGGTCATTTCGCCTTCAGAGGTGATTTTTGGCCGAGTTGTCCAGTCGAGTAAATAATTATTATAACATAAAATATGAATAAACATTACCAAAAAATTCAATTAAAAATGAGTAGTGATGAAAAGAAAAGAAAAATGAAATAAAAAGCAAATTATGACATAATGTGATGTCATTAAAAGTTACAACCAATTGCTTTCAAACAACCAATTAGTTAACCAATAAAAGAGACCAAAAATAGACCAAAGGAATTAAAAATGCCATCAGCCATCCTCTCCCCTTTCACCAGCTGAAACTTCTTCCTCTTCTCCCTCCATTGATGTTCAACCAAAAGCTTCCTTTCTCCTTTGTTTCCACCACTAAACCCTAAACCCCTTTCATTAAAACTTGACCACATCTCTTGGGGAAGTGTTTGGCAGCCTAGAAAAGGAAAGAAAGTGAAGATTTAACTTGGGAAAAATCTGCCTACAAGAGGTTAGTGCACCTATTTACTTAAAACTCTTATATTCCATGATAGTGACTTGAATTGAGTAAGGATTTGTAACTTAAATGAACAAAAATTATGTGTATACATACCATGGATTTCGGCAGCCCTATTGAAGGAACAATAATGGAGTGTTTTGATGGATTTAAAGTGGATTAGAGATTATGTTTAAACCATGTATGCATGTGGTTAGTGAATGAGATAGTTAAATAAAGCATGTTGTGAAAACTCATATGGAAATTAGGGTTTTGAGAAGTGAAAATTTGGCTTGGCTTAGGAAATTGTTAGAGAACATTTTAATGGTCAATTAGTGACCATTTTAGGTAAGTTGACCATAATTTGGACTGAAATATAGCATGGCAAAGTGAATGAGTATGCTGCCTAGGGACAGCAGTAAGGGTGGCTGAGATTCTAGCCCACTTACACAGCCATAACTTTGGCTGTGTAGGTCCAATTGGTGTTTGGCCAATTGGACATGAAACTAGGCCTATAATGGCACATTTTTTCTGAAGAAACCATGCCCAAAAGACCAAAGCAAGAGGACCAAAAGTTGGCCCCAATCCGGATACCCTGCAACAGCACCTACAGAAATGACTAAATGAACAGTAACTGTTCATTTGGCCATAACTCACTGTAGAAATGGTCAATTGACCTGAAATTTTTACAGCAACAAGTTAAGACATAGACAAACAACTTTCATGAAGAAACCTACCCCAAATTATGGCCAGAACCTATTCAAAAAGGCAATCACAGTCACTGTTCATGGTACTACAGATTTGGTAATTCTGCAGTTTTGGAAATCCGGCCAGCTGTGGTTTTTGGACCATATCTGGAGCTACAAAACTCCAAATGGAGTGATTCAAAAAAGGAAATTCAACTAGACAAAATAAGGAACAACTTTTGATGTTTGCCATTTCTTCAAATTCCCACTGTAACAGTGCTTAATAGAACAGTAAACTTAGGCTTCAAAAACTGAAATTTCTGCCCTCTTGGTTTTAAGTTAGAAATGGTAATGGTGACCAATCCCAACAAGTTTTAAATACAAAATGTGGTATGTTGGGAGTGCCAAAACCAATGTACCTAATTTCTACCTAAAAGTCAACATTTTTGTTGACCAAAGAGATGAATAGTGACACTGAAACTTGAAATTCACAAAGTAAAGAATTTAAAAGTTCCAAATGCCCTAGTATACCTAACAAGATTGGTTTGGATAGTTTGGCATGCCAATAGGGTTCAGTTAGCAGTACTGCACATGGCAATATGCCATTCTGTGTTTTATGGCTTTTAGCCATTCTAACCTTGTATTGAAATTTGGCCTTGTGCACGATGTATTCTGACTAGTTAGCATTTGTTGCTGCACCGGAGATGCATATGTGACCGATGGTGTGACGGCCCGAGGTACTAGATACCCAGTTCTAGTTTACCCGTTTATCCAGTCCAGTCGTCTAGTGTAGGTTACTTGGGGCAACCAAATAAATAAAAGTGGACAAAGTAAATGATATACAAATACCAAACAAATAAAACATATACATTCGTTACATATTTATTTCTTACTATTTCTTTTATTTTATTATTGCACCACTAAGCATTATTGCTTAGCGCGTTGCTTTTGCCACGCGTAGGTACTGGAGATACAGATCGTGAGCCCAGTAGACCGCAGACTGGGTGAGTCCATCCTGCAGTTCTGCACAGTGTCCGTGTCACCTCAACTTCTGCAGTGCATTGGTAGGACACTAGGTGTCATTTTGTCATTTTGTAACTAAAATTTTATTTTCTCATATGTATTTGGATTTATGTAATGTATTTTGATGTTCATGTAATTAATGAAAGTTATGGTTATGAATGCAAAATTTGAGCATTTATTTATTGTTTGTATATGAGTATTATGAGAAATGAATGTTTGAGAAATGAAAAAGTTGTTGAAAATCATATTGAGATTTGAATATTGGAGTTTGAGATGATTGAATACAATTATTGAAAGTGTTTTTCACAGGTTCCAAAGAACTGTTTTCTCCATTTTTAGCCGGTACTCTGCCGGATTTTCTTTAAAATTTTCGGAACCTCAAATAAATTTCAATTTCAATAAATGACTTAAATGAAACATATTTCACAAGTTATATTCAAAACTATGATAAAAATTAATTAAGGTATATTAGATGTGCCGGTACACCGTGTGACATTGCTTACTCGGGTATACTGTACACGGGTAAGTGTGTCACATATTGTGTTCGCTCTTAAGATCTAGAGACACTATTTGTATGGGGAGAAGTGCTACATCTATACAGATCATAAGAGTTTGAAGTATTTAGGCACCCAGAAAGAGTTGAATTTGAGACAAAGGAGATGGTTAAAACTAATAAAAGACTATGATTGTCTAATAGACTATCAGCCAGGGAAGGCAAATGTGGTGGCTGACGCCTTAAGTCGCAAGACTATGGCAAGTCTTAGAGTTTCTCCTTTGTCTATGGTACATGAGTTGAGATCCTTACATGCCAGCTTAGAGATTGGTGATGAGGGGCAGACAGCAGTTCATGGCATGTACAGCCAGTATTGATTGATCTGATCAAAATGGCTACTCAGAATGATCAGAAGTATCAGAAGCTGTTGTAAGAAATCCGGCAGGGCAATAAGCCAAAATTCTCAATAAGAGATGATGGTCTACTGCTACACCAGTACAGGATGTGTGCTCCTAATGATGTTGATTTGAGGCAGATCATTTTGAAGGAAGCACATGAGTCTCCTTTTACTATGCACCGTGGTGGCACAAAAATGTATAGAGGGCTGAAAGAGCACTACTGGTGGATGGGTATGAAAAGAGATGTGGCAGAATTTGTTTCCAAATGCCTAACTTGCCAGCAAGTGAAAGCAGAGCACCAAGCACCCATTGGGTTATTACATCCACTATCAGTACCAGAATAGAAATGGGAACGAATAACGATGGATTTTGTGATGGGACTTCCGAGAACACAGAAGAGCCATGATGCAGTGTGGGTCATAGTTGATAGATTAACCAAGTCTGCTCACTTTCTGCCTGTCCGGATGGACTATAATTTAGAGAGATTGGCCAAATTGTATATAGATGAGATAGTGAGACTGCATGGAGTGCCAGTATCGATTGTGTAAGATAGAGATCCTAGGTTCACTTCTAGATTCTGGGGTAGTCTTCAAAGAGCCCTAGGAACTATATTGAACTTTAGCACAACATTCCACCCACAGATAGATGGCTAGTCTAAGAGGGTAATTCAGATCTTGGAGGACATGCTATGGGCTTGTGTGATTGAATTTGAGGACAGTTGGGACACACACTCGCCTTTGATTGAGTTTGTTTATAACAACAGCTACCAATCAAGTATTTGGATGCCTCCATATGAAGCTTTGTATGGAAGAAAATGTAGAACTCCCCTGTGTTGGGATGATGTACGTGAAAGGAAAATGACTGGGCCTGAAATTGTTCAGCAAACAGAGGAGAAGATCATATTGATCAGAGATCGACTCAAAGCTGCATTAGATCATCAGAAGTCCTATATTGATTTAAATAGAAGGGATATTGAGTATGCAGTGGGTGAAAAAGTATTCCTCAAGGTTTCCCCTTGGAAGAAAATCATGAGATTCTGCAGAAAGGGGAAACTGAGTCCTTATTTTATTGGACCATATGAGGTTTTTGAGAGAGTGGGTCCCTTGGCATATTGTTTGGCACTACCACTAGAGTTAAAGAAGATACATAATGTCTTCCATGTGACTATGTTGAGGAGGTATCGATCAGACCCATCTCATGTACTACCAATAGAAGAAATTGAAGTGAACCCATACCTCACATATGAGGAAGAACCCATAGAGATTCTGGCTTATGAGGTGAAGCAGCTACGGAATAAGCAGATACCATTAGTGAAAGTGCTGTGGAACCATCATTCGACCAAAAAGCTACTTGCGAACGAGAGGAGGATATGAGGAGACAGCACCCACAGCTGTTCAGAGATTGATACCAGGTAAAATTTCGAGATGAAATTTATTTTAAGGGGGGGAGAATTGTAACACCCCTATTTGTATAGCCTAGTATATTTCATTGTTTCGGTGACCGATGTCGGTCCGGATAATTAAGGGGATTAGAACCATGTCTAAGACAACTAGATAAGCCCTGAACACAAATAACTAGTACTTGTCAAGTAGTTAAGTATAAATAAGAAAAACAGAACATAAGAGGTTAAATGAGCCAAGAGTCACAATGATGGGTGACTTTATCGGGAAGAACTGCGAGGTCGATTTAAACTCGAATTTCGAACCATAAAATGTGATGCCGCAGTCTCTAGGACTATTGCGAACATAGTGGAAAGAGAAAATCACAAAAAAGAATTGTTAAGTAGGTCAAATAATTAGGTCAGAGATCCGAAAGAAATATTGAATTATTTGCAAACCGGGTTGAATCTGCGAGGGGCAATTTGGTCAATTGACCCCTAGAGCAGACTCCTGACCTAACTATCAAATAAAATCAGAGAAAAGAAAATTTTGGGATCAAGAATTAAATTAAAGAATTAAAGAAAAATAAATGAAAAAAAAAAGTTGAAAAAGTAAAAAAGTTTATTACATCATGCATGACATCATGCATGATGCAATAAACTTAATAATTAAAATTTTGAAATTATTGGATGATTGTGAATTAACTTAGATTAAAAACACATAAAAGAAAAGAAAAAAAAATAATATTGTCTTCATCCCTAAGCCCAAGCTGACTCTCTCTCTCTCTCTCTCTCTCAAAGTTCCCTCACTAGTCCTCCATGAAGGCTCATTTTTTAGCTTGAAAAAAACCACAAATTCAGCCATAGAAGTGGAACCTCCTTAGTTAAACCTTCTTAAGCTCACTTGAGAAGAAGATTGATCAAGAAAAAAGAGAAGAAAATATGAGGAAAATTGAAGATTGAACATCAAAGTGAGGTTAGTTCTTTTAATTGAAATTTTAGTTCAATAAACAAAACAATTGTTGGGGGACCAAAGTGAAATTCGGCCAGCCTATGTGGGGTATAATTTGCATGATTTTGATTGAATTAAAGGTGAACATGAGCTTGAATGAGTTGAGTGATTATGTTTATATGCTTTGATTTAGTAAAATGTAACAATTTTTGAGTTAGGATTTTAGACCTAGGGTTTAGGAGATAAAATTTTGATAATTGGTCAAATGGTGTGTTTGAACTTGTTTGAGCTGAAAAATGGTCATGTATGACAAATTGTGGTGTGTTGGAAGTGTTGGAATCGAATGGAAATTCAAATTGGTTATGGACAATCTGCAGATAGCATGACCAAGGTCCATTTCAGGGACCAAAAATGAAAATTTACTAACCTAATTGGTGTGAGGCCTTTTAGGAATGAAACTAGACACAAAATGACACATTTTTCATTTAGGAATCATGCCCAGAAAGTGACCATAGCATAGTAAACAAATTGGCCGAATCCGGAATTAGGTATTTTGCCCTGTACAAAAATGACCAAATGAATAGTGTTTGTTCATTTGGCCCTAACTTGGGCTAGGCAAGTCCAAATGACCTGATTTTTGTGGCATTAGAAAGGTATGACATAGTACTATAACTTTCATGAAGAAAATAAACCCAAATTATGCCCTTAAGCAAATTATTTAGCCACCCAAAGTTAGTGACCTAAAGCTGCCAGAACCAGGTTTGGTGCCCAGAAAATCTAGGTTAGACCAATCCGGCAACCATGTTCAAATGGCTATAACTTGAGCTACAAAAACTCCAAATGGAGTGATTTAAAAAATGGAAATAAAGTTAAGACAATAAGGAACAATTTCTATGAAGAAAACTTAGCCAAATTCTAACAGCAACATGACCAATAGAACAGTGCAAAACAAGACACCAAAACTGAAAATTTGCAAATTTGCCTAAAAGACTTAAAATTTGAGAAAAGAACCGAAACCAACAAATTAGGTAACCAAAATGTGGTATGTGGGTGAAATTAGAATTCCCATACCTATTAAGCATTAGAAAGTCAATAAATTGACTTGAATAGTGTCGTGAATAGTAACCCCGAAATACAAATTTTAAAGAACGTCAAGTTTAGCATATTAAAGCTAGGTATAAGTAGATTTGAATTTATTTTTGGAGTTATGATAAATTGTGATACTGAAACACTGTGAAACTGTGTGTTTCAGTGGAAAGGAATACCGAGAAAGAACCCGAGGCATCGAGTCAAGGCCAAGAGGCGACTCGTATAAGGTTTGTGCACAACATAGAATTTCTATAAATTTTCTTCTGCACATTGTTTTGAATGAATGGAAATATTACATTGTGACACCATTGTCTTCAAATGTTTATTATGCTTTTGATTTAAATTGTTGAAAGGTTACTTGTTTGTGTTTGAAATGGCAATAAACGTTTAGTAAATTGTTAAGATAGTTTTGAAACCACAGTTTTATGATCATATATTTGAATACCTCACTAGCATGACTAGTGGGGGAAATCAGTTTCGAATTTTGATTCCTTCTATGGCTGAAGTGTTGAGGTGTGTGCCAGTAGAAGAAGAAAAAGAATGGGTTCCCATATATTTGAGCTAGCTAGCCTTGTGATGTGACTTCTCATAAGCCTCTGGCTATTGAGATTAATATGTTTCGAATGGCATGATATAATTGTGTGTTTTTTTGAATAAATATGATTTAAATTCTACATAAATATAATTTTAGTATGTTGTGCACCACTGAGTCATAGTACTCAGCGATGGCTATTATTGCTATCACATATATAGAGACTAGAGGAGCAGCAGAGTGAGCTGCTAAGGATTTTAGAGCCACCTTCCCTGAAGTTCTATCGGGTATATTTTATACCCTGATTGTAATAATCATTTTGATGTATGTACATGTAGAACTGGTCATGAGCAGTTGTATAAAGTTTGTAATAATATTAGTTTGGATTTTTTTTTTCTAATGTAAATTTTGGATGAATGTAATTTGTTTTAACTTTAATGAAAATATGAATTAAAGTATTTTGTTTTAATTTGAATGAAATTATTTAATATTATTTTGGATGTTATTTGAATTGAAAATTACTGATTTGAATTTTTGGAATTTGAGAAATGATGTTGAGATTGGTTGTGATGGATGTTGATTTGATGAAGTTGATGAGATAAATCATTGGAAGTGCTTTTTACAGGTATTTGAAGAACTGTTTTATCAAAATACAGATGGTACTCTGTCGAAATTTTTCTAAAATTTAAGGAAAAATGAAAAGGGACAAAAATCTTAACTAGTTTTCAAACTCTAATTAAATGTTTTGATACCTATTAGAAAATGCTCACCACTTAAAAAAGTAAGAAAGTGATTTAAAATCCCCTGTAGAGTACTTAATGAGTTATCAGTAGGTGAAGTTCGGTAGTTCATTAGGTATTCTACGGGATCATGTTATGCCTTACAAAGGGGTAAGGTGTGACACTGAAGATATGGAGGTATTATTTGTATGGTGAAAAGTGCTACATCTATACAGACCATAAAAGTCTAAAATACTTGTCAACCCAGAAAGAGCTCAATCTTAGACAGAGGCGATGGATTGAGTTCCTAAAGGACTATGATTGTGTGATAGACTACCATCCTGGGAAGGCAAATGTAGTTGCTAATGCCTTGAGCAGAAAGTCTATCATAACTTTAAGATCACTAAATGCCCGTCTGTCTTTAGCTCAAGATTGAGCTATTTTGGCTGACAAGTGAGGCCAAACCTACTACAGTAGATACAAGATGGGCAAAAGTGAGGCCAAACCTACTATAGCAGATACAAGATGGGCAGAAGGCAGATGAAAAATTAATGGCTATTATGGGAAAAATCTCAGAGGGGAAGGAAACTGATTATGAGATGAAAGCAGATGGGTGTCTATACTACAAAGGAAGAGTGTGTGTACCAGATAATGGGGAAATGAAGATCAGTATTCTGAAAGAGCACACATTAGTGTTTATGCTAGGCGCCCAGGAAGCACAAAAATATATAATGATTTGAAGCCTATTTATTGGTGGCCTTGTAGAAGAAGGATATAGCTGACTACATTACTAAGTGCTTGACATGTTAGCTAGTTAAAGCAGAGCATCAAGTTTCATCATGATTGCTATAGCCTATAAGCATACCTGAATGGAAATGGGACACTATGGATTTTGTCAGTGGTCTACCTTTCACCCAGAAGAAGCATGATGCAGTGTGGGTGACAGTGGATAGATTGACGAAGTCAGCACATTTTCTGCCAGTTAGGACTAACTACTCATTGGAGAAGCTAGAAGAGCTGTATATCAGTGAGATAGTTAGACTACATGAAATCCCACTTTCTATCATATTTGATCGAGACCCAAGGTTTACATCGAGATTTTGGGAGAATTTGCAAGATGTAACACCCCCGTTTGCATAGCCTGGTATATTTCACTGTTCCGGTGACCGGTGTCAGTCCGGACAATTATTGGGATTAGAGCCATACCTAAGACAATTTGAGAAGCCATAAACACAAATAGCTAGTAATGTTTAATTAGTTAACTATAAATAAGAAAAACAGAACATAAGAGGTTAAACGAGCCGAGAGTCACAGTGATGAGTGACCTCCTCGAACGCATCGCAAGTCGTTTTAAACTCAAATTTCGAACCGTAAAAGTGACGCCATGCGGTCCTTAGGACCTCATGAACACAAAGTGGAAAAGAGAAAACCACGAAAAAGAACTGTTAAGCTACCAAATAATTAGGTCGTGAGCCGAAGAAATATTGGATTATTTGCAAACCGGGATGAACCGGCGAGGGGCAATTTGGTCAATTGACCCCGAGAGCTGACTCCTGACCTAACTGTCAAATAAAATCGGAGAAAAGAAAATTTCAGAATCGAGAATTAAATTAAAGAAATAATAGAAAAAAAAAATAAATAAATAGAAAAAAAAAAAGGAAAGAGGTTGGAAAAGTCAAAAGTTATGACATCATGCATGATGTCATAACTAAATTAATAAATTGAATTAATTAATTTGGATTTAGTTGTCTTTCATAAGCAAAAATGTGTAAAAGGAAAGAAAAACAAAAATCACTTCTTCTTCTTCTTCATTTGTCGCCTCCCTTCCCTCTCCCAAATCTCTCTCACCTTAAATCACCATTAAAGCTCATTTTGAGCTTGAAGAACCCTAAATCCCAACCTAGAAATTTTATTTACCAACCTTAAACCTTGTTGATTTCACTTGAAAGGAAGTTTGAGCAAGAAAGAAAGAAAGAAAGAAGAACAAAAGATAGGGTTTTGAAGCTTTAACAAAAGGTTAGTATGTTAAATTGTTACTTTTCCATTCAAATGCATGTTTAGGTAATTAAGTGAGCTAATAACTTGATTTAAATGAAACAAATATGGGGAAAGAATTAAATTGAAATTTTGGGCAGCTTGAGAGGAGTGTAGTTTGCATGAATATGATGCAATTGAGTGAGTTTAGAAGCTTTACTTAGTGAAATGATTAACATTAAAATTATTAGAAGTAGTTAAATGTAAGAGTTAGTGAGATTAAGGTTTCAATGCTAGGGTTTATGGACCAAAATTTGGAGAAATGCATAAATAGCATGTTTAACCTATTGTGACATGAAATAATGGTCAATTATGACCAAATAACTTGTGTGGGAATGATAGGAAACTAAGTTAAATTCGGAGGTCCAATGGTCATGCTGCTGGCAGCATGACCAAACCCACTTTGAAGGACCAAAACTCAAATTTTACAAGTCCAATTGATATGCCACCAATTGGAGATGAAAATAGACATAAAAGAACACAATTTTCATTAAGGAACCATTGCCAAAAACTGACCAAAACTTGGTGAAACAATTGACCAAAGTGAGTTGATAGCAGGCTGCCACTGCACTAAACTGACCAAATGAACAGTAACTGTTCATTTGGTCATAACTTGAGCTAGGTAGGTCAAATTGACCTGAAATTTTACCAGCAATTAGATATGATATAGACCTAAAACTTTCATGAAGAACACCAACCCAAATTATGCCATTAACTCATTCAAATCATTGAGCAAAGTTAAAATTGCTGTACTGAAATTCTGCAGATTTTTAGTTGAGCAGCAATGTTTGGATAGCTATAACTCTCTCTAGAAAACTCGGATTTAGGCGATTCTTGAACCGATGGAAACCTAAGACATAGTACAACATTTCATATGAAGAAAGTGAGACCAAATTATGAACTTAACTTGATCAAACAATTGACCAAAGTTGAACAAAAAATCTGACAGCACCTAAATTGCAGTATGAACAGTGCACGTGAACAGTAAACTTCTTTTGGCCATAACTTGAGCTACAAAACTCCGATTGAGGTGATCCAAAAATGGGAATACACTTAAGACAATAAGGAACATTTTCTATGAAGGAAGTTTTGTCAAATTCCAACAGTAGATCGACCAATGGAATAGTGCAACTTCTAAAAACCAAAACCGAAAATTGGCAATTTTGCCAAAATGACCTAAGCTTTAAACAAATGACCAAAACCAACAAGTTTGGTGACCAAAATGTGGTATGTGGGTGAAGTTGGAGTTCCCATACCTATTAAGCCTTAGAAAGTCAATAATTTGACTTGAATAGTGCAGTGAATAGTAACCCGAAACACAAAATATTTCGAGAACTTAAAATTTAACACTTTAGAGTTAGGTAAATGTTAATCTAAGTTTATTTACAATTTATTTTAAGTTCTAGTACTGAAACATTGTAAAATTATGTGTTTCAGTTGAAAAGAATATCGGGAAGGAACCCGAGGAACCGAGTCGAGGCTAAAGGACGACTCGTTTGAGGTTTGTGCACAATATTACTATGCTCTAAAAAAATTCATTGATTAAATGAATGAAATATGCATTTTATTGTTGCTTTGAATTGTTGAAAGTATTGTGACCTTACTTATGATGTTTTGATTCAAATTGTGAAATTTATTGTGTATATTTGAAATGACAATGTTTAGCAAATTATTAAGATAAGTTTTGAAACCACGTTGTCATGACCATATATTTGAACACCTCACTAGCAGGACTAGTGGGGGTAATTAGTTTCGAATTTTGATTCCTTCTCTGGAGAAGTGTTGAGGTGTGCCAGTAGAAGAGGATTTGAATGGATATCCATATATTTGAGCTAGCTAGCCTGTGTTATGATTTCTCTTTAGCCTCGGGCTATTGAGATTCATATGATTTCTCTTTAGCCTCTGGCTATTGAGATTCTATTTGTTTCGAATGGCGTGATCTAACTGTGGGTTTTATGAAATGTGTTTTGATACTTTGAAATAAACTTGGTTTACATGTAAAATCTTACAATGCATGATTGTATTTAATTTTCATGTTTAGTCAAATTTTTGAATGAATGTGCTTTAAGTTTTGCATAAAGATTATTTTAGTATATTGTGCACCACTGAGTCTTAGTACTCAGCGATAGCTTTTATTGCTGTCGCAGATACAGAGATTAGAGGAGCAGCAGACTGAGCTGCTGAGGTGTGTGAAGTCATCACTGAAGTCTTCGGTATAATTTATACCCTAATCAGTAAATATTTCTTTTGATGTATATATTGCACATAAATGTATGGACATGTACATGGGTCTTGAGCACTTGTACAAAGTTTGTATAAAAGTTGTTATAATATTATTTTGGGTTTGTTTCAGAATTTAATATTTGTAAACATAAATTTTCTACTTTATGTTTTGTAAATGAAGATATTAAATACTTGGAGATGAGAAATCTTGATTTGTATTGTGAAATTATTTGAAGTGCCTTGATTGAGTTGATTTGAGAATTATTGGTGGTTGGGAGTTGTGAAATATTTTTGGAAGTGCTTTTTACAGGTATTCGAAGAACGGTTTTCTCAAAATACAGAGGAAACTCTGTCAAAATTTTTATAAAATTTGCGGAAAACTAAAATGGCCAAAAATATTAATTAGTTTTAATTTCAACTAAATGTTTTAAATACTTATTTGAAATGCTCACCACTTGTCAAAGATAAGAAAATTGTTTTAAAATCCCTTGTAGGGTACTTAATGAGTTATCGGTAGGTGAAGTTCGGTAGTTCATTAGGTATTCTACGGGATCATGTTATGCCTTACAGAGGGGTAAGGTGTGACATGTTTTAGTGGTATCAGAGCAAGTTTTTGAATTATGTTTTAAATTGTGAATTTGTGTTTTTCTTTGTTAAGTACAACTGCTCAATGTCCATAATTGTTACATACAAAGGCATTACATCATGAATATGACCTAACGAGGGAAATCTCCTTGTGTTATTTGTTCAGAGATACCCTAACTTCATACCGAAATGGAAGAAGGATCGCCGCTTGAGCAAATGCTGAAGCCGAGGCACAAGGAAGCCCACTTACCGAATGTCGTGGTCAAGAAGACTAGCCCACAAATGCCGCAAATTCTCGCACGTGCATGCAGAGATAGCGGCAATGTTTCAACAAATGGTCGGGTATGCTCGCTCAAGCTCCACCCCAACCATCGCCTCCACCTGCATGGGCTTTGATAAATTGCTAAAGTATGGGGTCGCAGAATTTAAGGGTACAAAGTGGACCCTTTAGAGGCAGAGCAATGGCTTGAAAGAATGGACAGAGTGTTTAAGAAATCATCGCCAAGATGAGCTGAAGTTGGAATATTCTGTGTCGCCATCGCAAGGGGATGCGTATGATTGGTGGAAGACCATCCCCACGCCTTGGTCGAACCACGATTGACACTGGATGACTTCATCGAGAGTTCGCATGTAAATAAATCCTGATGCATATGTTGATCGAATCGCAAGAATTTTTGAGTTTGAAACAAGGGAACCGAATCAGAAGCAGAGTATGAAAGAGATTTCTCAAGGCTAAGCCACTATGTCGAAGCTTAGTCTCCACCCCTGCAGACAGATGCAAGAGGTTTGAGTCCGGCTAAGACAGTAGTCCGAGAATGTAAGTTGTGGGTTTCAGACATCAGAATTTTTCTCAATTGATCTCACAAGCCTTGGAATTAGAAAGGATAGAATCGTAAGGGGCGTGAGGAAGGGTTCACAAGAGAAATCGAGAAAAGACAAGGGGGAAAATCAGTTGAACAGAGTTCTCGTGCTACCTCCGAAAGAGAAAGAAGTTTAGTGGACCCAAAGCAGGGGTCGGGGTGGAAGATTTAGTAGAGGCAGATTTTCCTGACAGAGACCCTAGGTCCGCCAGCCAAGCCAGGGTTCACGCCTACCCGCCCTGTGAGACTTGTGGCAAGATTCATGGGGAGTGTTATTGGGCCACCGAGCCTGCTTTAATCATGAGGCAAGGGTCATTTAGCAAGAGACTGTACTAGTGCTCGAGATATGGTCCAGCCTCCTACTACGCCGAGGGATCTATTCGCAGTCCCGCTCCCGCAGGTTCACAAATGGCGAGGAAGAGGCAGAGGTAGAGGCACTGCTTCAGGCAGTCAGGGCACAATTGGGCAGTCAAGGCAAGGCTGAGACCTCTGATGTGGTAGCTGGTACATTCTCTATCTCTGATCAAGAAGTATTTGTATTGTTTGATCCGGGTTCAACCCATTCATATGTTAGTGCTAGCATAGTTTGTTCACTTGTCGCTCCATGTGTGCAAATGGGTTTTGAAGTGCTAGTAACTAGTCCGTTAGGACAAGAAGTCCGGGTCAACAGAATCTATAGAGACTGTCCTTTGGTGATCCAAGGACATATTTTCCTGTCAGACTTAATTGAAATGCCCTTCAGAGAGTATGATATCATTTTGGGCATGGATTGGTTAGCCAGGCATCACGCCATGATTGGATCAGAGATCAAGATACTACTTTTGGTCTCCCTTTGTACGATGATGTGGTAATACATGGGGAGAGGCATTTATTGCCATCAAACATCATTTCGGCTGCATTAGCCAGAAGAATGATCAGAAAGGGGTGTGAAGCATACTTGGCACATGTGATAGACACCCAAGTGGGGAGTCCAGTACTAAGGGACATCCCTACGGTATGTGACTTTCCGGATGTATTTCCTGATGAACTACCAGGATTACCTCCAGAAAGAGAAGTGCAATTTGAGATTAATGTTATGCCTGGTGTGGACCCAATCTCCATAACGCCATATAGAATGGCACCTGCAGAATTGAAAGAATTGAAAGTGCAGTTGCAAGAATTGCTTGACAAGGGCTTTATCCGCCCTAGTGTGTCACCTTGGGGAGCGCCAGTGTTGTTTGTAAAGAAGAAGGATGGCACTCTCCGGTTATGCATTGATTATCGGCAGTTGAATAAGGTGACAATAAAGAATAGATATCCATTACCCCGCATTGATGACTTGTTTGATCAGTTGAGGGGTGCAGCTGTGTTCTCCAAAATTGACCTGAGATCAGGTTATTATCAGCTGAAAGTACAAGAGCAAAGTATTTCTAAATCGCCTTTCGTAACCCGCTATGGCTATTATGAGTTCTTGGTCATGCCATTCGGGTTAACTAATGCTCCGGCTGCTTTTATGGATCTGATGAACACTATTTTTAGACCATACCTCGATCAGTTTGTTGTGGTATTCATAGATGATATATTGGTCTATTCGAGGAATGCAGAAGAGCATGATAGACATCTGCGGATTGTACTGCAGACTTTGAGAGAGAAACAGCTATATGCCAAATTGTCGAAGTGTGAATTTTGGCTGAAAGAAATATCTTTCTTAGGGCATGTAGTATCAGAAGAGGGCATTAAGGTAGATCCAAGTAAGATTGAAGTCGCTTACTGGAGGCCACCCAGAAATGTCACAGAGATTCGTAGTTTTCTGGGTTTAGCTGGATACTACCGACGATTTGTGAAGGGATTTTCCATGTTGGCATCTCCATTGACCAAGCTGCTTAGAAAAGATGTAAAATTTTCAGTGGACGGATAAATGCCAGCAGAGTTTTGATGAATTGAAGAGATGTTTGATCAAGCTCACCCTAACTTTACCTACTCCTAAAGAGTACACGCTTATAGCGATGCTTCTCACAATGGGTTAGGTTGTGTGTTGATGCAAGATCGAAATGTTATTGCCTATGCATCACGCCAGCTAAAACCGCATGAGAGGAATTATCCGACACATGATTTGGAGCTTGCAGCCATTGTGTTTGCTCTTAAGATCTGGAGACATTATTTGTATGGGGAGAAGTGCTACATCTACACATATCATAAGAGTTTAAAGTATTTGGGTACCCAAAAAGAGCTGAATTTGAGACAGAGGAGATGGTTAGAGTTGATAAAGACTATGATTGTCCGATAGACTATCACCAGGAAGGCTAATGTTGTGGTGATGCCTTAAGTCGCAAGACTATGGCAAGTCTACGTTACTCCTTTGTCTTTGGTACATGAGTTGAGATCATTGCATGCCGCCAGAGATTAACGATGATGGGCGACATACGTTGCATGGCATGTACAACGGTGTTGATTGATCGATTAGAATGGTCGCCGTAATGATCGAAGTATCGGTTGATGGAGGAAGTCCGACAGGGCAAGAAACCAGAATTCTCACTCAGAGATGATGGTCTATTGCTACACCAGGGCAGAATGTGTGTTCCTAATGATGTTGAATTGAGGAGGATCATTTTAAAGGAAGCACATGAGTCTCCTTTTACCATGCACCCTGGTGGTACAAAAATGTATAGAGGGCTAAAGGAGCATTACTGGTGGATGGGTATGAAGAGAGATGTGGCGGAATTTGTATCCAAATGCCTAACTTGTCAGCAAGTGAAGGCAGAGCATCAAGTACCCGCTGGGTTGTTACATCCACTACCGCACTGCAGTGGAAATGGGAGAGAATAACGATGGATTTTGTGATGGGACTCCCGAGGACACAGAAGAGTCATGATGCAGTATGGGTCATTGTTGACAGATTGACTAAATCTGCTCATTTTCTGCCAGTCCGGATGGACTACAGTTTAGAAAGATTGGCTAGGTTGTACATTGATGAGATTGTGAGACTACATGGAGTGCCAGTATCCATCGTGTCAGACAGAGATCCTAGGTTCACTTCTAGATTCTGGGGTAGTCTTCAGAGAGCCCTAGGAACTAGATTGAACTTCAGTACTGCATTCCATCCACGCATGCATGGCCACCCGAGAGGGTAATTCAGATCTTGGAGGATATGCTACGGGCTTGTGTGATTGAGTTTGAGGGCAGTTGGGATACACACTTGCCTTTGATTGAGTTTGCTTACAACAACAGCTACCAATCAAGCATTGGGATGCCTCCATATGAAGCTTTGTATGGCAGAAAATGTAGAACCCCGTTGTGTTGGGATGACGTGGGTGAAAGAAAGATGATCGGACCCGAAATTGTTCAACAGACTGAAGAGAAAATCAGGGTGATCAGAGATCGACTTAAAGCTGCATCAGACCGTCAAAAGTCCTATGTTGATTTGAAAAGAAGGGATATTGAGTATGCAGTGGGTGAGAAAGTTTTCCTCAAGGTTTCTCCTTGGAAGAGAATTATGAGATTCGGTAGAAAGGGGAAACTGAGTCCTCGTTTCATTGGGCCATATGAGGTTCTGGAGAGAGTGGGTCCTTTGGCTTATCGTTTGGCACTACCTCCAGAGTTGGAGAAGATACATAATGTCTTCCATGTGTCTATGTTGAGGAGGTATCGATCAGACCCATCTCATGTACTACCAGTAGAGGAAATTGAAGTGAATCCAGACCTCACATATGAAGAAGAACCCATAGAGATTCTGGCATATGAGGTGAAGCAGCTACGGAACAAGCAGATACCGTTGGTAAAAGTGCTGTGGAACCATCATTCGGGCCAGGAGGCTACTTGGGAACGAGAGGAGGACATGAGGAGACAAAGACCCACACTATTCGGACATTGATACGTGTAAAATTTCGAGACGAAATTTATTTAAGGGGGAGAATTGTAACACCACCGCTTGCATAGCTCGGTATATTTCATCGTCTGGACCTGTCATCCGAACAATTATTGGGATTAGAGCCATACCTAAGACAATTTGAGAAGCCATAAACACAAATAATTAGTAATGTTTAATTAGTTAACTATAAATAAGAAAAACAGAACATAAGAGGTTAAACGAGCCGAGAGTCACAGCGATGAGTGACCTCCTGAACGATCGCTAAGTCGCTTTAAACTCAAATTTCGAACCGTAAAGTGACGCCGCGGTCCTTAGGACCTCATGAACACAAGTGGAAAAGAGAAAACCACGAAAAGAACCATAAGCTACCAAATAATTAGGTCGTGAGCCAAGAAATATTGGATTATTTGCAAACCGGGATGAACTGGCGAGGGGCAATTTGGTCAATTGACCCCGAGAGCTGACTCCTGACCTAACTGTCAAATAAAATCGGAGAAAAGAAAATTTCAGAATCGAGAATTAAATTAAAGAAATAATAGAAAAAAAATAAATAAATAGAAAAAAAAAGGAAAGAGGTTGGAAAAGTCAAAAGTTATGACATCATGCATGATGTCATAACTAAATTAATAAATTGAATTAATTAATTTGGATTTAGTGGTCTTTCATAAGCAAAAACGTGTAAAAGGAAAGAAAAACAAAAATCACTTCTTCTTCTTCTTCATTTGCCGCCTCCCTTCCCTCTCCCAAATCTCTCTCACCTTAAATCACCATTAAAGCTCATTTTGAGCTTGAAGAACTCTAAATCCCAACCTAGAAATTTTATTTACCAACCTTAAACCTTGTTGATTTCACTTGAAAGGAAGTTTGAGCAAGAAAGAAAGAAAGAAAGAAGAACAAAAGATAGGGTTTTGAAGCTTTAACAAAAGGTTAGTATGTTAAATTGTTACTTTTCCATTCAAATGCATGTTTAGGTAATTAAGTGAGCTAATAACTTGATTTAAATGAAACAAATATGGGGAAAGAATTAAATTGAAATTTTGGGCAGCTTGAGAGGAGTGTAGTTTGCATGAATATGATGCAATTGAGTGAGTTTAGAAGCTTTACTTAGTGAAATGATTAACATTAAAATTATTAGAAGTAGTTAAATGTAAGAGTTAGTGAGATTAAGGTTTCAATGCTAGGTTTATGGACCAAAATTTGGAGAAATGCATAAATGGCATGTTTAACCTATTGTGACATGAAATAATGGTCAATTATGACCAAATAACTTGTGTGGGAATGATAGGAAACTAAGTTAAATTCGGAGGTCCAATGGTCATGCTGCTGGCAGCATGACCAAACCCACTTTGAAGGACCAAAACTCAAATTTTACAAGTCCAATTGATATGCCACCAATTGGAGATGAAAATAGACATAAAAGAACACAATTTTCATTAAGGAACCATTGCCAAAAACTGACCAAAACTTGGTGAAACAATTGACCAAAGTGAGTTGATAGCAGGCTGCCATCAGACTAAACTGACCAAATGAACAGTAACTGTTCATTTGGTCATAACTTGAGCTAGGTAGGTCAAATTGACCTGAAATTTTACCAGCAATTAGATATGATATAGACCTAAAACTTTCATGAAGAACACCAACCCAAATTATGCCATTAACTCATTCAAATCATTGAGCAAAGTTAAAATTTCTGTACTGAAATTCTGCAGATTTTTAGTTGAGCAGCAATGTTTGGATAGCTATAACTCTCTCTAGAAAACTCGGATTTAGGCGATTCTTGAACCGATGGAAACCTAAGACATTGTACAACATTTCATATGAAGAAAGTAAGACCAAATTATGAACTTAACTTGATCAAACAATTGACCAAAATTGAACCAAAAATCTGACAGCACCTAAATTGCAGTATGAACAGTGCACGTGAACAGTAAACTTCTTTTGGCCATAACTTGAGCTACAAAACTCCGATTGAGGTGATCCAAAAATGGGAATACACTTAAGACAATAAGGAACATTTTCTATGAAGGAAGTTTTGTCAAATTCCAACAGTAGATCGACCAATGGAATAGTGCAACTTCGGAAAACCAAAACCGAAAATTGGCAATTTTGCCAAAATGACCTAAGCTTTAAACAAATGACCAAAACCAACAAGTTTGGTGACCAAAATGTGGTATGTGGGTGAAGTTGGAGTTCCCATACCTATTAAGCCTTAGAAAGTCAATAATTTGACTTGAATAGTGCAGTGAATAGTAACCCGAAACACAAAATTTCGAGAACGTCGAATTTAACACGTTAGAGTTAGGTAAATGTGAAGCTAAGTTTATTTTGAATTTATTTTAAGTTCTAGTACTGAAACATTGTAAAATTATGTGTTTCAGTTGAAAAGAATATATGGAAGGAACCCGAGGAACCGAGTCGAGGCTAAAGGACGACTCGTTTGAGGTTTGTGCACAATATTACTATGCTCTAAAAAAATTCATTGATTAAATGAATGAAATATGCATTTTATTGTTGCTTTGAATTGTTGAAAGTATTGTGACCTTACTTATGATGTTTTGATTCAAATTGTGAAATTTATTGTGTATATTTGAAATGACAATGTTTAGCAAATTATTAAGATAAGTTTTGAAACCACAGTGTCATGACCATATATTTGAACACCTCACTAGCACGACTAGTGGGGGTAATTAGTTTCGAATTTTGATTCCTTCTCTGGAGAAGTGTTGAGGTGTGCCAGTAGAAGAGGATGTGAATGGATATCCATATATTTGAGCTAGCTAGCCTGTGATATGATTTCTCTTTAGCCTCTGGCTATTGAGATTCATATGATTTCTCTTTAGCCTCTGGCTATTGAGATTCTATTTGTTTCGAATGGCGTGATCTAACTGTGGGTTTTATGAAATGTGTTTTGATACTTTGAAATAAACTTGGTTTACATGTAAAATCTTACAATGCATGATTGTATTTAATTTTCATGTTTAGTCAAATTTTTGAATGAATGTGCTTTAAGTTTTGCATAAAGATTATTTTAGTATATTGTGCACCACTGAGTCTTAGTACTCGATAGCTTTATCATTGCCGCAGATACAGAGATTAGAGGAGCAGCAGATCGAGTCACGAGGTGTGTGAAGTCATCACTTGAAGTCTTCTGTATAATTTATACCCTAATCAGTAAATATTTCTTTTGATGTATATATTGCACATAAATGTATGGACATGTACATGGGTCTTGGAGCAATTGTACAAAGTTTGTATAAAAGTTGTAATAATATTATTTTGGGTTTGTTTCTGTAAATTTAATATTTGTAAACATAAATTTTCTACTTTATGTTTTGTAAATGAAGATATTAAATACTTGGAGATGAGAAATCTTGATTTGTATTGTGAAATTATTTGAAGTGCCTTGATTGAGTTGATTTGAGAATTATTGGTGGTTGGGAGTTGTGAAATATTTTTGGAAGTGCTTTACAGTATTCAAGAACGGTTTTCTCAAAATACAGAGGAAACTCACAAAATTTTTATAAAATTTATGAAAACTAAAATGGCCAAAAATATTAATTAGTTTTAATTTCAACTAAATGTTTTAAATACTTATTTGAAATGCTCACCACTTGTCAAAGATAAGAAAATTGTTTTAAAATCCCTTGTAGGGTACTTAATGAGTTATCGGTAGGTGAAGTTCGGTAGTTCATTAGGTATTCTACGGGATCATGTTATGCCTTACAGAGGGGTAAGGTGTGACATGTTTTAGTGGTATCAGAGCAAGTTTTTGAATTATGTTTTAAATTGTGAATTTGTGTTTTTCTTTGTTAAGTACAACTGCTCAATGTCCATAATTGTTACATACAGTGCATTACATCATGAATATGACCTAACGGAGGGAAATCTCCTTGTGTTATTTGTTCAGGAGATACCCTAACTTCATACTGAAATGGAAGAAGGGGATCGCTCAGTTGAGCAGTCTGTTGAAGCTGAGGCACAAGGGGAAGCCCCAGCTTTACCGAATGTCGGGTCAAGAAGACTTCCACAAATGCCGCAAATTCTCGCACGCCGCATGGCCAGCAGATAGCGGCAATGTTTCAACAAATGGCTGGGGGTATGCCTGCTCAAGCTCCACCCCAACCACTGCCTCCAGCCAGACAGTTTGATAAATTGCTAAAGTATGGGGCTGCAGAATTTAAGGGTACAGTGGACCCTTTAGAGGCAGAGCAATGGCTTGAAAGAATGGACAGAGTGTTTAAGAAATCTGATCGCCAAGATGAGTGAAGTTGGAATATTCTCGGTCGCTCTGCAAGGGGATGCGTATGATTGGTGGAAGACCATCCCCACTTGGCTGAACCACGATCTTGACACAGGATGACTTCATCGAGAGTTCGCATGTAAATACATCCCAGATGCATATGTTGATCAGAAACTGCAAGAATTTTTGAGTTTGAAACAAGGGAACCGAACTGTAGCAGAGTATGAAAGAGATTTCTCAAGGCTAAGCCACTATGCTGGAAGCTTAGTCTCCACCCCCAGAGACAGATGCAAGAGGTTTGAGTCCGGGCTAAGACAGAGTCTGAGAATGCAAGTTGTGGGTTTCAGACATCAGAATTTTTCTGAATTGATCTCACAAGCCTTGGAATTAGAAAGGATAGAATCAGAAGGGGCAGTGAGGAAGGGTTCACAAGAGAAATCAGAAAAAGACAAGGGGGAAAAATCAGTTGAACAGAGTTCTGGTGCTACCTCTGGAAAGAGAAAGAAGTTTAGTGGACCCAGCAGGGGTCGGGGTGGAAGATTTAGTAGAGGCAGATTTTCCGGACAGAGACCCCCTAGGTCTGGCCAGCAGTCAAGCAGGGGTTCACAGTCTACCCGCCCCTGTGAGACTTGTGGCAAGATTCATGGGGGGGAGTGTTATTGGGCCACTGGAGCCTGTTTTAATCATGAGGCAAGGGTCATTTAGCAAGAGACTGTACTAGTGCTCCGAGATATGGTCCAGCTCCTACTACTGCCGAGGGATCTATTCAGAGTCCTGCTCCCAGAGGTTCACAGTCAGTTGGCAGAGGAAGAGGTTAGGTATGCTGCTCTAGGTCACTTGCATGGCTGAGTGTGTGTCTAGCAAGTTAGGGCAGCTGTAACGTGAAAGGTGTAGGTTCAATTGGTGCAAGGCTAATTGCACATGAAACTAGACACATAATGGCACAACTTTGGTGAAGATATCCTGCCCAGAAAACTAATCCAAATTAACCTAAAAACTATCCTAATCCGGGTGACCAACCTGCTGTCCCTGGAAAATGACCAAATGAATAGTGTTTGTTCAAATAGTCATAACTCAGTGCAGAAAAGTCCAATTGACCTGAAATTTATATCAATGAAAATCTTAGACAATTTAGAACAACTTTCATGAAGAACACCAAACCAAATTCTGACCATAACTCATCTGAATTGCTAACCAAAATCAGGGTATCAAAATTGCCAGAACCATTTCTGCCCAGAAATTCTGGGTAGATACTAATCCGGCCAGCCTTAAAGAAATTAGCATAACTTGAGCTAGAAAACTCCAAATGGAGTGATTCAAAAAGGGAATTAAAGAAGACACATAAAGGAACAACTTTGATTAAGAACATTTGGCAAAATTCTTATTTTAGAATTGCCTAAAGAAATAGTGAACTCTAGCACCCAAAACTGAAATTTTTAATTTATTTCCTATTAGGTTTAAGTATTGATTGGCAACCAATGCCAACACTTTTGTGAACCAAAATGTGGTAATTTCATGTGGTTAGAACTCATGTAACTATTATGTATAAGAAAGTCAATATTTTGACTCGAATAGTAAAATGAATAGTAGCCTTACATATTAAACACAAATATTCAATTAAGAGCTTTGTAATATGCCCTAGTAGACCTAGTAAGATTGGTTTGGATAGGTTGGCATGCCAATAGGGGTCTGATAACAGTACTGCTTATGGCATCATGCCATTCTGTGATTTATGGCTTATGTGGTCATTTCGTGATTTTATGGCTTTTAGCCATTTTGACACTATTGTGATACTTGGCCTCGTGCCTAATATTTATTACAGCTTATTAGTTGTTTTGTTGCACATCAGGAGACACAATGTGACCGATGGTGTGACGGCCCAAGGTACTTGGCACCCAGTGCCAGTTTACCCATTTATCCAGTCCAGTCAATTAGTATAGGTTACTTGGGCAATCAAAATAAAATCTTACCAAATTTTAATCAAATGATTAATGTAAAAAGTATCAGGTTACTGTCAATAATTACCAGAAACTCAGCCTGCATAAAATGTCAGCATACACTTTGCATGTTTATTTCTTTTTAGTTTTTTTTTTTTAATTATTGGCACCACTAAGTAGTATTGCTTAGCGCATTGCTTTTGCCACGCGTAGGTACAGGAGATATGGAGCTTGTGCCCAGTAGATCCCAGACTGGGTGAGAGTCAGATCTGCCAGTGTACTGTGTCACCTCTCATCTGCAGTGTATTTGGTAGGCCACTAGGATTCTCTTTTGTATTTTTGTAAATTGTATTTTGTATTTAGATCTTCATGTCATCATGTAAATTATAAACACTTGTATTATTTTGTATTGTAAATTAATAAAATTAAGTATTATCTTCATAAATTTGAGTTTGAATTGAATTATATATGATATGAATTAAATGAATGAAAATTGTTGAGAAATTGTTGAAAAATTGTTGAGATGATATTGATTATTTGGAGTTGAGAATGATTGGAAAAATATTTGGAAGTGTTTTCCACAGGTTCCGAAGAATTGTTTTCTCCATTTTTAGACGACACTCTGTCGGATTTTCTGAAAAATCTTTGAAACCTCCAGTAAATTTAAAATTTCAATAAATGATGTAAATGATATCAATTTCATAAGTTTCACTTAGTGACGCATAAATAAATAAATAAATTTTGAAATGATAAATATCAATGAGTTAAGATCTGGTGTTCCGGCACACTGTGTGGCATATCTTGCTTGGCTACATTGTAGACGGATAAGGGGTGTCACAGTCTCCTAAGTTCTATTTGTGATGAGAATACAATTCCCATCTACCTATTCTCATAATTTAGATATACATTAAGTCCTTTAAGTGGGGTACAATTGACCCCATTAGCAACTTAAGTTTTTGGTAGTTACTATTTACTTAACCATTTCCCTTCAAATGTTGACTTTTTAATTCATAATATGTACACAAATGTTTGATACATATTTATACCACATTTTGGGTTCTAAGTTTATTGGCATTGATTGCCAAATGCAATTCAAAGCCTCCCTAAAGTATTTTCAAAAATTCAATTTTTGGGTCCTATGTTTACTATTCCATTGGTCTAAGCTACAGTGAGAATTTGGCAAACTTTTCTTCATCAAAGTTGTTCCTTTATGTGTCTTGTTTAATTCCCTTTTTGAATCACTCCTTTTGTAGCTCAAGTTATGGCCATCTTACCATAACTGGCCGGATTGACCTATACCTAAAATTTCTGGGAAATTTGGTTCTGCTAGATTTGGTGTCCTAACTTGGACTAGCAATTTGAATTGGTTAGATTCAGAATTTGTGTTTGTGTTATTCATGAAAGTTGTTCTAAATTGTCTAATCTTTCCATTGATATAAGATTCAGGTCATTTGGATGTTTCTACACTGAGTTATGGCTAAATGAACAAACACTGTTCATTTGGTCAATTTTCCAGGGCCGTATGTATGTTACCCGGATTAGGTCATTTTTTAAGGCAACTTAGGTTGGTTTTCTGGGCATAGTTTCTTCACCAAAAATGTGGTTTAAGGTCTTAAATTTCATCTCCAATTGGCTTCACACCAATTGGAGTTGTCTAGCTCTACTTATGTTCATTTAAACACACTGGACTCATAGGTCCAGAATTCTCTGCACATGAACAACACTCCCAATACCACCTTCCCTCACTACTACCATCCACAATTCACATTCCATGCACTACAATTAGTCCATAATTGGTCTCAACATCAACAATTTATCAACATATCATTAAATTCTTAATTTTTATATCAAACCTTAGCTCAAATTCAAGATTTACACAACACATCACATTAGGCATACAAATCAATTTCTAATTGATTTTTACATATCAAACACCATTTCTAAATCATTCAAATCCATCAAAAACCATCAAACTACCACTCCCATAAAACTGGCAAAAAATCCAATCCTTCATTCATGCATCATTTATATCATTTTTCATGAAATTTCACCTTCATTCAACTTAGTTTTAACTTTTAAAGAAGAAAGAAAGCAAGACTTAGGCACTAGGCTGCCAAACACTTGCCCAAGAGGTGTAGACAAGTTTTAATGAAAGAAACTTAAGGTTTTGTGGTGAGAAATTAAGGCTTTGAAGAGTGAGATTAGAAAGTTTTAATGGAGGTAGAGAGGGATGGGAGTGGCTGCTGAAAATGGTTGAAGAGATGAGCAGAATTTGTTTCTTAATTTATCTCATTTTATGTGTATTTATCTCCTTTTAATTAGTTTGTTAAGTTATGATTGGGTGGAGAGTTTTTAGTTGCATCATAGTGATGTCATAAGTCCCATTTAATTCATTTTCTTTTCTATTCTTCTTTACTCATTTTTTATTTAATTTTTATCACTTTTTATTCATATTTTATGTCATATAATTTATTTACTTAATTAGACAAGTTAGTAAAAAATCATCTCTGAAGGCGAAATGACCAAAATGCCCTTCGTTTTGCTTAACAAACTAAAATTGTCTGTACTGAGTGAATAAATTTTCCAAGCATTTTCTTAGCATTCTAATGCCATCGAAACCTCAATGACTCTTCTCTGGAGTCTCAAAAATTATTTCACAGAATTTCCCTCGGGTTTAGGGCTACTAGCTGTGAAGACAGCAACTTCCCGTTAGGGTCACATGCATCATGCAAGATTTATTTTTATCTATTTGATTTCAATGATAAACAACATATTAAAACTCTTTTAATATGTTTTTGGATCTGTATTTTCCATTTAAGATTTTAAAATTAATCAGATTAATTTTAGAACCCTAGATTAAATCAAGAACGATTGCACTAACCTCATGATGCACTGCAGTGTGTCTGTGCCTTTTAGATTCTTCTTTAGGACACCAGATGTTGTCCCTCTAGCTTGTCCACACCAAGAACACCCATGGCAGCCCTTGAACAGCTTCTAAAGCTTTTTCTATTATTTAGAAAATCAAGTTCTACCTTTTAAGAGATTAAAGATGTAAACAGGACACTAGAAACAATTTCTAGTGTTCTTAATTCAAGAGATTGATGGTTAATCTCTTTGAATTGATGAGAGATGAAGAAGAATAGATGGAGAGCCTCAAAATGGCATGACAAAGGAGGAGTGGCTGCTGGTTGCTTTTCCTTTTTCATGACAACACTCATATAGCTAGGTTAACACATTAAACCCTTGCCACATGTCACCCTTTGATTAGCTCTAGGTTTAAGTGACCCAATCACATTGTGCCAAGTGTCAAACCTATATTTAATCTTAATATTAATCATCTTACATGATTAAAAACATTTGGCAAGCTTATGTGTAATCCCATGTGTCACCAACTCATGGTGCCACGTGTCACACTGTGAAATGACCAAAATGCCCCTGTGTCTTAATTTTGAGTTCTCAACCCAAAATAATTATTTCTCTTCTTCTAATCAATTTATATCAAATATAAATTAATTAATTAATCTCTATTAATTAATTTCTCATTAATTAAATTCATATTTAAATACTTTAAATATAAATTTAACTTATACCACGCATCCAATAATCTAGATTTGGTTTCAAGTCATGCTAGGGACATTGCAATCTAATTGCAAATCAAACCTATTTAATTAATCAATTAAACTCTTTAATTAATTAATTAAATCATATTTAAATAGGTGATAACTTGTGTATGTGTGTGACTTACTAGGCTCATCACTAATTGGCAATGAGACATGATATCAACTCTTAATATCATCAGAACTCTTTCTTACCATAAATGATTTCTTTAAATCATTTTATGAACCTCATAGACCATGGTTAACATCTAGCATAGTATGCCATGGCCACCCAATTAGTAATAAGGTTTACCTTAAATGAACCTATAATCATATGTTACCATGCACTAGAATCTCTCTGTTACAAAATCCCAACTCAAGCTGGAGTCATGGTTTATGTCAAACTCCATTTGCTATGAATATTATGTTCTCTTTTAATTCCAGTTCTTGATTAAAAAGATTTTCTCATCAGAAACTCTTTTCTGAATAAATCTATCTGTCCTGGCCAGGAAAAACATAAAGAACAATTAAATGAACATAGGATTTTATCTCTATTTACTTAGAGGAACAGATTCCATCTTGATCAACACCTACCTCCATATATAACTAGTAGGAGCCAACACATGCCCATATACCCATACATAGTACAAGTATGAAAGCAGTATCAAACTCAAACCACCTATATACATGATAACTGTGCTATCTCAGGTCTAAAGATTATATGCACTGATATGATTTATAATAATACATTGACAAGAGTAAACTCCATGTGCTTGTAATAAGTGTCACTGGTTCAGCCTACTTATCATTTATAAGTGCCTATCATGTTTGTCATATGGCATGAGACTCACCATTCCATCTTATTTATATCTCATATAAATAACTTGATAACAAACATGAATACAATCTTTCTGGATAAGTCATGTCCTTATTATGAAGTATCCTCGATTGTGAACCTATTTATGATACTTTGTACTAGAAATACTGTCTCTCATATTCTTAACAACTTAAGAATAGAATTTCTAACAAAATATCAATGGACCTTTTCTATTACACATAAATATATTATGTAAACAGAAAAGTGGAAATGCCTTTTATTAATAAAATATGTACAAGATACATACTAAATGATATGCTCTAGGACATACTACTTACAGGAAGATGGGTGTCTATACTACAAAGGAAGAGTGTGTGTGCCAGATGATGGGGAATCGAAGACTAGTATTCTGAAAGAGGCACACACCGGTGTTTATGCTATGCACCCAGGAAGCACAAAAATATACCATGATCTGAAACCTCACTACTGGTGGCCTGGTTTGAAAAAGGATATAGCCGATTATGTAACTAGATGTCTGACATGTCAACAAGTTAAGGCAGAATATCAAGTTCTATCAGGTTTGTTACAGCCTATAAACATACCTGAATGGAAATGGGATAAGGTCACCATGGACTTTGTAAGTGGTCTACCTCTCACCCAGAAGAGACATGATGCAGTATGGGTGATAGTGGATAGGTTGACCAAATCAACACATTTTCTACCAGTCAGAACTGACTACTCACTAAAGAAGCTAGAAGAATTGTATATCAGTGAGATAGTTAGACTGCATAGAATCCCACTTTCCATCATATCTAATAGAGACCCGAGGTTCACATCCAAATTATGGAAGAAGTTGCTAGAAGCCTTGGGCACACAACTCTATTTTAGTATGGCTTTTCATCCTCGGACAGATGGACAGTTAGAACGAGTAATCCAGGTAAATTTTGAAACTCATTGAGTTATTGCAAATAACAAATTGAAATAATAATAATGACATGAAATATGTGATAGGTCCTTGAAGACATGCTGAGAAGTTGTGTTATTGAGTTTGAGGGAAGCTGGGATAGATACCTTTCATTGGCAGAATTCGCATATAACAATAGCTACCAAGCTAGCATTTAGATGGCTCCCTATGAAGCATTGTATGGGAGGAAATGCAGGACACTAGTGTGTTAGACAGAGTTCGGCGAAGACAAGCTTGTGGGACCATGTTACACTCATTTCATATGGGCATTTTAGGGTAGTTTTGCATCCATTTTGCCCTTATATTTTAGTATATTTTATGTTTTTAGCTTTATTTTAGCTTATTTGTTAACTTTAGATACTTTATATTTGATTTTTGTAATTTTGTTGTTTTTGATAGGATTTTGTGGCGAATCGAAGATCAATGCATGTATTAGGAAGTGATTTGAAGAAATTTGGAGTTCTTTAAGCATAGAGGAAAGTTGAAGAAATCAAGCCTTGAAAGAGCAAGTTAGCCGAAATTTGCTTGAGACTTTGCTTAAGATCCTGCTTAGGGTTAAGCCGTACCCTAAGCAGACTGCCCAGAACGTGAATAATACTGCTGACTTGGATAATTTTATACCTCATTTCCTATCCACTCCTTAGCACTTATTCACTTTTAGGGCAACTTTTTGAGACCATATAAATTCATCATTTCCTAGTTTTTGCCACAAGAGGAAACGGGAAGAAACAAAGAAAAAGAAAAAAAAAACGCAAGAAAGAATAAGAAGAAGAAGGAGCACACCATTTCTGCTGGAGAGCTGCTGCCAAGTGATGTCCACCTGCAGTTTTTCAGAGTTTTGGGCTCCTTCCTCTGGGTTTTTCTATTTCTTAGTCTATTTTTATGTTTCTTTTGCTAGTTTTATCATTTCCTCTTGTAAATTTTATCATGATAGAATAGTTTTTCTAAGATTTCAGAGTTGGGTTGTACTATTTTGAATCTATTTGTGGATTTGGATTGGGTTTTATCTAGATTTATATAAATATGAGTTTTGATTCTTTTCCTTGTGTGCTTTATGACTTACCTAATGTTGGATCCCATTGGGTCTAGTTTTTAATCTTTGATTGAAGGACCGAAAGGTGAAAATCATTGACAGATAATTAAGGATTAGAACTTGAAATCCCCTAGATTTAGAAATAAACTAGGGTTTTAAGAGGATTCATTGATTGATTACAAAACTTAATGGGTTTTAAGTTAATCAAATATCGCATTTAAAGTAGGTTTGGTTTTCTTAAAATACTCTTTGGTTTGCTTGAAAAAGATATCAAAGGATTTTAGAATCAATCACCTTCAAACTCTATTTTCTTTTAAAATTGGATGACCCAAGACAAATCCCAATAGACTTAATTCATAAACCCCAACTTTGGAATCAATTTTACTATTAATTAGTCTTTGTTTTTACTTGTCCATTATTAATTTAGTTAATTTTTGCTTAGATTAACACTTTATTTACATTACCCATTACCTATTTTCTTTATTTTCTACTTAAATTGCTGCATTTAGTAAAATTAGTTCTTATAAATTGTCATTAGTCTAAATAATCGAAATAACCATAGTCTAGTACTCAAACACAATTCCTCATGGGAACGATACTTTACTTATCACTCTATTACTTGATATGACCCGTATACTTGCGGATTCGCCACATCAAGTTTTTGGCGCCGTTGCCAGGGAGTTTTTGTTTGATATTAGATGATTTGGTTGTTTGGTTAATTTAGACATTTTCTTTTTAATTTTCTTTTATTATTACTTTACTTTGTGTTTTTCTTTTTAAAATTTTCTTTTATATTTCTAATTTTGTTTCCATTTGCTTATCTTGTGAGGTATTTCAAAATGTTTCATGTACAAGTCTTCACAAGTTTTGCTCAACTGCACTTGGAGCCCTTTTATGCTGCTTGGGGAAGATTTAATGATATGGTAGAGAGATTTTCCAACCACAACCTTTCAAATCAGTCTCTAATTCTTTGTTTCTATGATGTTTTAGATGAAGCGACAAGAAATTGGGTAGATTATGGAGCTTGGGCAACTGGTGATCATGTTCTTCAAAGGGGTCATGAGGATGTCATTCACTTGTTGAATGACATGGCGAATTTTGATTACCATTGGCATTGGGACCCTTCACTGCAGGGTTGGAGTCACCAATATCCCCCATACCACAAACAACCCAATATTTCACACCAATCATTTGAGTTTGAAGAAGAGAAGGGAGTGGGACATGAAGAGGCAGAAGATAAATTTGAAAATCTCTTTAGCCAATTATTGAAGATTCAAGAAGACCAAGGAATGAAACTTAAAGAGATAGTAGCTAAATTAGATGATCTTGAAACATCAATGGAAAAAAAATGAGCTATCAATTAAGATGATGAATGGAGTTTATGAGGAGGAACAAAATACTCAAGCTGGGAAAAATGGGTTAAGCTATGATAATGCTTCATGGGAATTTGAATCTGCAGAAGAAGTGGAGCCTCAATTAGAAAAAGAAAAATCCCTTGAAGATGAGTTACCAATAGAGTTTCCACAAGAAAATGAGTTACTTGAAGAAGAAATAGAACTTAAAGTTGAAGGAAATAACTCTTTTATCTTTGGAGAGTGTCACACCCTACCCCTCTGTAAGGCATAACATGATCCCGTAGTATACCTAGTGAATTACCAACTCCGTCTACTGATAACCCATTAAATACACTACAAGGGATTTCAAAAACTTTTCTTACTTCTTTTACAGTGGTGAGCACTATTTACAGGTATTAAAAACTTTGGTGAACTGAAGTGAAACAACTAACTCATTTGGTTTATTTGGAATTTCTGTAAAAATTTTGGCAGAGTGCCATCTGTATTTTGGACAAAACAGTTCTTCAGAAAACTTGTAAAAAGCACACTTCAATATATTTCCAAATCTCAACTCCAGTACATTTCTCAACACAACAATTTATCAACTCAATTCTATAGAATTTTTCAAAGTCTGAGATAAGGAAATATAATATAGCTTTTACAATCCAAAACAACTCATAATCATTTTACAACCTTAAGTTACAATTTGAATGTACAACTGCTCAAAACCAAAAACAAAATATACATACAGTGTCATACATTACAGTACAAAATGCAAAAGCGGTATACTCAATATACCAGGTAATCCCTCGCTGGATGTATATGCAGCCTAGTCTGCTGCCCTGTCTATCTCTCTACCTGCGACAGCAATAAAAAGCTATCGCTGAGACAATGTCTCAGTGGTGCACAACATTAACCAAATCCAATTTAAATCACAATTCATAAGTCATGTAAATAGTGGATACTTAAAATCATAATTAAATTCAAGACAATAATTGTCAACAAGAATTTAAACTCCATTTCTCAATATCACAATAATTTTCCATAAGTCAGATCAGGTTTGAATTCAAAAGACAGTTTATGTCAATGAGAGTTTAAATCCATTTCACAATCTCACCATACACATCAATAAATCACACACAGCTTAATCATGATCCATAATTCAATTCATCCCAAAAGCCGATGGCTAATGAGGTATTCAATTCATCCCAAAAGTCGATGACTAATGAGGAATAACATGGCTAGCTAGCAAAAATATGAGTACTCATTCTATTCGTCCTCAACAGGCACACACCTCAACACTTCAGCCAGAGAGGGAATTCAATTCATCCCACTAGACAAGCTAGAGAGGAATACAATCAATATACATGGTAGCTGTGGTTTCAAACCATTTCTAATGCTTTTTAATCAATAAGTATCCATCAATGTCATTCAAACCATTTTTCACAGTTTCAAACTATTCACAATATTTTTCAATCAATAAATATTCATCAAACACATTTCCACAATTTAAAATAATGATATACAAATAATCAATATTTATTTCCATTGAAAATAATTCAAAAGAAACAGTTGTTGTGCACAAACCTCTGATATTTGTCTCCTGGTCTTGACTCAGTATTTCTTTCCCTTTTGCTGAGTCCTTGTTAACTGAGAAACACAATTTGAAGTGTTTCAGTACTAAATTAAATTGTCTCTATCGATGGTGTTTGGTAAATAATACACTGAACTCAATTATTCGCTTAATCACCTAATATACCGACCCTCGATGCGTTTTAGGTAAATTAGGTTTTAGTGTCGTTAATATGTCACACTCGATAGGGTTTTAGGTTTGGTATGTTTTACCAAAGTCATTTCTCGCTTAGTGCATTTTAATGCAAATTGTCGATTCCGAACACTGGTTTGACCTAATCGGACGATCTAGTTCCTCGGTTTTCGGTCTCGGTCGAAACTACAAACTTGTAGATCTAGGTCTTATTGCACGCGTGCAAAATTTCAGGTCAATCCGAGTTAAGTAGACCAAGTTATGGTCATTACACTATTGCTGGTCAAGTGGTACCATTTTAGGTCAATTTTAGGTCAAATTGGTCAATTCTGGTTCGGCCAGTTTTTGGATCCGAACTTGTGCAAGTTGTTTGACTTGCTTATGGTCATTTCTGGGCTTTGGTGTATTCATAAGACATGTAGGTATGGGTCTTAACTATTCTTGGTCAAAATTTCAGGTCAATTGGACCTGGTTTGAGTGAGTTATGGCCTAAACACTCACTGCTGCCCAATTGGTCATTTTTCAGGTCCTAATTGCACCTAATCCGAATTGGTCATTTTTTTAGGTCACCTTGCAAGCAGAATTTTGGCATGGTTTCTCAATGAAAGTTGGCACATTTTGTGCCTAGTTTCACCTAAAATTGGTCTCATACCAATTGAGGTTACACATTCAAGGTTATAGGCTAAAATATACACTGCCCTCAATATGCATTTCACACCCCAACTTCAAACACACACTTACCTTTGCCATTTGTTTACTTACCTACCAAACTGTTTTGGCACATTACCAAAAGCATTTTCTACATTACATTAGCATTATTTTGGGCAGATTCCAATCACCTTCAACACACCAATAATCATTCACAATTACAATCTTTAAGTACCATTACAAACACACCTAAACATTACAAACTTTACATACACTTTACAATGTTAATTTACATACATATCATCAATCTTTCTAGGTCAATATTCTGCCCACACTTCCTTCAATATATACCATTACTCAAGTGTCCACAAGCTGCCACAAACCATTCTTCAACATCACATTGCCGTCCCATATACCAATTCCCATCAAAGTGCATAATTCACCATATAAACATGAAATAATTCACTAAGTTACTAAATCACCATAATTAACATTATTTCTCAACAATTATATGCACAAATACCTCATCAAAAACGTGACTCATGGCTGTCCAAAATGAAAACAACAATAACCCTTCAAACTCAAAATTTTCCTTCACCAAGCTAACACCCATAACATGAACATAAACTTTAACAAAGAAATTCTCAAAAATGCAAACTTACCTTTAATTGTAACTTGTTAAACCTTCACCAAACTTCTCAAAATTGGTATCAATATCTTCCTTGTGATGTGTAGACCATTTTTCATAAAAGAACCTAAGTGAATGGAGTTGAAATGGAGGGAGAGGTTGAAGCTCAAAGAAAACGTCAATGGTGGCTCTTTTTCACTCTTCAATTCGGCATGGATGAGCTAAGTGAGGAAGATGGACTTTTGAGTGGGAATAATCTGCCCACTAATGAGTATTTTTAATCCTTTTAATGTTCTTAGTGGTCCACTAACAAATTTAATTCATATTTTAAGCTAACTATCCACTTATTCCACATTTAACCCATGATTTCCACTATTTATTTTAGGTACCACCAATTTAATTTTTTATTTTATTTTCTAAGTATAATACTATTTATTTTTAATGGACATTTAGGTCAAAAGACACTTCGGATGTCAAATGACTATAATGCCTGTTAGGTGGCATTCTGATTTTTCTGAATACCGTATTTTGTCCTGCTTTTTCGATTTCTCACTTTTCTTTGTACTAATTATTTAATTTTTCTTTGATATTTCTAATGATATTTATACTTCAATAAGGGTCTATTTAAGTCCAAAAATATTTTCGGGGTTCTCCAGGAGCTAGTCAACGGTCCACGCCAGTAACTTCCTTCACCCATCGCTAGGATTTCCCGCTCGCTTAACTTTGTTACATTTCTTTGCTATGATTTTTCCTTTTGTTTTCTTGTATTTTCTTTTCTTGTATTTCATTATTTTATGTCTCCTCACTCATATTGAAGTACGGTTCTAGGCATCCTAGCTGTCCGGACAAAGATCGTCACCAATGAGAACGCACTACCGAACTTAGGGTGTTACAATTCTCCCCCTTAAATAAATTTCGTCTCGAAATTTTACAGCATTAGTCTCTCAACAGTGTGGGTGCTGTCTCCTCATATCCTCTTCACGTTCCCAAGTGGCTTCTGGCCCGAATGATGGCTCCACAAAGACTTTAACCAGTGTATCTTTTGTTCCTCAATTTCACCTCATAAGCCAGAATTTTTATGGGTTCTTCCTCATATGAAAGGTCCGATTTACTTCAATCTCTTCAATCGATAGTACATGAGATGGGTCGATTTGTACCTCCTTAACATGGACACATGGAAGACACTGTATCCTTGCTAGCTCGAGGTAATGCCAACCGATATGCCAAAGGACCCACTCTTTCCGTAACTTCATATGGTCCGATGAAACGAGGACTCGCTTTCCCCTTTCTCGCCAAATCTCATAATTCTCTTCCAAGGAGAAACTTTGAGGAATACCTTATCACCCACTGCATATTCAATATCTCTTCTCTTCAGATCAACATAGGACTTCTGACGGTCTGATGCAGCCTTAAGTCTATCTTTGATCAATCTGATCTTTTCCTCTATCTACTGAACAATTTCTGGCTCAATCATCTTCCTTTCACCTACTTCATCTTAACATAAGGGAGTTCTGCACTTTCTGCCATACAAAGCTTCATATGGAGGCATCCCTATGCTTGATTGGTAGCTGTTGTTATAAGCAAACTCAATCAAAGGCAAGTGTGTATCCCAACTACCTTCAAATTCAATCACACAAGCCCGTAGCATATCCTCCAATATCTGAATAACCCTCTCGGTGGCCATCCGTCTGTGGGTGGAATCTTTGTCTTTGAAGTTCGATCTAGTTCCTAGGGCTCTCAAGACTACCCTAGAATCTAGAAGTGAACCTAGGATCTCTCACAAACACAATTGATACTGGCACTCCATGCAATTTTACAATCTCATATATGTATAATCCGCCAATCTTTCCGTGCTATAGTCCATCCGAATCGGCAAAAAGTGAGCGGACTTGGTCAATCATCAACTATAACCCATCTTGCATCATGACTACTCGTGTCCTTGGAAGTCCTGTAACAAAATCCATAGTTATTCGCTCCCATTTCCACTGCATGCGACAAAGGATGTAACAAACCAGTGGAACTTGATGTTACGCTTTACTTCGACAAGTTAGGCATTTGGAAACGAATTCACTATATCTCTTTCATGCCCATCCACCGAATGCTCTTTCACCCTCTGTACATTTTAGTTCCACCAGGTGCATAGTAAATGGAGACTCATGTGCTTCCTTCATAATGATTTGTCTCAATTCCACATCACTAGAACGCACATTTTACCTCGATGTAGCAATAAACCATCATCTCTCACGGAGAATTCGGGTTTCTTGCCCTTCCGAACTTCTTTCGATATTTTTCATCACTCGAGCAGCCATTACGATCGATCAATCAACACTGGCTGTACATGCAATGCAAGTACTGGCTGTCCCTCATCATCAACCTCTAAACTAGCATGCTGTGCTTTCAATTCATACACCATGGACAAAGGAGAAACTCAGAGACTAGCCATAGTCTTGCGACTTAGCGTCGGCCACCACATTTGCTTTCCATAGTCTATTAAGCAATCATAATCTTTAATGAGTTCTAACCATCTCCTCTGCCTCAAATTCAATTCCTTCAGGTGCCTAAGTACTTCAAGCTCTTGTGATCTGTGTAAATGTAGCATTTCTCCACCTACCAATAGTGTCTCCAGATCTTCAGAGCAAAAATAATAGCTGCTAACTCCAGATCATGTGTTGGGTAGTTCCTCTCATGCGGTTTCAGCTGGCGTGATGCATAAGCAATGACATTCCTAACCCATAGAGAGAAGCATCACTATAAACTGTGTATTCTTTACCCGGAGTAGGTAAAGTGAGAACTGGAGCTTCAGTTAAACACCTCTTCAACTCATCAAAACTCACGAGATTTATCACCCACCGAAATTTTACATCTTTCCGGCTTAGTCAAGGAGAAGATAACATGGAGAATCCTTCACAAACCGACGGTAATATCCAGCTAAACCCGAGCAGAATTTCGTGATGTTCTGGCGGTTTCCAATCAAGGATAGCTTCAACCTTGCTAGAATCTACCTTGATCCCTTCAGCTGACACAACATGTCCCAAAAAGGAGATTTCCTTCAGCCAAAATTCACATTTCGACAATTTGGCGTCTGTTATTCTCCCTTAAAGTCTGCATACAATCCGCAGATGTCTATCATGCTCCTCTGCACTCCTCGAGTATATCAAAATGTCATCAATAAACACCACCACAAATTGATCAAGATATGGTCCAAGATAGTGTTCATCGATCCATAAAAGCGGTGAGCATTTGTCAACCCGAATGGCATTACTAGAAACTCATAGTGGCCATATCGAGTTCTGAAAGCAGTTTTTGGAATACTCTGCTCTTGAACCTTCAACTGATGATAACCAGATCGCAAATCAATTTTGGAGAATACTGCACCCTTTCAATCGATCGAACGATCATCAATGCGAGGCAATGGATATCTGTTCTTTATTGTCACCCTATTCAACCGCGTAGTCAATGCATAAGCGGAGAGTACCATCCTTCTTCTTAACAAACAACACCGTGCTCCCAAGGTGACACACTAGGCGGATGAAGCCCTTTTCAAGTAATTCTTGTAACTGTATCTTCAACTCCTTCAACTCTGCTGGTGCCATTCTGTATGGCGTTATGGAGATTGGATCCACACCAGGCAGAACATTAATTTCAAACTGCACTTCTCTTTCCGGAGGTAATCCTGGCAATTCATCAGGAAACACATCTGGAAAGTCATATACTATAGGGATGTCCTTCAATGCTGGACTCCCCACTTGGGTGTCTACTACGTATGCCGAGTATGCTTCACACCCCTTCCTGATCATTTTTCTGGCTAGTGCAGCCGAAATGATGGTTGATGGCAATAACTGCCTCTCCCCTTGTATTACCACATCATCAGCATCGAGGAGACCAAAAGTGACTCTTGACCTACAACAATCATGGCATGATGTCTAGCTAACCAATCCATGCCCAAGATGATATCATAATCTCTGAAGGGCATTTCAATGAGATCGGACAGAAAGGTGTATCCTTGGATCACCAAAGGACAATCTCTATACATCCTATTAACCCTGACTTCCTGTCCTAACGGACTTGTTACTAGCACCTCAAAGTCCATTTTTGTACATGGAACAGCAATGCAATCAATGATGCTAGCACTCACATAAGAATGGGTAGAACCAGGATCAAATAACACAAACACATTCTGGTTAAAAGTTGAGAAGGTACCAGCCACAACATCAGATGTCTCTGCCTCTTCTCTCTGTCTCATGGCATAGACTCTAACTGGAGCACTGTCTTGTTCTGAATGTTTTACTGTGCCTTGGCTGGTTACCTCTACCCTGCCTCTACCTCTGTGGTTGTGAGCTTCTAGTAATAGGGCTCAATCGACCCTTCTGCGAGTAGGAGGTGGTCCAACTCTGCGACTCGTGCAGTCCTTAGCAAAGTGTCCTGTGCCTCCACGGTTATAACAGCTCCAATAGCCTTGTAGCATATCCCACCATGATTTCTTCCACAAGTTTCACATCAAGGGAGGATAGGAACCTCGGTACTCTGCCGGATGGGGAGGTCTCCTGAATATCTTCCCCTTCCAGACTTCTTGCCACCTCTGCCATGTCCCCCATACTTCTTCCTCTTTCCAGTATGACCACTTGAACACTGTTCTACAGATTTTACCTCTTTCTCTGTCTACTCTGATATCTTTTTCTCTGGAGGCCTCAAACTCAACTCTTTCCAACTCTAGGGCTTGAGAAACAAGTTCAGAGAAGTTAGTGTGTTTGAAGCCGAGTACTTGTACTCTGATACTAGGCTTCAAGCCAGTTTCAAACCTCTTGCATCTCTCCCTGCTAGTAGATAGTAAACTCACTGCATAATGGCTAAGGCGGGAAAATTCTCTTTCATACTCACCACCGACCGCCTCTGTTTCAAACTTAAGAATACTTGTAGCTTCTGGTCTACATAAGCATCGAGGATGTATTTACATGAATTCCTGAGGAAGTCATTCCAGTCAAGATCGCAGTTCTACTGCATCGTGGGGAATGGTTTTCCACCAGTCATAAGCATCCCCTTGTAGTAAGGATACTGAGTATTCAAGTCTGAGCTCCTCTGTACAATGAAGTTTCTTGAACACCCTATCCATCCTCTCTAACCACTGTTCAGCTTCTAGAGGATCTACTGTCCCCTTGAACTCTGTAGCCCCATACTTCATCAATTTATCATACTGTCTCGTAGGAGACTGTGGTTGTACCACGGGTGTCTGAATTGGGACTTGAGTAGGTGCATTACCAGCCATTTGTTGGAATATTGCAGCCATCTGCTGAGCGAACTGAGCAGGAAACTGCGGTACTGCAGGGGCTGGTGCTGCTGAACCACTAACATTTTGTAGGCCTGGGGCATCCCCTTGCACCTCAGCCTCAATAGACTGATCGACTGAACGATCACCCTCTTCCATATTCAATGCGAGGATCTTAGCTTTCCTGAACAATAACACAAGAATATTCACTCTCGTTAGTGCATATTTATACTGTAATGTACTGTATGTATCAAACAATGATATTGAGCAGTTGTACTATGCAGAAAGAACATTCAAATAACAGGTGAAAACAGAATTTAAAAACTTTGCTCTGATACCACTAAAACATGTCACACCCTACCCCTCTGTAAGGCATAACATGATCCCGTAGTATACCTAATGAATTACCAACTCCGTCTACTGATAACCCATTAAATACACTACAAGGGATTTTAAAAACTTTTCTTACTTCTTTTACAGTGGTGAGCACTATTTACAGGTATTAAAAACTTTGGTGAACTGAAGTGAAACAACTAACTCATTTGGTTTATTTGGAATTTCTGTAAAAATTTTGGCAGAGTGCCATCTGTATTTTGGACAAAACAGTTCTTCAGAAAACCTGTAAAAAGCACACTTCAATATATTTCCAAATCTCAACTCCAGTACATTTCTCAACACAACAATTTATCAACTCAATTCTATAGAATTTTTCAAAGTCTGAGATAAGGAAATATAATATAGCTTTTACAATCCAAAACAACTCATAATCATTTTACAACCTTAAGTTACAATTTGAATGTACAACTGCTCAAAACCAAAAACAAAATATACATACAGTGTCATACATTACAGTACAAAATGCAAAAGCGGTATACTCAATATACCTGTAATCCTCATTGGATGTATATGCTAGTCTCACGCCTGTCTATCTCTCTACTGCGACAAAGAATAAAGCTATCACGAGACAATGTCTCGATGGTTCACAACATTCACCAAATCCAATTTAAATCACAATTCATAAGTCATGTAAATAGTGGATACTTAAAATCATAATTAAATTCAAGACAATAATTGTCAACAAGAATTTAAACTCCATTTCTCAATATCACAATAATTTTCCATAAGTCAGATCAGGTTTGAATTCAAAAGACAGTATATGTCAATGAGAGTTTAAATCCATTTCACAATCTCACCATACACATCAATAAATCACACACAGCTTAATCATGATCCATAATTCAATTCATCCCAAAAGCCGATGGCTAATGAGGTATTCAATTCATCCCAAAAGTCGATGACTAATGAGGAATAACATGGCTAGCTAGCAAAAATATGAGTACTCATTCTATTCGTCCTCAACAGCACACACCTCAACACTTCAGAGAGGGAATTCAATTCATCCCACTAGACAAGCTAGAGAGGAATACAATCAATATACATGATAGTTGTGGTTTCAAACCATTTCTAATGCTTTTAATCAATAAGTATCCATCAATGTCATTCAAACCATTTTTCACAGTTTCAAACTATTCACAATATTTTTCAATCAATAAATATTCATCAAACACATTTCCACAATTTAAAATAATGATATACAAATAATCAATATTTATTTCCATTGAAAATAATTCAAAAGAAACAGTTGTTGTGCACAAACCTCTGATATTTGTCTCCTGGTCTTGACTCAGTATTTCTTTCCCTTTTGCTGAGTCCTTGTTAACTGAGAAACACAATTTGAAGTGTTTTGATTACTAAATTAAATTGTCTCTATCGATGGTGTTTGGTAAATAATACACTGAACTCAATTATTCGCTTAATCACCTAATATACCGACCCTCGATGCGTTTTAGGTAAATTAGGTTTTAGTGTCGTTAATATGTCACACTCGATAGGATTTTAGGTTTGGTATGTTTTACCAAAGTCATTTCCTCGCTTAGTGCATTTTAATGCAAATTGCTGGATTCCGGAACACTGGTTTGACCTAATCGGACGATCTAGTTCCCTCGGTTTTCGGGTCTCGGTCGAAACTACAAACTTGTAGATCTAGGTCTTATTGCACGCGGTGCAAAATTTCAGGTCAATCCGAGTTAAGTAGACCAAGTTATGGTCATTACACTATTGCTGGTCAAGTGGTACCATTTTAGGTCAATTTTAGGTCAAATTGGTCAATTCTGGTTCGGCCAGTTTTTGGATCCGAACTTGTGCAAGTTGTTTGACTTGCTTATGGTCATTTCTGGGCTTTGGTGTATTCATAAGACATGTAGGTATGGGTCTTAACTATTCTTGGTCAAAATTTCAGGTCAATTGGACCTGGTTTGAGTGAGTTATGGCCTAAACACTCACTGCTGCCCAATTGGTCATTTTTCAGGTCCTAATTGCACCTAATCCGAATTGGTCATTTTTTTAGGTCACCTTGCAAGCAGAATTTTGGCATGGTTTCTCAATGAAAGTTGGCACATTTTGTGCCTAGTTTCACCTAAAATTGGTCTCATACCAATTGAGGTTACACATTCAAGGTTATAGGCTAAAATATACACTGCCCTCAATATGCATTTCACACCCCAACTTCAAACACACACTTACCTTTGCCATTTGTTTACTTACCTACCAAACTGTTTTGGCACATTACCAAAAGCATTTTCTACATTACATTAGCATTATTTTGGGCAGATTCCAATCACCTTCAACACACCAATAATCATTCACAATTACAATCTTTAAGTACCATTACAAACACACCTAAACATTACAAACTTTACATACACTTTACAATGTTAATTTACATACATATCATCAATCTTTCTAGGTCAATATTCTGCCCACACTTCCTTCAATATATACCATTACTCAAGTGTCCACAAGCTGCCACAAACCATTCTTCAACATCACATTGCCGTCCATATACCAATTCCCATCAAAGTGCATAATTCACCATATAAACATGAAATAATTCACTAAGTTACTAAATCACCATAATTAACATTATTTCTCAACAATTATATGCACAAATACCTCATCAAAAATGTGACTCATGGCTGTCCAAAATGAAAACAACAATAACCCTTCAAACTCAAAATTTTCCTTCACCAAGCTAACACCCATAACATGAACATAAACTTTAACAAAGAAATTCTCAAAAATGCAAACTTACCTTTAATTGTAACTTGTTAAACCTTCACCAAACTTCTCAAAATTGGTATCAATATCTTCCTTGTGATGTGTAGACCATTTTTCATAAAAGAACCTAAGTGAATGGAGTTGAAATGGAGGGAGAGGTTGAAGCTCAAAGAAAACGTCAATGGTGGCTCTTTTTCACTCTTCAATTCGGCATGGATGAGCTAAGTGAGGAAGATGGACTTTTGAGTGGGAATAATCTGCCCACTAATGAGTATTTTTAATCCTTTTAATGTTCTTAGTGGTCCACTAACAAATTTAATTCATATTTTAAGCTAACTATCCACTTATTCCACATTTAACCCATGATTTCCACTATTTATTTTAGGTACCACCAATTTAATTTTTTATTTTATTTTCTAAGTATAATACTATTTATTTTTAATGGACATTTAGGTCAAAAGACACTTCGGGATGTCAAATGACTATAATGCCCCTGTTCGGGTGGCATTCCTGATTTTTCGGTAATACCGTATTTTGTCTGTTTTTCGATTTCTCACTTTTCTTTGTACTAATTATTTAATTTTTCTTTGATATTTCTAATGATATTTATACTTCAATAAGGGTCTATTTAAGTCCAAAAAATATTTTCCAGGGTTCCCCGCAGTCCAGGGCTAGTCAACGGTCCACGCCGTAACTTCCCGGTGCGGTCACCCATCGCTAGGATTTCCCGCTCGCTTAACTTGGTTACATTTCTTTGTTATGATTTTTCCTTTTGTTTTTCTTGTATTTTCTTTTCTTGTATTTCATTATTTTATGTCTCCTCACTCATATTGAAGTACGGTTCTAGGCATCCTAGCTGTCCGGACAGCACTGGTCACCGGAACAGTAGAACGCACTACCGAACTTAGGGGTGTTACAGAGAGTCATTGGAAGAGGGCTTATATGGAAATGAGTTAGAAAAAAAGTTGGTGTGTAACACCCCTATTTGTATAGCCTGGTATATTTCACTGTTCCGGTGACCGGTGTCGGTCCGGACAATTAAGGGGATTAGAACCATACTTAAGATAACTAGAGAAACCATAAACACAAATAATTAGTAATGTTCAATTAGTTAAGTATAAATAAGAAAAACAGAACATAAGAAGTTAAACGAGCCGAGAGTCACAGCGATGGGTGACCTCCTCAGAACGATCGCAAGTCGTTTTAAACTCAATTTCAACCGTAAAAGTGACGCCATGGTCCTTAGGACCCTTATGAACACAAAGTGGAAAAGAGAAAATCACGAAAAAGAATCATAAGCCAGTCAAATAATTAGGTCAGGGAGCCGAAAGAAATATGGAATTATTTGCAAACCGGGATGAACCGGCGAGGGGCAATTTGGTCAATTGACCCCGAGAGCTGACTCCTGACCTAACTGTCAAATAAAATCGGAGAAAATAAAATTTTAGAATTGAGAAGTAAATTAAAGAACTAATAGAAAAATAGAAAAAAAAAAAAAGAAAGAGGAAAATGAAAAAGTTAAAGGTGATGACATCATGAATGATGTCACAAAGAAATTAATAAATTTATTTAGTAATTAGGATTTTTGGTCTTCAAAAAGGGATAAAGATAAAAAGAAAACAAAAGGAAAAAAAAATTATAATTGTCTTCTTCTTCTTCCATCAAGTGCCGCCCTACCTTCCTCCATAAATTCTCCATGAAAGCTCTTCCCTTAAGTATACACTAAGCTTAATTTCTCCTTACCCAACCTTAATAACCCTCATAAAAACTTCATTAGAGCTTGATATTGTAACTTGGGAAGAAGACTACAAGAAGAAAGAAGGGCTAAGAGAGAGATTTGAAGTTTTAAGTTGAGGTTAGTATGTAAACTCATTATTCTTCCATTTAAATGCATGTGTGATGATTGAAATGAGCTTAGAAATTATGAAATGAAATAAAATCATGGGAGAAAGACTAAATTGAAATTTTGGCCTGGTTGATGGGAGTATGATTGGTATGGTTTGATGTGTTTAAAGGGAATTAAAGATGTTAATAAACTTACATTAGTATGGTGTTAAGATGGAAATGCACCAATTGTGATTGAATGAGGGAGTTAGGGTTTGAATGTTAGGGTTTGTGAAACAAATTTTGGAGAAATGCATAATTGATATCTTTGACCAATTGTGAACTGAAAAATAGTCAATAATGACCAAAAGAGATGTGTGGAAATTGTGAGAATGGAAGCCAAATTCGTAGGGCAATTGCAGCATGACCAAACCTACTTTGAAGGACCAAAACGGGAATTTTACAAGCCCAATTGATATGCCACCAATTGGAGATGAAAATAGACATAAAATAACACAATTTTCATTGAGGAACCATGGCCAAAAACTAACTAAAACTTGGTGAACCAATTGACCAAAGTGAAATGAGAGCAGGCTGCCACTGCACCAAACTGACCTAACTATTCATTTAGTCATAACTCGAGTTAGACAGATCAAATTGACCTGAAATTTGGCCAGGAGTTAGAGGAGATATAGATCTAAAACTTTCATGAAGAACATCACCCCAAATTATGCCATTAACCCATTCAAATTATTGAGCAAAATTGAATTACCAAACCTGCAACTCTGCAGATTTTCAGTTGAGCAGTGAGGTTTGGATGACTATAACTCTCTCTAGGAAACTCGGATTTAGGCGATTTCTGAACCGATGGAAACCTAAGACATAGTAGAACATTTCATATGAAGAAAGTTAGACCAAATTATGAACTTAACTTGATCAAATTACTGACCAAAGTTGGATCAAAATCTGCCAGAACCCAAAATACCAGTATGAATAGTCCACGTGAATAGTAAACTTATTTTGGCCATAACTTGAGCTACAAAACTCTGATTGAGGTGATCCAAAAATGAGAATACACTTAAGACAATAAGGAACATTTTCTATGAAGGAAGTTTTGTCAAATTCCAACAGTAGATCGACCAATGGAACAGTGCAACTTCGGAGCACCAAAACCGAAAAGTGGCAATTTTGCCAAAATGACCTACGCTTTGAAAAAACGACCAAAACCAACAAGTTTAGTGACCAAAATGTGGTATGTGGGTGAAGTTGGAGTTCCCATACCTATTAAGCCTCAGAAAGTCAACTATTTGACTTAAATATTGCAGTGAATAGTAACCCGAAACACAAAATTTCGAGAACGTCGAATTTAAAATGTTAGAACTAGGTAAATGCGAAGCAAAAATTTATTTTGGGATTTATGTTAAGTTCTAGTATTGAAACATTGTAAAATTTTGTGTTTCAATTGAAAAGAATATCGGGAAGGAACCCGAGGAAACGAGTCGAGGCTAAGGGACGACTCGCTTGAGGTTTGTGCATAATAAACCCTATTTAAGCATTTTATTTTTTGAAAAATTGATTTAGTACGCAATATGAATTTAAGAACTTTGTGTTGCCATCTTGTGATTAAATTGTAACTTTGGAAATTGATTTGATCTTTGTATGCAATATTTGAATAAAGTGTTTGAAATGGATTTTTGATTCACACTTAGCATGACAGTTACTTATTAATCCTCCTCCATTTATGGGGTGAGATCGTTTATTTTCCTCCCTATCTGGCTTGCCAGTTGAGGTTGTAGATCGGATGAGTACTCATTAGCTAGCTAGCCACCTCCCTCATTGATTTCGATTAATGGGGTTGTAGATTGCTTTGTCGTGGTGTACAACACGGCATTGATCGGAAATTTTGTGTCATGGCCTAAGCTGTGTATGATTTTGGCAACACTGTGTTTATAAAATTGTTTGACTAAACTGTGTTTAATATATCATTTGACAAAATGAGTTGTTATGAGCTTTGATATTTGTGAAATGTGATGGTGAAGTATTCAAATTATGTTTCATCAATAAATGATTTATGTATCGCATTTTAAATTTTTATTGTGCACCACTGAGTATATTTATACTCAGCGATAGTTTAATTTACTGTCGCAGATAAGAGCAAGGAGAAAGCAGCAGAGTGAGCTGCGGGATTAACAAGAACTTCTTGATCCCTTTTGTACGGGTATTGTTTTATACCCTTATGGTTATTTTGATGTAAATACTGTAATGTCATAAATATCAACGTAAATTGAGCAGTTGTAAATAAATTGTAATAATATTATTTTGGGTTTGCTTCTGTAAATTTAATATTTGTAAATATGAATTTTCTGCTTTATGTCTTGTTAATGAAGTATTAAAAATTTTGTGATGACCAAATTTGATTAAATTGTGGAAATTGCTTTGAAGTGATTTGAGTTGGGTTGATTTGAGTTTTATTGGAGATTGGGAGTTGTGGAAAACTTTTGGAAGTGCTTTTTACAGGTATTTGAAGAACTGGTTTCTCAAAATACAGAGGGAATTCTATCAAAATTTTTATAAAATTTGCGGCAAAATTTAAATGGACAAAAATTTTTACTAGTCCTTAAGCTTTGAATAAATGGTTTTTAATTCTCACTAAAATGCTCACCACTTCCAAAATGTAAGAAAATTGTTTTAAAATCCCTTGTAGGGTACTTAATGAGTTATTGGTAGGTGAAGTTCGGTAGTTCATTAAGTATTCTACGGGATCATGTTATGCCTTACGGAGGGGTAAGGTGTGACATGTTTTGGTTGTAACACCCTCACTGTAGCAATTCCATACATTTTACTGTTCCGGTGACCGGTGTCGGTCCGGACAGCTAGAACGTCTGGAAAAATAATTAGACTAAAGTGAGGAACCATAAATAACTCAAATATTGATAAGAAAAATTTAGTAAAAATTTTAGAAATAAAATACAACCAAGTTAAATGAGCCGGTGCCCTAGCGATAGGTAACCCAGCGGGAAGTTGCGGTTTTCGCAACTATGAGCCCTAGACCTGGGGAAAAATTCATAAAATAATTTTTGGGACTCCAGAGAAGAGTCATTGAGGTTCCTATGGCATTATAATGCCAAGAAAATATTTAGAAAAATTTTTCAATCGGTACAGACAATTTTGACCCGTTAAGCCAAACGGAGGGCATTTTGGTCATTTCGCCTTCAGAGATGATTTTTTGCCGACTTGTCCAGTTGAGTAAATAATTAATATGACATAAAATATGAATAAACATTACTAAAAATTGAATTGAAAATGAGTAGAGAAAAGAAGAAAAGAAAATGAAGGAAAATGCTTAAATATGACATATGATGATGTCATTTAAAAGCCCCCTCCAATCACCATTTGACAAACCAATAAAAAGAGATAAAAAATGACTTAAAATGAGATAAAAAAAAAAAACAAAGGAAACCAGCAGTTTCCTTCTTCATACGGGCTGGAATAAGAAAGAAAGAGAAAGAAAAAAAGAAAGAGACCTCCATTGAAGCTCTTGTCTCAAGCTTGATTCCCTTCACTCCCCACCATAAAATCCGTTCTTCTCTTCATTAAAACTTGTCCACTCATCTTGGGAAAGTGTTTGGCAGCCTAGAAAAGGAAAGAAAAAGAAGTTTAAGCTTGGGAAAATCTGCCCTACAAGAGGTTAGTGCACATATATACCTTAAACCCTTTATTTCTATGTTAGAAACTTGAAATAGGTAAGAATTTATGAATTAAATGAACCAAATATATGTGTATGTCCACCATGAATTTCGGCAGCCTAAGGAAGGAACAAGGATGGAGTGTTTTTGATGGTTTTAATGGACTTAAAATGAATTAGAGATTATGTTTAAGGTGTATGTACACATATAGAATGAATGAAAGTGCTTAACTAGGTGTATGGGTGAATTGAAAGGGAAAATTAGGGTTTTGGGAGTGAAAAATTGGACTTGGCTTATGAAATGATTAATGGACATTCTAATGGTCAATTAGTGACCATTTGAGGCAAGTTAATTATAATTTGAAGTGAACTAATGCATGGCAAAGTGAATGAGTATGCTGCCTAGTGAGTGCAGCAGGGTGGCTGAGATTTCAGCCCACTTAGACAGCCATAACTTTGGCTGTGTAGGTCCAATTGGTGTTTGGCCAATTGAACATGAAACTAGACTTATAATGGAACATTTTTGCTGAAGAAACCATGCCCAAAAGACTAAAGCAAGAGGACCAAAAGTTGGCCCCAATCCGGATACCCTGCACCCAGAAACTGCAAAATGACCAAATGAATAGTAACTGTTCATTTAGCCATAACTCACTGTAGAAATGGTCAATTGACCTGAAATATTTACAGCAACAAGTTAAGACATAGACAAACAACTTTCATGAAGAAACCTACCCCAAATTATGACCAGAACTTAATCAAAATGGCAGTCACAATCACTGTTCATGTTACTGTAGATTTGGTAAATTCTGCAGAATTAAAATCCGGCCAGCTTTTTGGACCATATCTGGAGCTACAAAACTCCAAATGGAGTGATTCAAAAAAGGAAATTCAACTAGAAAAAATAAGGAACAACTTTCATGTTTACCATTTCCTCAAATTTTCACTGTAACAGTCCCTAATAGAACAATAAACTTATGGTACAAAAACTGAAAATTCTGCCACTTAGTGTTAGGCTTAGAAATGGTAATGGTAATCACTTCCAACAAGTTTTAAATGCAAAATGTGGTATGTTTGGAGTGTCAAAACCAATGTACCTATTTTCTATCCAAAAGTCAACATTTTTGTTGATCAATGAGGTGAATAGTGACACCAAAACTTGAAATTCAAATGTGAAATTAAAAATGCATTTAGGGGACTTTAAATTGCAATTGGCAATTAATACTAGCAAATGTAAAACTCAAAATGTGGGATCTTGGTGTAATTAGAATTAATATATCCATTAAGTATAAAAAAGTCAACATTTTGGTTGACTAGTAAGGTGAATAGTAATCAAAATGATTAGTAAATTAAGATGAAGACCTAGAACCAATTCTAAGCTTAAATGCTTAGAATTGTATGACAAATGTGGACTATGCATCCTAGTCAAAATTGTTAAAAAGAAATTAAGGCCATAAATTTGAAATCCATGAAATATTTATGGATTACTTGAAACATGAAAAATAAGTCACCTAATTAATATGAATAGATAGTTAGGGCTTATATGCCCATCACAAATGGAATTCATAAAATATTAATAACTCAACTTGAAATATAAAATTTGCAATTACATAAGTAGATTCTTGAATGTATAAATGAGAAAAGGAAAAATGTTTTGAATACAATGGTACATGTGAACCATTGTTTAGAATTGTGATTAATATGAATAACATAAAGAATGAATAAATAAACCATATTAATGTATGAATGAGACATTAGTTCTCATTATTGTAGAAAGGAGAAGTATTTTGAGTACAATGGTATAAAAAGGATAATTGATGTGAATTGTGATCATATAAATGATCAAATGAATATATGAATTATAATTGAAATTTATTATGAAATAATGAAGTCATAAAACACAATATATTAATGTTTAATGATATTATGTGCCCTTGTATTGCCTAGACATGTGTGTCAGATTGGATAGTTTGGCATGCCAATAGGGTATTGTTTTAGCGATCGCGAAAGGCTTTATGCCTGTATTCATGGCTTTATGCCCGTAATCATGGCTTTATGCCCGCATTCATGGCATTATGCCAACATTCATGGCTTCTACGCCCGATTATGTGTTATCATGGCTTTCTAGCCATACTAACTGCATACGTGGTTGACGTTCTGCGTCCCATGGTATGACGGTTCGAGGCACTAAGGTGTCGAGTTATCCATTTAGTCACTGTCATAGGTTACTTGGGCAGTGAAATTTATTGAGATAAGTTAAGAATATTAGCAATTTAAAATATTAGAAATTAAATAAAATAAATGAGTAAGATGACCTAAAATAAATTAGAATAGTTATTTATTAGAAAGAATCGAAATGAACTGGACAGATATTAAAATTTACTTATTATGAGATAATCTGAGACAACCTAGCAAGTATTGGAAAAATGCTAAAAGATTAGCAAAGAAAATTATAAAATAAATAAATATTGCAAATGAGACTTATATAATAATATAAGCATAAATTTATTATTTTCAGATCATTTTTTTTTCTTGTACATTATTACTGTACATTGGCGAAATAAACGCTTCCAAAGAAGACTAAATTAGGATAAAACATATTAAATTTTAGAAACCGCATGTGAAGTATAAATAGATCTTCATTATTTGAATGATGTTTTATTTCTATCTTTATTTGTATATTATTTCCTTGTTATATTATTGCACCACTAAGCAGCAATGCTTAGCGCGATGGAATTGTTTCCTCGCAGTCTCAAGCTAGAACCCAATCGGACGTTTGACTGGAAATTTTGAGAGTTCAGATCTGCAGAGTGTCAAAGGTTGTCACCTCCTCAGCAATGCATGTAGATAGGGCTCACATTAAGCATATAATGTATTTTGTGTATGTTAATTATTTCTTATATTGTAATATAAATTAGCAAATTGTAATTAATTTGTATATCATGTAAATTATGAAATTTTGTAATTATTTTGTAAATTATGTAAATTAAGGAAATTTGAAAATTTTGCTTATGTAAATTGAGAATGTTTACATATGAATTGAGTACGAATGGAAATGTATGGAAATGATTATGAAATTGAGTTATATGAATGAGATGTGAATTATGAGATGAATGATTGAGAAATGAAATTGAAAAATGTTGAGATTTGATATTGGAGTTTGAGAGTGATGAGATATAAATATTGGAAGTGTTTTTCACAGTTCAAGAACTGCTTTTCTCCATTTTTAGCCAGACTCACGGATTTTATTTAAAATTTTCGTTACCTAAAATATATAATAATTTTTATAAATTTTTTAAATTAATTATATTCCATAAAATATATTATATACTTTTACAAAAAAATTAATTAAGGAAAATAATAGAGTGTGCCGATACACTGTGTGACATATCTTACCCGGATATCTGTAGACGGGTAAGGGTGTCACATTTATTAATATCGAGCGGTTTAGGTGTTCCTAGGCATAGATAGATAAAATAAGATTGTGTGCATGACATGCATTGCATTCACATGAGTCGAGGTGACACTAATGCAGATCTATTTTCGTGGTTATTTTAGGTTAAGGTATGGACTCAGAATCGCAGAGGGCAATAGAAGAAGAAGTAGTAAGCCGTATCCGATCGGGAGTGATATTGGAAATCGGGAAATCTGCTCCACCATTGCAAGAGGTGCTGTACAACCCCAACAGCCTTGTTTGAGCAGATGACTGAATTCTTTCAACAGATGATCAGGTTATTCCACCACGCTCAATAAAATCACCTCTAGGAAAAATTAGGAACTATGGAGCTGTAGATTTTAATGGTAGAAAGGAAGACGATTCTTCAGCTGCTAAGTATTGGTTAGAAAGAACTAGAAGAGTCTTGCAGCAGCTCCATTGCACACTAGAACAAAGTTTGGAGTGTGCAGTTTCATTGTTACAAGAAGCTGCATATCGGTGGTGGGATGTTGTAACCAAGGCAGTGCAACCAGCCGACGTAACTTGGGAATTCTTTCTGATAGAGTTCAGAAAGAAATATATTAGCTGTGTTCATGAAGAGGAACAGAAGAGGAGTGGTGATCAGCAAAAGAGAAAATTTGGACAGTCTAGTAATAAGAGGCCGAGAGAACAGTTAAGTCAGACATCTGATCAAAGTAGGAGATCCAAACCCAGGCCTATACCCAGAAGAGATCAACCAGAAACACTAGTAGTGAGTGCGCCAGGATTAGCAAGAAAATGTGACCATTGTAACAAGTGGCATAAAGGTGAATGTAGGGGATTGACTGGAGCATGTTATAGATGTGGGGCCATAGACCATCGTCTGAAAGATTGTCCTAATAGGAATTTACCACGGACCCAAACAGAGGTCGTGGAAGGACCAAGTACAATAGTAATGTCACCCAAGTCAGAGAGGAGCAAGAAGCCCCAAATGTAAATTTGAGGTAAAGTATCCTTCCCTTATGATATGCCAAAGTGTATAATAATAGATTCAAAAAAAAATTAAATAGTACCATATGTATAAAAGAAGTAGACAGATGGAGCAACAGACAGGTAAAAGAATTATCTCAGAATCCAAAATACCCAGTAAATTTCGGGGACGAAATTTAAATTAGAAGGGAAGAATTGTAACACCCTCACTGTAGCAATTCCATACATTTTATTCGGTGACCGATGGTCATCGGACAGCTAGAACGTCTGGAAAAATAATTAGACTAAAGTGAGGAACCATAAATAACTCAAATATTGATAAGAAAAATTTAGTAAAAATTTTAGAAATAAAATACAACCAAGTTAAATGAGCCGGTGCCCTAGCGATGGGTAACCCAGCGGGAAGTTGCGGTTTTCGCAACTAGGAGCCCTAGACCTGGGGAAAAATTCATAAAATAATTTTTGGGACTCCAGAGAAGAGTCATTGAGGTTCCTATGGCATTATAATGCCAAGAAAATATTTAGAAAAATTTTTCAATCGGTACAGACAATTTTGACCCGTTAAGCCAAACGGAGGGCATTTTGGTCATTTCGCCTTCAGAGATGATTTTTGGCCGACTTGTCCAGTTGAGTAAATAATTAATATGACATAAAATATGAATAAACATTACTAAAAATTGAATTGAAAATGAGTAGAGAAAAGAAGAAAAGAAAATGAAGGAAAATGCTTAATTATGACATATGATGATGTCATTTAAAAGCCCCCTCCAATCACCATTTGACAAACCAATAAAAAGAGATAAAAATGACTTAAAATGAGATAAAAAAAAAAAAAACAAAGGAAACCAGCAGTTTCCTTCTTCATACGGGCTGGAATAAGAAAGAAAGAGAAAGAAAAAAAGAAAGAGACCTCCATTGAAGCTCTTGTCTCAAGCTTGATTCCCTTCACTCCCCACCATAAAATCCGTTCTTCTCTTCATTAAAACTTGTCCACTCATCTTGGGAAAGTGCTTGGCAGCCTAGAAAAGGAAAGAAAAAGAAGTTTAAGCTTGGGAAAATCTGCCCTACAAGAGGTTAGTGCACATATATACCTTAAACCCTTTATTTCTATGTTAGAAACTTGAAATAGGTAAGAATTTATGAATTAAATGAACCAAATATATGTGTATGTCCACCATGAATTTCGGCAGCCTAAGGAAGGAACAAGGATGGAGTGTTTTTGATGGTTTTAATGGACTTAAAATGAATTAGAGATTATGTTTAAGGTGTATGTACACATATAGAATGAATGAAAGTGCTTAACTAGGTGTATGGGTGAATTGAAAGGGAAAATTAGGGTTTTGGGAGTGAAAAATTGGACTTGGCTTATGAAATGATTAATGGACATTCTAATGGTCAATTAGTGACCATTTGAGGCAAGTTAATTATAATTTGAAGTGAACTAATGCATGGCAAAGTGAATGAGTATGCTGCCTAGTGAGTGCAGCAGGGTGGCTGAGATTTCAGCCCACTTAGACAGCCATAACTTTGGCTGTGTAGGTCCAATTGGTGTTTGGCCAATTGAACATGAAACTAGACTTATAATGGCACATTTTTGCTGAAGAAACCATGCCCAAAAGACTAAAGTAAGAGGACCAAAAGTTGGCCCCAATCCGGATACCCTGCACCCAGAAACTGCAAAATGACCAAATGAATAGTAACTGTTCATTTAGCCATAACTCACTGTAGAAATGGTCAATTGACCTGAAATATTTACAGCAACAAGTTAAGACATAGACAAACAACTTTCATGAAGAAACCTACCCCAAATTATGACTAGAACTTAATCAAAATGGCAGTCACAATCACTGTTCATGGTACTGTAGATTTGGTAAATTCTGTAGAATTAAAATCCGGCCAGCTGTGGTTTTTGGACCATATCTGGAGCTACAAAACTCCAAATGGAGTGATTCAAAAAAGGAAATTCAACTAAAAATAATAAGGAACAACTTTCATGTTTACCATTTCCTCAAATTTTCACTGTAACAGTCCCTAATAGAACAGTAAACTTATGGTACAAAAACTGAAAATTCTGCCACTTGGTGTTAGGCTTAGAAATGGTAATGGTGATCACTTCCAACAAGTTTTAAATGCAAAATGTGGTATGTTTGGAGTGTCAAAACCAATGTACCTATTTTCTATCCAAAAGTCAACATTTTTGTTGATCAATGAGGTGAATAGTGACACCAAAACTTGAAATTCAAATGTGAAATTAGAAATGCATTTAGGGGACTTTAAATTGCAATTGGCAATTAATACTAGCAAATGTAAAACTCAAAATGTGGGATCTTGGTGTAATTAGAATTAATATATCCATTAAGTATAAAAAAGTCAACATTTTGGTTGACTAGTAAGGTGAATAGTAATCAAAATGATTAGTAAATTAAGATGAAGACCTAGAACCAATTCTAAGCTTAAATGCTTAGAATTGTATGACAAATGTGCACTATGCATCCTAGTCAAAATTGTTAAAAGGAAATTAAGGCCATAAATTTGAAATCCATGAAATATTTATGGATTACTTGAAACATGAAAAATAAGTCACCTAATTAATATGAATAGATAGTTAGGACTTATATGCCCATCACAAATGGAATTCATAAAATATTAATAACTCAACTTGAAATATAAAATTTGCAATTACATAAGTAGATTCTTGAATGTATAAATGAGAAAATGAAAAATGTTTTGAATACAATGGTACATGTGAACCATTGTTTAGAATTGTGATTAATATGAATAACATAAAGAATGAATAAATGAACCATATTAATGTATGAATGAGACATTAGTTCTCATTATTGTAGAAAGGAGAAATATTTTGAGTACAATGGTATAAAAAGGATAATTGATGTGAATTGTGATCATATAAATGATCAAATGAATGTATGAATTATAATTGAAATTTATTATGAAATAATGAAGTCATAAAACACAATATATTAATGTTTAATGATATTATGTGCCCTTGTATTGCCTAGACATGTGTGTCAGATTGGATAGTTTGGCATGCCAATAGGATATTGTTTTAGCAGTACTACGAAAGGCTTTATGCCTGTATTCATGGCTTTATGCCCGTATTCATGGCTTTATGCCCGCGTTCATGGCATTATGCCAACATTCATGGCTTCTACGCCCGATTATGTGTTATCATGGCTTTCTAGCCATACCGATCGCATACGTGGTTGGCGTTCTGCCCCATGGTATGATGGCCCGAGGCACCAAGGTGTCCGGTACAACGACCGTTATCGATTTAGTCACCTATCATAGGTTACTTGGGCAGTGAAATTTATTGAGATAAGTTAAGAATATTAGCAATTTAAAATATTAGAAATTAAATAAAATAAATGAGTAAGATGACCTAAAATAAATTAGAATAGTTATTTATTAGAAAGAATCGAAATGAACTGGACAGATATTAAAATTTACTTATTATGAGATAATCTGAGACAACCTAGCAAGTATTGGGAAAATGCTAAAAGATTAGCAAAGAAAATTATAAAATAAATAAATATTGCAAATGAGACTTATATAATAATATAAGCATAAATTTAGTATTTTCAGATAATTTTTTCTTGTACATTATTATCAGACATTGGCGAAATAAACGCTTCCAAAGAAGACTAAATTAGGATAAAACATATTAAATTTTAGAAACCGCATGTGAAGTATAAATAGATCTTAATTATTTGAATGATGTTTTATTTCTATCTTTATTTGTATATTATTTCCTTGTTATATTATTGTACCACTAAGCGGAATGCTTAGCGCGATGGAATTGTTTCTCGCAGTGATCAAGCTAGATCCCACTGGACGTTTGACTGGAAATTTTGAGAGTTCAGATCTGCAGAGTGTCAAAGGTTGTCACCTCCTCAGTAATGCATGTAGATAGGGCTCACATTAAGCATATAATGTATTTTGTGTATGTTAATTATTTCTTATATTGTACTATAAATTAGCAAATTGTAATTAATTTGTATATCATGTAAATTATGAAATTTTGTAATTATTTTGTAAATTATGTAAATTAAGGAAATTTGAAAATTTTGCTTATGTAAATTGAGAATGTTTACATATGAATTGAGTACGAATGGAAATGTATGGAAATGATTATGAAATTGAGTTATATGAATGAGATGTGAATTATGAGATGAATGATTGAGAAATGAAATTGAAAAATGTTGAGATTTGATATTGGAGTTTGAGAGTGATGAGATATAAATATTGGAAGTGTTTTTCACAGGTTCCGAAGAACTATTTTCTCCATTTTTAGCCGGTACTCCGCCGGATTTTCTTTAAAATTTTCGGAACCTCAAATAAATAATAATTTTGATAAATGGCTTAAATAAATTATATTCCATAAACTATATTCAAAACTATGACAAAAAAATTAATTAAGGAAAAAAAATAGAGTGTGCCGGTACAACGTGTGACATAACTTACCCGGACATACTGTAGACGGGTAAGGGGTGTCACATTGGTGGTATCAGAGCATGGTTTTTTCATAAATTTTGACTATGTGTATGAACATTTTATTGATAAGTACAACTGCTCAAGTGTCGTTAATTGATACATATGACATATTTACATCATGAATATGCACTAACGGAGGTCAACCTCCTTGTGTTTAATCTCAGGAAGTAGAAATTTTGAGAAAATGGAATGGAAGGAGGAGATTATTCCGAAGAACAATCTGTTGAGGGTGAGGTTCAAGGGGAAGCCCCAGCACTCCAGAATGTGAGTGGGTCAGCCACTCCAACTCCTGCTCCAGCACCGCAGTTTCCTGCTCAATTTATGCAGCAGATGGCTGCCTTCTTCCAGCAAATGGCGGGTAATGTGCCACCCCAAGTTCAAATGCCAGTACCTGCAGCACAACCACAGCCCTCAGCTCGACAATATGAAAAACTGATGAAATTTGGGCCACTGAGTTTAAAGGCACTGTGGATCCACTGGAAGCAGAACAGTGGTTGGAAAGAATGGAACGGGTTTTTAGAAAGCTGCAGTGCACAGAAGAGATGAAGTTCGAATATTCTGTTTCCTTGTTGCAAGGGGATGCCTATGAATGGTGGAAGACCATCCCCCACAGCCTGGTGGAGCCACCTGTGTTAACCTGATCAGACTTCTTGAGGGAGTTCCGACAGAAATGGGTTCTCGATGCATATGTGGACATGAAGTTGCAAGAATTCTTGAGTTTGAAACAAGGGAACCGAACTGTAGCAGAATATGAAAGAGATTTTCAAGACTAAGCCACTATGCTGGAAGCTTAGTCTCCACCCCTAGAGACAGATGCAAGAGGTTTGAGTCCGGGCTAAGGCAAAATTTGAGAATGCAAGTAGTGGGTTTCAGGCATCAGAATTTTGCTGAATTGATCTCACAAGCCTTGGAATTAGAAAGGATAGAATCCGAAGGGGCAGTGAAGAAGGGTTCACAAGAGAAAGAGAAAATGGAAAAAAACTACTGAACAAGCATCTGGAAGTGGTTCTGGGAAGAGGGAACAGTTTGGGGGATCTAGCTCCCGTAGAGGCAGAGGCAGATTTTCTGGCCAAAGACCACCCCGGTCTGGTCAGCAGACCCAGCAGGCACCCCGAGGAGCTCTATCGGTCCGGCAGTGTGAAACATGTGGTAGAACTCATGGTGGGATTTGTTTCAAGGCTACTGGTGCATGCTTTAACTGTGGAGGAAGCGGACATTTCGCTAAGGATTGCACTAGTCCGCGCCGGTCTAGATCTTTCACTACATCTGAAGGATCAGCCCAAGTCTCTGCACCCAGAGGGTCACAGTCAGCTGCTAGAGGTAGAGGCAGAGGTAGGGGTCCTGGTAACACCCCTGGAAGTCAAAGCACTGTTAACCAGCCAGTACCCAGTGGCGCACCAGTCAGAGTGTATACCATGCGTCAGAGGGAGGAGGCTGAAACATCAGACGTAGTAGCTGGTATTTTCTCCATCCTTGACCAAGATGTGTATGTGTTATTTGATCCTGGCTCCACACATTCATATGTTAGTGCTAGTGTGATGTGTTCTACTGCTATTCAGTGTGTACCAATGGACTATGATGTGCTAGTAACTAGTCCATTAGGCCAGGAGGTCCGAGTAAATAGGCTATATAGAGATTGTCCTTTGGTGATCCAAGGACATACTTTTCTGTCTGATTTAATTGAAATGCCCTTCAGAGATTATGACATTATCTTGGGCATGGATTGGTTAGCCAAGCATCACGCCATGATCAACTGTAGACTGAAGACAGTCACTTTTGGTCTCCCTCAGTATGGTGATGTAGTAATACGTAGGGAGAGGTAGTTATTGCCTTCAAACATCATTTCAGCTGCACTAGCCAGAAAAATGATTAAAAAAGGGTGTGAGGCGTACTTGGCACATGTGATAGACACCCAAGTGGGGAGTCCAACATTGGAGGACATTCCTACTGTATGTGACTTTCCGGATGTATTTCCTGAAGAATTGCCAGGATTACCTCCAGAAAGAGAAGTGCAGTTTGAAATTGATGTTATGCCTGGTGTGGACCCAATCTCCATAACACCATACAGAATGGCACCTGCAGAATTGAAAGAGTTGAAAGTGCAGTTACAAGAACTGCTTGACAAGGGCTTTATCCGCCCTAGTGTGTCACCTTGGGGAGTGCCAGTGTTGTTTGTAAAGAAGAAAGATGGCACTCTTCGGTTGTGTATTGATTATCGGCAGTTGAATAAGGTGATAATAAAGAATAGATATCCATTGCCCCACATTGATGACTTGTTTGATCAGTTAAGGGGTGCAGCTGTGTTCTCCAAAATTGACCTGAGATCAGGTTATTATCAGCTGAAAGTACAAGAGCAGAGTATTTCTAAAACTGCCTTCAAAACCCGCTATGGCCATTATGAGTTTTTGGTTATGCCATTCGGGTTAACTAATGCTCCGGCTGCTTTTATGGATCCGATGAACACTATCTTCAGACCATACCTCGACCAGTTTGTTGTGGTATTCATAGATGATATATTGGCCTATTCGAGGGATGCAGAAGAGCATGATAGACATCTGTGGATTGTACTGCAGGCTTTAAGAGAGAAACAACTATATGCCAAATTGTCGAAGTGTGAATTTTGGCTGAAGGAAATATCTTTCTTGGGGCATGTAGTATCAGAAGAGGGCATTAAGGTAGATTCAAGTAAGATTGAAGCTGTCCTTAATTGGAAGCCACCCAGAAATGTCACAGAGATTCGCAGTTTTCTGGGTTTAGCTGGATACTACCATAGATTTGTGAAGGGATTCTCCATGTTGGCATCTGCATTGACCAAGCTGCTTAGAAAAGATGTGAAATTTCAGTGGACGGACAAATGCCAGCAAAATTTTGATGAATTGAAGAGATGTTTGACTGAGGCTCCAGTCCTTACTTTACCTACTCCGGGTAAAGAGTACACAGTTTATAGCGATGCTTCTCACAACGGGTTAGGTTGTGTGTTGATGCAAGATCGAAATGTCATTGCCTATGCATCACGCCAGCTAAAACCGCACGAGAGGAATTATCCGACACATGATTTGGAGCTTGCAGCCATTGTATTTGCTCTTAAGATCTGGAGACATTATTTGTATGGGGAGAAGTGTTATATCTACACAGATCATAAGAGTTTGAAGTATTTGGGCACCCAGAGAGAGTTGAATTTGAGACAGAGGAGGTGGTTAGAGTTGATAAAAGACTATGATTGTCTGATAGACTATCAGCCAGGGAAAGCAAATGTTGTGGCTGATGCCTTAAGTCGCAAGACTATGGCAAGTCTCCAAGTTACTCCCTTGTCTTTGGTGCATGAGTTAAGGTCACTGCATGCCAGCTTAGAGATTAATGATGAGGGGCAGACAGCAGTTGCATGGCATGTACAGCCAGTGTTGATTGATCATATCAGAATGGCTGCTCAGAATGATGAAAGGTATCAGAAGCTGTTGGAAGAAGTCCGGTAGGGCAAGAAACCAGAGTTCTCAATCAGAGATGATGGTTTACTGCTACACCAGGGCAGAATGTGTGTTCCTAATGATGTTGATTTGAGGCAGATCATTTTGAAGGAAGCACATGAGTCTCCTTTTGCTATGCACCCTGGTGGTACAAAAATGTATAGAGGGCTAAAGGAGCATTACTGATGGATGGGTTTAAAAAGAGACGTGGCAGAGTTTGTATCCAAATGCCTAACTTGTCAGCAAGTAAAGGCAGAGCATCAAGTGCCAACTGGGTTATTACATCCACTGTCAGTGCCAGAATGGAAATGGGAGAGAATAACGATGGATTTTGTAATGGGACTTCCGAGGACACAGAAGAGTCATGATGTAGTATGGGTCATTGTTGACAGACTGACTAAGTCTACTTATTTTCTGCCAGTCCGAATGGACTACAGTTTGGACAGATTGGCCAGATTGTACATCGATGAGATTGTGAGACTGCATGGAGTGCCAGTATCTATTGTATCAGACAGAGATCCTAGGTTCACTTCTAGATTCTGGGGTAGTCTTCAGAGAGCCCTAGGAACTAGATTGAACTTCTGTACGGCATTCCACCCACAGACAGATGGCCAGTCTGAAAGGGTAATTCAGATTTTGGAGGACATGCTACAGGCTTGTGTGATTGAGTTTGAGGGTAGTTGGGATACACACTTGCCTTTGATTGAGTTTACTTACAACAACAGCTACCAATCAAGCATTGGGATGCCTCCATATGAAGCTTTGTATGGCAGAAAATGTAGAACCCCGTTGTGTTGGGATGACGTGGGTGAAAGAAAAATGATTGGACCCGAAATAGTTCAACAGACTGAAGAGAAAATTAGGGTAATCAGAGATCGACTTAAAGCGGCATCAGATCGTCAGAAGTCCTATATTGATTTGAAAAGAAGGGATATTCAGTATGCAGTGGGTGAGAAAGTTTTCCTCAAAGTTTCTCCTTGGAAGAGGATTATGAGATTCGGCAGGAAGGGGAAACTAAGTCCTCGTTTTATCGGGCCATATGAGGTATTGGAAAGAGTGGGTCCTTTGGCTTATCGTTTGGCACTACCTCCAGAGTTAGAGAAGATACATAACGTTTTCCATGTGTTGATGTTGAGGAGGTATCGATCAGACCCATCTCATGTACTACCAATAGAAGAAATAGAAGTGAATCCAGACCTCACATATGAAGAAGAACCCATAAAGATTCTGGCTTATGAGGTGAAGCAACTACGGAATAAGCAGATACCATTGGTAAAAGTGCTGTGAAACCATCATTCGGGCCAGGAGGCTACTTGGGAACGAGAGGAGGACATGAGGAGACAACACCCACAGCTATTCAGAGATTGATACCAGGTAAAATTTCGAGACGAAATTTATTTAAGGGGGGGAGAATTGTAACACCCCTATTTGTATAGCCTGGTATATTTCACTGTTCCGGTGACCGGTGTCGGTCCGGACAATTAAGGGGATTAGAACCATACTTAAGATAACTAGAGAAACTATAAACACAAATAATTAGTAATGTTCAATTAGTTAAGTATAAATAAGAAAAACAGAACATAAGAAGTTAAACGAGCCGAGAGTCACAGCGATGGGTGACCTCCTCGAGAACGACTGCGAAGTCATTTTAAACTCAAATTTCGAACCGTAAAAAGTGACGCTGCGGTCCTTAGGACCCTTATGAACACAGTGGAAAAGAGAAAATCACGAAAAAGAATCATAAGCTACCAAATAATTAGGTCAAAGAGCCGGAAGAAATATTGAATTATTTGCAAACCGGATTGAACCGCGCGGGGCAATTTGGTCAATTGACCCCGAGAGCTGACTCCTGACCTAACTGTCAAATAAAATCGGAGAAAATAAAATTTCAGAATCGAGAAGTAAATTAAAGAACTAATAGAAAAATAGAAAAAAAAAAAGAAAGAGAGGAAAATGAAAAAGTTAAAGGTGATGACATCATGAATGATGTCACAAAGAAATTAATTAATTTATTTAGTAATTAGGATTTTTGGTCTTCAAAAAGGGATAAAGATAAAAAGAAAACAAAAGGAAAAAAATTAGAATTGTCTTCTTCTTCTTCCATCAAGTGCCGCCCCACCTTCCTCCATAAATTCTCCATGAAAGCTCTTCCCTTAAGCTTACACTAAGCTTAATTTCTCCTTACCCAACCTTAATAACCCTCATAAAAACTTCATTAGAGCTTGATATTGTAACTTGGGAAGAAGACTACAAGAAGAAAGAAGGGCTAAGAGAGAGATTTGAAGCTTTAAGTTGAGGTTAGTATGTAAACTCATTATTCTTCCATTTAAATGCATGTGTGATGATTGAAATGAGCTTAGAAATTATGAAATGAAATAAAATCATGGGAGAAGGACTAAACTGAAATTTTGGCCTGGTTGATGGGAGTATGATTGGTATGGTTTGATTTGTTTAAAAGGAATTAAAGATGTTAATAAACTTACATTAGTATGGTGTTAAGATGGAAATGCACCAATTGTGATTGAATGAGGGAGTTAGGGTTTGAATGTTAGGGTTTGTGAACCAAATTTTAGAGAAATGCATAATTGATATCTTTGACCAATTGTGAACTGAAAAATGGTCAATAATGACCAAAAGAGATGTGTAGAAATTGTGAGAATGGAAGCCAAATTCGTAGGGCAATTGGTCATGCTGCTGGCAGCATGACCAAACCTACTTTGAAGGACCAAAACGGGAATTTTACAAGCCCAATTGATATGCCACCAATTGGAGATGAAAATAGACATAAAATAACACAATTTTCATTGAGGAACCATGGCCAAAAACTGACTAAAACTTGGTGAACCAATTGACCAAAGTGAAATGATAGCAGGCTGCCACTGCACCAAACTGACCTAACTGTTCATTTGGTCATAACTCGAGTTAGACAGGTCAAATTGACCTGAAATTTGGCCAGGGGTTAGAGGAGATATAGATCTAAAACTTTCATGAAGAACATCACCCCAAATTATTCCATTAACCCATTCAAATTATTGAGCAAAGTTGAGTTACCAAACCTGCAACTCTGCAGATTTTCAGTTGAGCAGTGAGGTTTGGATGACTATAACTCTCTCTAGGAAACTCGGATTTAGGCGATTCTTGAACCGATGGAAACCTAAGATATAGTAGAACATTTCATATGAAGAAAGTTAGACCAAATTATGAACTTAACTTGATCAAATTACTGACCAAAGTTGGATCAAAATCTGCCAGAACCCAAAATACCAGTATGAACAGTCCACGTGAACAGTAAACTTATTTTGGCCATAACTTGAGCTACAAAACTCTGATTGAGGTGATCCAAAAATGAGAATACACTAAAGACAATAAGCAACATTTTCTATGAAGGAAGTTTTGTCAAATTCCAACAGTAGATCAACCAATGGAACAGTTCAACTTCGGAGCACCAAAACCGAAAAGTGGCAATTTTGCCAAAATGACCTACGCTTTGAAAAAACGATCAAAACCAACAAGTTTAGTGACCAAAATGTGGTATGTGGGTGAAGTTGGAGTTCCCATACCTATTAAGCCTCAGAAAGTCAACTATTTGACTTAAATAGTGCAGTGACTAGTAACTCGAAACACAAAATTTCGAGAACGTCGAATTTAAAACGTTAGAACTAGGTAAATGCGAAGCAAAAATTTATTTTGGGATTTATGTTAAGTTTTAGTATTGAAACATTGTAAAATTTTGTGTTTCAGTTGAAAAGAATATCGGGAAGGAACCCGAGGAAACGAGTCGAGGCTAAGGGACGACTCGCTTGAGGTTTGTGCATAATAAACCGGTTGAGGAAATTGATAAAACCATCAACTTGAGCTCATTGATGGATCTTTCACATACACCACCAGAAGACCCTTTTCTCTCATGGATACCTCCTTCATCATTTTATATCCTACATGAGCTAAAGCTTTCTTCAACCCAAACATGTGATTCAACTCCAAGTGTTATTCATGCTACATGGAAATTTGCTTCAAATCTGGCCAATCTTGATGGCACTTTACATCAAGACCCATATGTCATATTATATGATAATTATTATGGAAGGAAGCCACTTTTTGATTAGCATATGTGAAGGGGTCAAGCTAATGACCTTAAACAAGCACTTATTGGGAGGCAACCCAAGTTTACTTTTAGTAGTTTGTTTGTGTTCTTTTTTTTTTTTTTTTTTGAGTTTTTGAGTTTTACCCTCATTAAACTCAAAAGTGACATTTGTTTATCTTTTGTAGGTCATTCATGAAGATTGGGCAAATTGACACTTACAGCAAAAACAAAGAATTGAAAGAGAGCAAGTATAAAGTAAAATACTGCACTTTATCCAGTACCTGTGAACAGTAACACTTTTAAACTTGTGCTAAATTGCTGATATTGCAATCTACTTGATAGCACATGTTTAATTTTATGTCTTGTGTAAATTCTGTGAAATGCAACTTGAATGAGGATCAATTTTGATATTTAGGACTGATGTGAGCTTTATTAAAGTGCAAAAATAGTGTTTGTTAAGTTTTACCTTTTAGTGTATAGATAGTTTTTGTAGTCTGTTAGAATTTGTATGTTTTTGTTTAAATTGCTGCTAGTTTTTATAGTCTGCTAAATTTTGTTACTATTCACGCTACTGTTCATGCTGCTTAAGAAGTCAATTTCTACGTTTTCTCTGCAATTTTTGAATGTTTGGAACTTATCTCAAATGCTGCTGAAAATGTGCTTTGGGTATAAGCTTAGGAATAAAACCATTTCATTGGGTTGCAGAAAGTTAATTACAATCCATGCTTAATTTAAGCTGTTTGCCTTTCAATTCCTTCATGGTTGTGTTATGTTTGATAAGTTTATGAGAGATGATGAGCTAAAATTCTTTAATTTTATGGTGTTTGTGTGTATTTGGTAATTGCTGAGGGTCATGATAGCATTCTATAGCATTTGGACTATTTTTGGTAAGTAAAATCACAATTTTTCCTAAAACCTGCTGAAACTTGCTGATGATGTTGCTTACTAAGCTGTATCCTATACAAATTATGCTTATCCCTAAGCAAATTTGTGCTTGACCCTAAGCAACACCAGAATCATTAGTTCAGCAATTGCTGCATGCTTACCCTAAGTTGTACCCTAGGCAAATCTTGCTTAACCCTAAGCAAATTTGTGCAGACCCTAAACATTACCCAGAATCTTTAATTTTAGCAATTGCTACTTGCTTAACCTAAGCAACTACCCTATGCAAATCATGCTTAACCTTAAGTAATTTTGTGCTTACCACAGCAAAATGTCTTGTGCCACTAGTAGACCCACCAGCAGCAAGCTGAACAACAGTAAAGCCTTGACAGCAGAGCTTGAACAGTAGCAGTAGTTTAATACTAGTTTTAGTTCTTCAATTCAGTTTTAGTTTCTGTTTTAGGTTTATTTTATAATCTGTTTATTTTGATCTTCAAACTTTAGCAATAGTTGTAATACTTTGGTAATTAGTTTTTATGATTATATTTGCATTCATTTCCTTTAGTTTAGTTTATTTTATTTTATCTTCTAATATGGATATAGTTATTCTATGAATGCTTTTTTGTTTAATTCTTGATTTAACTGTTAGATCTTATTTCATTACACTTTTTTATCTTCTTGCATATTATTTTTGTACTTTATCTTTTATTCAGTCCTAATTTTGTTGATATTGATGAGTGCACAATTTACTTTGAGCTACATATGTTTAACATCATTTTGAAGTAACAGCTTATCCTTCTATTATTTATGTTTATGGTATGTTGCCAATGCTTATAGTTTGTTGCCAATGCTTATCCTTTTGCTTACCCTACACAACAGGTTAAGCAACATCTTAAGCAGTGTAAATTCATACATTTGGGATACTTTTTCACATTTTTCTCTCTAAAGCTTCATTGTTAATATCATTTTGAGCTAATTTTGAAATACTTGAGCTTATATTGATTTAATCCACAGTTGTATATATTTCATTAATTGATTAGTTTACACAATTTTTCCCATCTTTGCATTCATTTTAGACATTGAGGACAATGTTTCATTTGAGTTTGGGGGTAAGGGCAAAATTTTTGCAAAATTTAAAAAAAAAATTTCTTTAAAATTTTCATTCATTAATTTATTGCTTTTCATTCATTCATATATAGATAATCCATACACTTATACATATACCACACACATGTCTATACTCATACACATACATTTGCATATAGTTTTCATATAGATTACACTTAATTTTAATTTGATTTATGCATTCATTTTAGGATCATGCATATCATAAAAATAAATTTTTACCTTGTCCTTAGAGGATTGAGAGTTGCTTTGAAGAGCAATTAAGCTTACTTTTAGAAGGGTTTGATGGATTGAAAGTTCTAGATACGTGCAAAGTTATTAGATCCTTGCCTTAGTTTATATCTTCTTAGCCAAGGGCCACCCAATCAATTGCATTGACTTTGAGTGCCTAGAGAAAACTCTAGGGTGAGAAGTAGCTAATTAATGTCTCACAAATCCTAGAACAATCTTTCTAATCCTTTCAAGGCGAAATCATAGCATGCTCTTGAAAAAGAAATGATCTAAGCATTCTTTGAATTTTAAACCCATATTTTAGCCTTAGCCAACCTCACTTTAAAATTTTCCTTTGGAACCAATTTGAGCCTACATTTATCTCTCTTACTCCTTTGGAACCCACATCAATGCCTAACCATAAACCCAAACACTTACCTACCTTCCATGAGAATAATTCTTTGAGTGATAGATACAATTAGTTGGGAGAAGTGACTAAAATAAAAAGGCTAGCAAATTCAATTATGGTATGTAAAGTAATTCACCACCCAAGTACACAAAGAAATGAGTTTGGGGGTGAATTGAAAGGGACAATTATAATTCAAAGTCAATGTTATTTATGTAGTCCCTCTAAAAGCTTCAAAATTATATGCTAGCATTAGTGAATAGTTGTAAAGCTCCTTCCCCCATTTGATTTAAAAAAAATAAAATAAAATAAAATTTTTTATGTGTCTTGATCTTTTAACAATTTGATTATTCTCATATTTTGTTATCTTTATCCTTTCCTTGTTAGCCACATTATCACCCCCTTGGCCCCATTACAACCCTTGAAAATCCTTTTGATCTTTTGATGGTGTTTTGCTACATTAGTGGAGATTGGAATAGGAGAATTGCCTATGGGATTGTGATATCATTAATCCATTCATTTACTTCCATCATTATTTGAGACACTTTAATTTTTGGATTACCCTATAGTCTATTTAGGCATGATTATTCTTTGTGATTGATTGGTTTGGGCTTGATGATATGGATAATTGACCCAAGGACTAAGCGGTGATAACTTTGGTAAGGATTGAATTCTTTGCACCTTGAAAGTGGGTATATGGCTTGTTGGTGGCTAAAAGTAAGCTTGAGAGTTTGGATAAGTAATTTTCATAAATTTAAGGTAAGGTACCCCAAATTGCATTAATTGTTTTAATTTGCTTGAGGACAAGCAAAGTTTTGAGTTTGGGGGAATTTTTTACACTCATTTCATATAAGCATTTTAGGGTAGTTTTGCATCCATTTTGCCCTTATATTTTAGTATATTTTATGTTTTTAGCTTTATTTTAGCTTATTTGTTAACTTTAGATACTTTATATTTGATTTTTGTAATTTTGTTGTTTTTGATAGGATTTTGTGGCGAATCGAAGATCAATGAGTGCATTAGGAAGTGATTTGAAGAAATTTGGAGTTCTTTAAGCATAGAGGAAAGTTGAAGAAATCAAGCCTTGAAAGACCAAGTTAGCCGAAATTTGTTTGAGACTTTGCTTAAGATCCTGCTTAGGGTTAAGCCGTACCCTAAGCAGACTGCCCAGAACGTGAATAATGCTGCTGACTTGGATAATTTTACAACTCATTTCCTATCCACTCCTTGGCTCTTATTCACTTTTAGGGCAACTTTTTGGGACCATATAAATTCATCATTTCCTAGTTTTTTCCACAAGAGGAAACGGGAAGAAACAAAGAAAAAGAAAAAGAAACGCAAGAAAGAATAAGAAGAAGAAGGAGCACACCATTTCTGCTGGAGAGCTGCTGCCAAGTGATGTCCACCTGCAGTTTTTCAGAGTTTTGGGCTCTCCTTCCTCTGGGTTTTTCTATTTCTTAGTCTATTTTTATGTTTCTTTTGCTAGTTTTATCATTTCCTCTTGTAAATTTTATCATGATAGAATAGTTTTTCTAAGATTTCAGAGTTGGGTTGTACTATTTTGAATCTATTTGTGGATTTGGATTGGGTTTTATCTAGATTTATATAAATATGAGTTTTGATTCTTTTCCTTGTGTGCTTTATGACTTACCTAATGTTGGATCCCATTGGGTCTAGTTTTTAATCTTTGATTGAAGGACCGAAAGGTGAAAATCATTGAAAGATAATCAAGGATTAGAACTTGAAATCTCCTAGACTTAGAAATAAACTAGGGTTTTAAGAGGATTCATTGATTGATTACAAAACTTAATGGGTTTTAAGTTAATCAAATATCGTACGAAAGTAGGTTTGGTTTTCTTAAAATACTCTTTGGTTTGCTTGAAAAAGATATCAAAGGATTTTAGAATCAATCACCTTCAAACTCTATTTTCTTTTAAAATTGGATGACCCAAGACAAATCCCAATAGACTTAATTCATAAACCCCAACTTTGGAATCAATTTTACTATTAATTAGTCTTTGTTTTTACTTGTCCATTATTAATTTAGTTAATTTTTGCTTAGATTAACACTTTATTTACATTACCCATTACCTTTTTCTTTATTTTCTACTTAAATTGCTACATTTAGTAAAATTAGTTCTTACAAATTGTCATTAGTCTAAATAATCGAAATAACCATAGTCTAGTACTCAAACACAATTCCTCATGGGAACGATACTTTACTTATCAGACCAGACCTGGTGAAACAGACTAAAGAGAAAGTGAAGTTAATAAATGTCACACCCTACCCCTTTACAAGGCATAACATGATGTATTTTAAACCTTTTCTTACTTCTACAAGGCATAACATGATGTATTTTAAACCTAAACCCTAAACCCTACAAGGCATAACAGAAAGTATACCTAATGAATTATCAAACTTCATCTACTGATAATCCATTAAATACACTACAAGGAATTTTAAACCTTTTCTTACTTCTTTTTACAGTGGTGAGCACTATTGACAGGTGTTAAAAAATTTTCTTTTACTGAAGTGAAACAAAATAACAAATCTGAGTATCAATAATTTCTGTAAAAATTTTTGCAGAGTACCATCTGTATTTTGAATAAAACAGTTCTTCAAAAACCTGTAAAAAGCACTTCCAATATATATTTCTTCAATCCCAAACTCCAATAAATTTGTTCAACACAATAAATTTCTCAACATTATTAACTCAGTTCAACAATCAATTTTTCAGTGTTTCCAAAAGCTATGATAAAAGAAACATGTCATAATATATTTACAAGCCAAAATAATTTACAATTTTAGTTTACAACTGCTCAAGACCAAATACAATATATACATACAGTGTACATACATTACAACAAAACTATAAAATATAGTATACTCAATATACCCGGTGAAATCTCAAAATGTAGCACAAGCAGCCTACTCTGCTGCTCTATCCGTCTGTCTACCTGCGACAGCAATGAAAAAGCTATCGCTGAGCCAATGTCTCAGTGGTGCACAACATTAAGAAAATACAATTTAAAATCATAACCCATAAATCATATGAACTGTGGATACTTAAAATCATACTTAAATTCAAAAGACAGAGAATGTCATAAAGAATTTAAACTCCATTTCACAATATCACAATAAATATCAATAAATCACACACACAGCTTAATCATGATTCCATAGTCCAATTCGTCCCAAAAGCCGATGGCTAGTGAGGAATAACATAGCTAGCTAGCAATAATATGAGTACTCATTCTATTCGTCCTCAACAGGCACACACCTCAACACTTCAGCCAGAGAGGAAATTCAAAGTCAATTCGTCCCACTAGACAAGCTAGCGAGGAATTCAATCAATATACATGATAGTTGTGGTTTCAAACTATTTGCAATTTTTTTCAAGCAATAAGTATCCATCAAATTTCCATTCAAACAAATTTTCACAATTTAAAACAATAACATACAAATAGTCATAATTTATTTCAATTGAAAAATTCAAAAGGAATAACTGTTGTGCACAAACCTCTGAAGTGTAACCTCTTGGCCCTGACTCAATGTTTTCTTTCCCTTCCCTGAGTCTTTGCCAACTGAAACACACAATTTGAAGTGTTTCAGTACTCATTTAAACTGCCTCTAACAATAAGGTTTAATAATTAATTTATTTAATTCTATTATTTTCCGTAGTCAACCTATAATGTTGACCCTCGATGCACTCTAGGTAAATTAGGTTTAATGTTACCAATATGTCACATTTTGCATTTCAATATGCTACCAATATAGTGTAACTTACCATTTTTACAAGTTGGCATTCATTGCCAAATTATTTCAAGCATCATTGTATGTAAATGTCAAGTTCTCAATTTTTGTGTGCTAGATTGGTCTAGCTTAAAGTCCTATTTCTCTTGGTTTTAAGCTTCTAGTCAAAGAAGAAAAATTGTAGCTCTATGTCTTATTGCACGCGGGGCAAAATTTTAGGTCATTCTGAGTTGTATAGACCAAGATATGGTCAATTTACTAAAGCTTGACAAATTGCACTAAAATGGCAACTTTAGGTCATTTTTAGGTCATTTCTGGTTCTGGCAGTTTTTATACCCGAACTTGTACAAGCTATTGGACTTGCTTATGGTCATTTATGGGTTTTGGTGTCTTCATAAGAGTTTTAGCTCTAGGTCTAATCTATTCATGGTAAAAATTTCAGGTCATTTGGACCTGTTTTGAGTGAGTTATGGCAAAAACACTAACTGCTGCCCAAATGATCAATTTTCAGGCTTTCAAGTCACTAATCCGGATTTGGTCATTTTTCAAGTCACTTTTTGGATAGAATTTAGGTAGGCTTTCTTCATAAAAGTTGGCACATTTTGTGCCTATTTTCACATCCAATTGGCCTCATACCAATTGGAGCCACACACTTAGGGTTATAGGTCCATTTGCACACTGCCCTCTACATCTTTTTCAAACATCAAACCAAACACAAGTTTACCAATTACATTTTCACTTCCCATACCATTCTGCATTTGGCATTAACCAAAACCATTCACTTTTTTACATTATAGGTCAACTTGGACAGAATATAACCACTTCAAAATACACCAAATGCAATCACAATTCACAAAGTTCAATCCCAATAATATATACACATAAATACTTCTAATTATCACACATACTTCCATTAACAATTTGCCTACCTTATCACTATTATCCGCACACATATATGCTGCCATTTTTTGTATAATATTTCAACAATATTTCATGAACTTAAGCACTTCAATCTTCATCATGAGGCTGCCACAAATTTACACATACACATCCACTTCCATTTTCACTTTTCAAGCTTAACATTCAAACTTCACACATGGAATTCAACTTCAATACAATTAAACATTTAAATTAACATCCCAAACTACCATTTACATGCAAAGACAAGCTGTTCATAATAAAGTTTCATGGCTGCTGAAGTGCTCCATCCCCAATAATTCATCAAACCTCAAACTTCTTCCATAATTCAAACAACCACACCCTTAGTTACACTTTTAATGAAACAAGAGTTGAAAATAATCACTTACCTCTTTTAGACTTCTTCAAAACTCCACCAAAACTTGTCTTTCTTGCTCCCTTATTGCTGCCCAAGGTGTGTACTATAATTTTAATGAAGGAACCTAGTGAAAAAGATGACTTGATCAAGGTTGCATGGAGGTCCTTCCATGGCCGGCAATGGTAGTTTGAAATGGAGCTTGAATTCGGCAAGGAGAGAGCTTGAGGAAGAAAGAGTGTTGCAGAATGTTAGTGGGACAAATTTTGGTTTTTTAATGCTTTAGATATTCCATAGTGGTCCACTAAGTGATTAAAGAATCTAAGTTAATGTTAAACTTCCATTTATTCCACATTATACCCAAAATTTTTCTTATTTATACAACACATAATATTTCATTTTTTCATGGAATTTTCAAACTTTATTACCATTTATTTTTAATGGACATTTAGGTCAAAAGGTAACTCGAGGTGTCAAATGACCACAATGCCCCTATTCGGGTTGTATTCCCGATTTTTCGATAACACCAATTTTTATCGGTTTCTCGATTTCTCGTTTTTCTTTGTACTAATTAATTAATTTTTCTTTGATATTTCTAATGACATTTATAATTCAATAAGTTTTTAACTATGTCTCGAAATTAAATTCTGAGGGTTTCCTGCAGTCTTGGGGTCAGCTATTGCTGCCATAACTTCCGTCTGATCACCATCGCCATGTCTTTGGCTCGTTTAACTTAGTTTCATTTCATTGCTATTATTTTTCCTTTGTTTTTCTTGTCTTTTCTTTTTTGTATTTCATTACTTTATGTCTTCTCACTAACATTTAAATGTAGTTCTAGGCATCCTAGCTGTCCGGACAGACACTGGTCACCAGAACAGTAGAACGCACTTTCAAACATAGGGGTGTTACAATAAAAGCCAATTTGAAGGTTGCCTCGGATAGACATAAGTCTTATGCTGACTTGAAGAGAAAATATATAGAATATGCAGTTGGCGACAAAGTGTTCCTTAAAGTCTCACCATGGAAGAAGGTGTTGAGATTTGGAAGAAAGGGTAAGTTAAGCCCTAGGTTCATTGGCCCATATGAAGTTATTGAACGTGTGGGTCCAGTAGCCTGTAGGCCAATTTTACTACCAGAACTAGATAAGATCCATAATGTGTTTCACATATCTATGCTGAGAAGGTACAGATCAGACCCTTCACATGTCATCTCCATGGAAGAAATTGAAATCCAACCGAACTTGATATATGAAGAGGAACCAATACGGATCCTGGCCTGAGAAATGAAGGAAATTGAGAAACAAGCAAATCCCACTAGTGAAAGTGCTTTGGAGGCACCACAACACTGAGGAGGCAACTTGGGAAAGTGAAGAGACGATGAGGCAATAGTTCCCTCAACTGCTTGTATCAAGTAAATTTCGAGGACGAAATTTTTTGTTAGAGGGGAAGAGTTGTAACACCCTCATTTTAGATAGTCCATACATTCTACTGTTTCAGTGACAGATGTCTATCTGGACAGCCAGAATGTCTGGAACTATACTTATACTAGAGTGAGGAGCCATAAAAAACTCAAATAATGGTAAGAAAAATTAAGGAAAAATTTTAGAAATAAAATATAACAAAGTTAAATGAGCCGTAGCTCCAGCGATGGGTGACCTAATGGGAAGCTACAGTGAAGACAATTAGCAACCCTAAACTCGAGGGGAACCCTGTGAAATAATTTCTGTGACTCTAGTGAAGAGTTATTGAACTTTAGATGGCATTAGAGTGCCAAGAAAATGCTCAGAGAATTTTCTGAGTCGGTACAAATAATTTTAGTCGGATAAGCAAAACGAAGGGCATTTTGGTCATTTCACCTTCAGAGATGGTTTTTGACCAACTTGTCCAATTAAGTAAATAAATTATATGAGATAAAATGTGAATAAATATTACTAAAAATTTAATTAAAATGATTAGAAAAGAAGGAAAAAGAAAATAAAGTAAATACCTAATTATGACATCATCTCTATGCAAGAATGATGTAATAAAAACTTATGAACTAATCACAATTTAACAACACACTTAAATTCATTTAAGAAAGGAAAAAGAAGTCAAATTGAAGAAAACAATTTCTGCTCTCTTCTTCCTCACCAGCCGAGACACTTCTCTCTCCATATACCTCCATTGTTGTTCTTCCTTCTCACTAAAAATTCCTTGTAAAAACACCATAAAACCACAAGCTTACTTCACAAAAACTGCTCCTTACACCTTGCACGATCCTTAGACAGCAAAAAGAAGGAGAAATTAAGAAGTTTTTGCAAGCTTGGGGCTTAGCTCATATAGAGGTTAGTACCCTTTTTCTTCCTTTCTCTTTAAACTTCATAGTAGGAGCATGAATTAGGTTAGAATTTGTGAAAAATGTGCATATTTAAATTTCCTTGAATTTCGGCAGCCTTATGAGGGTGGTAGCTTTGATGGTTTTGATGGATTTAAAGTGGTTTATAGATAGTATTTGATGTGTAGATGTAAATTGATAGTGAATTAACATGTTTAAGTGATATATGTTGCATGAATTGGAATTTGGGAATTTAGAGTTTTGAGAAAAATTAGGGTTTATTCATATAATGGTGAATGAACATTTTAATGGTCAATTAATGACCATTTGGTAATGTTTGACCACAAATTGAAGTGAATTGTGGCATTAAGACTTGATTGGGTATGCTGCCCTACTATACTAGAATTACTAGACTTGAGTCCAGTATGGTTAGACTGCAATAATTTGATTTTTGTAACTTTAATTGGTACAAGGCCAATTGCAGGTGAAATTAGACACCTAATGGCACAATTTTTATGCAAAAACCCTACCCTGAAAACCAACCTAAGTTGACCAAAAAACTGCCTAAATCCAGGTACCACAATTCTGGACTTGGAAAATTGACCAAATGAACAGTGTTCATTTGGCCATAACTTTGTGTAGAGAGATCCAAATTACCTGATTTTTGTGGTCATAGAAAGCATAGACAATGTAGAACAACTTTCATGGAGAACATAAATGCCAATTCTGACCATAATCAATTCAAGTTGCTAGCCAAATGTAGAACTCTAAAACTACCAGAACCAAATTGGTACCCAAAAATTCTGGGAATTGACAATCTGGCCAGTTATGGTAAAAAGGCCATAACGTGAGCTACAAAACTCTAAATAGAGTGATTCAAAAAAAGAATTAAACTAGACACTTAAAAGAACAACTTTCATGAAGAAAGTTTAGCCAAATTCCCATTGTAGCATGGTCCAATGGAACAGTAAACTTAGGCCAAGAAATCTGCAAATTGGAAATAACTCTACATGAGTTATGAATTGAGTTTGGCAACTAATGCCAACAAGGATAAAGTGTAAAATGTGGTATCTTGGTGGCATTAGAATCTATAAATATGTGATGTATTAAAAAGTCAACATTTGTGTGTAAATACTAAAGTAAATAGTAACCATTAAATAACTAAATTTATAAATTGCCCTAGTATACCTAGAACGATTGATTTGGATAGGTTGGCATGCCAATAGGGTTCTGATAGCAATACTGCATATGGTTTTATACCATTCCGTGATTTATGGCATTTAGTGCCATTTTTTTAATATTATGGCCTATGATCATTCTGCTATGCTTGATACACTTGGCTTTATGCCCAATGATTATTACGGCTTATTAGCTGTTCTATTGCACACCTGGAGACACTTTGTGACCGATGGTGTGATGACCCGAGGTACTTGGTACCCAGTACCAATTTACCTATTTATCCGGTCCGGTCAATTTGCATAGGATACTTGAGCAACTAAATTAAGTTTTAATACATTATTATCAAATAATGAATATAACAAGTACCAAATTGATAATATTATTAATAATTACCAAAATTTTAGGTTGCATAAAATATCAATAAAATGCCTACATCTTTATTTAATTTATTTATTTTTATATCATATTGGCACCACTAAGCTGTATTGCTTAGCGTGTCACTGTTTGCCACGCGTAGGTACTGGAGACAATGATAGAGAGCCTAACAGACCTCAGACTAGGTGATCATTCAGATCTGCAGTGAGTTCAGAGTCACCTCCATTACAATGCATATTTGGTAGGACTCTTAGGCTTCTTTTGTATTTTGCATTTTGTACTAGAGCTTAATTTTTATCTTGTAAATGATAAATTCATGTATTTATAGACTGATGTAATTATCTGTAACTTTTGTTAATGAATAAATTTGAGTATTCCTTTATGAGTTGAGCTTAAATATATATGATGAATGAAATGTATGAAACTGAGTTTGAGAAATATTGAGAAATTATGAAATTGTGTTGAATGTTCATTGGAGTTGAGATTTGAAGAATATATTGGAAGTATTTTTAACAAGTTTAGAAAAATTGTTTTTCCAATTTATAGCTGGCGCTCTGCGTAATTTCCTGTAAAATTTGCGAAAATCCCGAATTAATCAAAATTTCAACGAATGATATAAATGTTAGAAATTTCACCTAAAAGCTTTTTAATCAATAATATAAGATTTGGAAATTGTAATAAAATAAGATAAAAAATCTCAAGACTTGAGTGTGATATATGTGCTGTCCTATTATATTGTAGATGATATAGATAATGTCACATTCATCATTTTTTTTTCATTTTTTTTTTTTTCCACTCACAACACAGTTAGAAATTTCACCTAAAAGCTTTTAATCAATAATATAAGATTTGGAAATTGTAAATAAAATAAGAAAAAATGCAAAAAGACTGTGTGAGATGTCTCTTTGCTGCTATATTGTAGACTGATAATAAAGTCACACACACAATTTTTTTTTTTTTTTCATTTTTTTTTCCAAAAATAGGAATCAACACATGATAATATTATTTTTAAATATTAAATTTAATAATATTATTATTTCTATTTTTTTTCAAATTAGAGATTGATTAAGAAAATTAATGACTAAAAGTAAGATTTTCAATAATTAAATTAAATGTCACAAAATTTATATTGATTAGATATACATATAAATATATTTTATAGATAAATATTGTTTTATTCTAAAAAAATAAATATGAGAGGCAATTATTATATTTGATATTATCTCCAAAAGGCTATTTTATAGTAGTGATATTAGAGATATAGGCTTGCAAGTTTTCTTATTACTATGTTCCTTTAATGCCGAATTATTTTTTTTTTCATTGATCATTGTTCTTTAAAAATATGTGTACGAAATTATAATTCCTAAATTTTAGTTTGAGACTAAGGATGACAACAGACCGAATATTTTCGAGTACTTAACTCAATCAAATCTTATTTAGATGAATTTAAATAATATATAATTAAGTTTGTGGTGATTTCATGTATTAATAAGGAATGAAAATATGTATGTCTCCTAATTAGCTAAAATTTTAATATTATAGTTCATAATATATTTTTTACTAGTTTGTTAAATATTACCTATCCTTTTCAATTACAAATTTGGTCCCTTTTTTATTTTTATAGAAATAGAAACAATAGTACATTTTGTTTCATAATATATCTGATAAGGGCAATAATAAATCATCCCCTATTGTTAGCTTTAATAGTATTTAGGGACCATGTATATATTTGTCCCTTTGTATATGAGATTTATACCATTGGGACAGAGACTTTAAGTGCTCCTCTTTTATTGTCCCCTATAAAATATCTTTGAGGACCACAATCTTTTATTGTTCCTAATTAATATTAATAGGAGACAATTAAACAATTATTTAAAAAAATTAATTTTAAAGACTATAAATTTTAACTTATTCTCTAATATGGTCCCTATTCTCACAATTTTTGTGGACCTTAAAAGTTCATGGCAGGTTCGATGGATAAAAGACCAAAGATGGAAGAGTTCTAATGGAATATGAAACCATCGAATTGACCGGAGCTTTTATAAAGGTGTACATAGCACTGTTTTGTCATCTGTTTAAAAAATGACACGCTTGTTGACCGTGATAACTTTGGCGTGGCTCAATTGATTACGGAGTGTTGAAAAAAAAATGATTATAGAGGAGAATTTGCCCTCGGGTGGCGGCGGCCACTTGTCGTCTCCATCAAACAGTGAAGCTTATTTTCCTTGAGGCAATCATAGTGCTTACGCTTTAGCTTGCTTTGCTGAGAATATTCGGCAGGGCACTCATGTTCTTGAAGAATCTCCAACTGGTTTCTCTCGGCGGCTCATGTAGAGGGGGTGTCCATAGTTTAATAAAACTATTTAATTTTTTTTATTTTAAAAAATATATTATTTAGTCCACTTACTTTTAGTTCATATCAATTTAATTCATTTCGTCGATTTTGTTGCTATTCAAATTAATCAAAATAGAGCAAATAATTATTGATTGAAACTGATTAATTGATAAATTTAAAATTATATAAACTAAATAGTTTTATTATTCAAATTACAATGACTGAATAATTAAATTTAAAAAAATTTTCATTTAAAATAATGGGAGAGATTAAATTGTTCACAGACAAAAAAAATGATAAATAATGTATTTTCAAATTAGAGTACTAATGGTGTATTTTTCAATAAAGAGATGAATTAGTTAATTTCATTAAAATGTATCCACCAAATAATAATTTAAAAATAAAATATGTACATATATAATATCAATAATTTAAAAAATAAAATAAACGATAAATTAATTTTTAATTTTATTTTATGAGAAATAATTTGTTATTTGAGATTTCAATTTTTTTAATTGATTAGTTTTTTATTTAAGTTAACTTTAATTTGAATCAATTTAAAATAATTACTTACTTTAAATTTTGTTTTATAATGAAATAATCATTTTATTTAAATCTTATATTTAAGTAATTATTTATTTTATATAAAATTTAAAATTATAAAATTAAAGTACACTAAGAATTGAAATTTTACAGATTAATTAATTTATAATTTTTACAATTAATTAAGGAACAAAATGGCCAACAAAACTTTGAAACAAAATGTCACACCTTATCCCCTGTAAGGCATGACATGTTTCCAAAACATATCTAATAAATTACCGAATTTCGCCTATCAATAATCTATTAAATATACTACAAGAGATTTTCAACGGATTATAGCATTTTATTTTATTTTTATTTTGCGAAAAAACTGCATGGTGATGGTTAAAACTTTGGCAAAATCCAAAATTTATAACCCGTTGAAATCGTAATATAAATCAAGTAAAAGATATTCTTCAATCCATTTCACAAGCATAATAATAGTTCATTTACATTTCAAGTAAAACATTTGATTTCAAATTTTACATTCATTAGAGATAATAAACTTAACATTACAAAGATTACATGTACATAAGTCTCAAATTAATATTAAAAATATTTACAATCTCAAAATGTTATAGAAATGTAACACTTTTTATACAACTGCTTAGTGTTTGTACAACCATACATATAGTTATAAAATACATCAAAAGAATTCACAAAAGGGTATACCTAGTATATACCCAACGAGAACTTCAAAAGAACTGCTCCAACTATGGTCTCAATAAGCTCACTCAACAGTCTTTCCCTTCTCTTTACCTGCGATAGCATATAATGCTATCGCTGAGTATGTCACTCAGTGGTGCACAACTTAAAAATTTAAAACTCAATATAAATCATAATTTATCAAATTTAACCAACCACCAATTGCATAACCATGAAAATATCACAATATTTCTAAAACAATAGAATCATTTATAGAAATCATATTTCACAATTCATAATTCACAATGTATAAGTGTTGCCAACAATAACATACAGTTTAGACCAAGACATAAAATTTCACGATCAATGCCGTGTTGTACACCATGATTAAGAAAATCAATCTCACTAACCGTTATTAATGAGAGAAGGGCTAGCTAGCTAATGAGTACTCATATAGTCTCACCCCACTAATCGTTATTAATGGGGGACGTAATCAAAATCAATTATCAAACCCCAAATAACCGTTACTACTGGGGAATTCTGAAAGGGACTGTCATGCTTACTGTGGTTTTAAAATAAATTTTTAAGAGTTTCTCAATCCATAATCACATTTGCAAAATAATAAACACATTCAAATCATCATAAAACCCATAAAAGGGTTGGCAACACACAATTATCTCAAATGCAAGGGAAAAACCTTAACTAATTCATATAAAGCTCATTCAAAACAATTTCGAGTTAAAAACAAAGAAGGAAGTTAATTGTGCACAAACCTTCAATGATGTTCTTTCTCTTTACTTACTTCTCTTTGTCCATCCTAACCTTTTCTCCTACTGAAAATACACAAATAGAATGTCTCAATACTCACCTCAACTATCGCCAAGTACTCATTACATGAATGTCTAATACGTCTCTAAGTTAATTTTTCAATTTCAATGAGTTTTAATTTTCTAGACAGCTAAGTGCTCTGATCATTGAATCCAATTTTTACCTAGTTCCAAACATAATTTGATAAGGTGCTCTTCATAAAATTTATTTCTCTTGGTCTCAGCTTTATTTTTCTTTTTGAATCACATTATTTTGAGTTTTGTAGCTCTAGTTATGATCAAATTACTAATTATTGTTCACGTGGACAAATTCTGCAGATTCTAGGTTTTCCAGAATTTCCCCAATCTTGCATCTAACATTTGAGCCTTTTATGCCCAGAATTAGGATCAGGTCCTAAAACAATATTTTAGGTCTTTGTTTTAGGTTTCCAAATCATTCTGAATCACTTTAATTAGAGTTTTGTAGAAGAAGTTATGACCTAATAACCATGTTAGGTGTAACACCCTCACTGTAGCAATTCTGTACATTCTACTGTTCTGGTGACCGGTGTAGGTTCGGACAGCTAAAACATCTGGAAAAATATTTAGACTAGAGTGAGGAGTCATAAATAACTCAAATAATGGTAAGAAAAATTTAGGAAAAATTTTAAAAATAAAATACAACCAAGTTAAATGAGTCGGTGCCCTAGCGATGGGTAACCCAGTAGAAAGTTGCTATTTTCACAACTAGAAGCCCTAAACCCAGGGAAAAATTCATGAAATAATTTTTGGAACTCCAAAGAAGAGTCATTGAGGTTTCTATGGCATTAGAATGCCAAGAAAAGGCTCAGAAAATTTTTTCGATCGGTACAGACGATTTTGGCTCAATAAGCCAAACGAAGGGCCATTTTGGTTATTTTGTCTTCGAAGATGATTTTTAACCGACTTGTCCAATTAATTAAATAATTATTATGATATAAAATATGAATAAATATTGCTACAAATTAAATTGAAATTGAGTAGAAAAGAAAAGAAAATGAATTAAAATTGTAATTTTGACCTCATGCTTATGTCATTAAAGCACTCCAACCCAATCACATTTTGACACCTCATTATAAACCCAATTAAAGGAGTTAAATGGGCTGAAAAATTAAAAGAAATTATGCTCCCTTCTTTCTTCTTCCTTAAGCCGAATTCCACTCGCTCTCTCTGTAATACCCCTATATTCGGTAGTGCGTTCTACTGTTCCGGGGACCAGTGTCTGTCCGAACAGCTAGAATGCTTGGAACTACACTTAAATGTTAGTGAGGAGACATGAAATGATGAAATACAATAGAGGAAAATACAAGAAAAATAAAGAAAAAAATAAGAGCAATGAAATGTGATTAAGTTAAACGAGCTAAAAACCGCAGTGATGGGTGACCGCACTGGAAGTTGCGGCGAGGACCGTTGACTAGCCCTGGACTTATGGAAACCCTGGGAAATATTATTTTTGGGACCTAATTAAATGTCTATTGAGGTATAAATGACATTAGAAAATGTTAAAGAAAAATTAATTAATTAGTACAAAGAAAAATAAAAAATCGAGAAACCGACAAAAATCGGTGTTACAAAAAAATTGGAAATACAACCTGAAGTGGGGCATTTTGGTCATTTAACACCTAGAGTTGACTTTTGACCTAAATGTCCATTAAAAATAAGTAGTATTAAATTTTGTAAATGCCATGAAAATGAGAAACTTGACATATAATGTAAATAGTGAGAAATTAGGGTGTTAATTGCAATTAGGGAAACTTAGGATTATTTAAATGCTTAATTAAGATTAAGCGGAGCACTAAAGGGACTATTTAAACATTAGTGGACAAGAGGGGCAGCACTAACACTCATCTTCAACCTTTATCTTCAAATTGCCGAATTCCTTTCTCAAAGAAAACACCATTGCCGTCCAAGCTTGGAGCTCTCATCTACCTATGATTCAACAATGCAAACTTCAAGCCTCCTTCATTAAAAGTTATCCATACACCTTAGGGAAGAGATAGGGAGCAAGAAAGAAAGGTTTTGGTGAGGTTTTAGCAAGCTCCAATAAGAGGTAAGTGCTTATTTTCTTCCCCTGCTTAATTAAAGTTTGTGTTGAGGTTATGGGGAATATTTTGGTTCAAAAATTTGAAAGAAATTGTTGAGTTTGCAATCTGCCCATTTTAGGCAGCCATGGGAGGTAAGCTTGCTTGAGATTTTCTTACATTAAATTGATGGGAATTGATGGGAATTAGTGTTGGTTGAGTCAATTTGTAGTGCTAGCAATTTAATCTTTTTATATGTGTGATTGAACAATTGAATTTAGGGTTTTGGAAGTAATTGTGAAAGCCTTGGCAAACTGCCATTTTTGGCAGCCTTGAAGAGCATGGATTAGTGTTTAATCTCATGAAATTAATTGATGAATTCTGTTAGTGATGGTTTGAGGGTAGTGTATATGAAGTGGTAGTGGAAGTGTATGTAACAAATTAAGTGATTACATGTATATATGTTGTGTTCAATGTAACTTTGAGAATTAAAGTTGTAATGTGTGTATTGAGAATTGTTATATTCTGCCCAAAGTGACCAAAATGTGATGTGATGAATGGTCATGGTATGATACCAATTCAGAATTGGGTATGAGAAATGAACTTATAGTAAGGTGAATGTGCATTTGGTTGGTGTTTGAGCAATGTGTTTAAAGGCAATATGTAATTGAGCTTATAACCCTAATTGTGTGACCCCAATTAGTAGCAAAACTGGACGTAAAATAGGCTAACTTTTATGCAGAAGTGTTGTCCAAATTCTGCCTAGAAAATGACCTAAAAAGTGACCAAATTCGGATTTCCTAAAATGTGAACTCAGAAATTGATCATTTGAACAGTAGTCAGTATTTTGGCTATAACTCAATCAAAACAGGTCCAAATAACCTGAACTTTATATGGTTGGAAAGCTTAGACATAAGGCTACAACTTTGGAGAAGACCAATAAGCCTAGAAATGCCAATTACCAAGTTAAAATGATCGCCAAAGTTGGGTTACAAAAACAAGCCGAATTGAGTTTGACCTAAAAATGACCTAAACTTTGCAATATAAGTGCAACTTGACTAGCAATAGTAAAATGACCATAACTTGGTCCATAGAACTCCAAATGATATGAAATCAGTCCCAAAATTTCAATAAAACATAGATATACAATATTGGTAATTTGACCAAAACCCAAAAATTAAGGAAACAAGGTTAATTAACTTGATTAATTTGGCACACTAAATATGGAATTAGCACATTTAACCATAAAATCTAGAAAATTCAAATAAGCACATCTCTCACCAGAAGTGTCTAATTTAAATGAGCTATACCAATATGGAAAGCTAAGAAAGAGACCTAAAACATTGTTTCAGACAACTTCCTCAAATTATAAATGTATAAGGTCAGAATTTAAGGTCAATCTATTTACCTAATTGAGGATCATGCCAATATAGGACCTTTGAGTCCAAGTTAACAATTTGTCTATAAAGAATTCTATAAGACTTGAAAAATGGTAAGAAAAATTTCTGGTTGTCCCTAAGACATAGGGCAATAATACTTATGAAGAATGCTAGACCTCAATGTGATTACAAACAGTCCAAATAAATTAGTGAATTCAGAACTGAAAATGCCTAAAAAGGAAACTAAAACTTAGATTTGACCTAGTTATGGTTAATTAACCATAACTTGTCTATACAACTCCAAATAGAGTGATTCAAAAAGAAAATTAAAGAAGACACAATGAGAAACAAATTAATGAAGAGAAATCTGTTAAATTTACAAAGTAGCTTGGTCCAATAAACAGTAAACATTACCATGAAATCTGGAAAATAGCAATAAAATGCAATAAGCTTTAAAATAAAATTGATAACATATATCAACACTTAGAGACTATAAAATGTGACAAATTGGGAACATTAAAATTAATTCACCTAGTGTGTATTAATGGTCAACATTATAGGTTGACTAATGAAATGAATTGAAGGGAATAGTACCAAGAAAATTTAGATATTAGATTTTATTGTTAGAAATAATTTAACTGAGTACTGAAACACTTCAAATTTTGTGTTTCAGTTGAAAAGGATATTGAAAAGCATAAGGAACATTAAGTCAAGGCTTAGAGGTGACTCAAATCAGGTCTGTGCACAATACTTTTTATATTCACTGCTTTTACTAGAAAATTTATTTGAAGAAATGAGTTATGAATAATTTTTTATTGTTTTGGCTTTGGGAATTTTATTTAGAAATTATTGTGTTGCCTACTTTGCAAATGAAAATTTTGAGATAAAATGTGATTTGTGGTTTGCATGAAATATTTAAATACTATGATTTGGAATTATTTTGATTCACACTTTGTGACAGCCCTTACCCGACTACAGTGTAGCTGAGCAAGTTATGCCACTCAGTGTGCCGAGCACTCTATTTTATCTTAATTCATTTTTATTCTTCCTTTTGAATATAACTTGTGAAATATAATTTATTTAAGCCATTTATCAAAAGTATTATTTATTTAAGGTTCCGAAAATTTTAAAGAAAATCCGAGGGAGTACCGGCTAAAAATGGAGAAAATAGTTCTTCGGAACCTGTGAAAAACACTTCCAATATTCATATATTCGTATTCAATTACTCTCAAACTCCAATAATCATCATCTCAACATTTGTCAACCATTCATTTCTCAATTTCAATTCTCAATCATTCATCTCGTTTGATAGTCATGTAACAATCACAGATCAATATTCACTTTTCCATTTACAAACACAAATTTGCATTATTTACATGAAAATCAAAATACATTACATAAGTTTCATTACATATGAGAAAATCAAAATTTATTACAGAATGCCAAAATGACACCTAGTGTCCTACCAATGCACTGCAGAAGTTGAGGTGACACGGACACTATGCGTAATCGTGAACGGCCTTACCCAATCTGTGGTCTACTGGGCCCTCTGTCCAAATCTTCAGTACCTACGCGTTGCAAAAGCGACGCGCTAAGCATAAAGCTTAGTGGTGCCAATAATACAAGAAATATAATATGCAAATAAAAATCATAATTTCTTAGCCATTGTGTTCATAAGAACTGAATAATTACCAACTTAATGTTTAGTCGAGGGCTAATTACGTTTTATGATATTAACTTCTTCATGCATTTTGTTAATTATTTTCTTCATGATCTTGAGTTTCTTTGTATTCTATCGTAATCATTCCTGATATTTAATTTTCGTATTTTCTTTAACAATCAATTCAATTACAGTTATACTTTTCCATGCCCAAGTAACCTATACAAATTGACCGGACTGGATAACGGGTCGTTGGCACTGGACACCGCGGTGCCTCGGGCCGTCATACCATGGGACGCAGAACGTCAACCACGTATGCAGTCAGTATGGCTAAAAAGCCATGATATCACATGATCGGGCATAAAAGCCATGAATACGGGCATAAAGCCATGAATACGGGCATAAAGCCATGAATACAGGCATAAAGCCTTTCGCAGTACTGCTAAAACAATACCCTATTGGCATGCCAACCTATCCAAACCAATCACATTAGGCCTACTAGGGCATTTTGCACTTTTAAGTTTCACAATTTTTGAATTTCAAGTCTTGGTGTCACTATTCACTTCATTGATCAACAAAAAGTTGACTTTTGTATAGAAAATAGTTGCATTGGTTTTAACACTTCCGATGTACCACATTTTGCATTTAAAACTTGTTGGAATCAATTACCAAATCCATTTCCAAGCTTATTTCAAGTTTTCATGTCACTATTCACTTCATTAGTCAACTAAAATGTTGACTTTTGCATAGAAAATATGTACATTGACTTTGGCACTTCCAACATACTACATTTTTCATTTAAAACTTGTTGGTTTTGGTCACTTTCTCAAAGCTTAGGTCATTTTGGCAAAATTGCCAATTTTCGGTTTTGGTGCTCCGAAGTTGCACTGTTTCATTGGTCTATTTACTGTTGGAATTTGATAAAACTTCCTTCATAGAAAATGTTCCTTATTTTGTCTAGTTGAATTTATTTTTTTGAATCACTCCATTTGGAGTTTTGTAACTCAAGTTATGACCAAAATAAGTTTACTGTTCACGTGCACTGTTCATGCTGAGATTTTGGGTCTGGCAGATTTTTGGTCCAACTTTGGTCAGTAATTTGATCAAGTTAAGTTCATAATTTGGTCTAACTTTCTTCTTATAAAATGTTATACCATACCTTAGGTTTCCATCGGTTCAAGAATCGCCTAAATCCGAGTTTTCTAGAGAGAGTTATAGCCATCCAAACATTACTGCTCAAGTGAAAATTCTGGAAATCTCAGTACAGTAAACTTCACTTTGCTCAATGATTTGATTAGGTTCTGGTCATAATTTGGGGTATGTTTCTTCATGAAAGTTGTTTGTCTATGTCTTAACTTGTTTCTGTAAAAATTTCAGATCAATTGACCATTTCTACAGTGAATTATGGCCAAATGAACAGTTACTGTTTATTTGGTCATTTCTACAGGGGCTGTTTGCAGGGTATCCGGATTGGGGCCAACTTTTGGTCCTCTTGCTTTGGTCTTTTGGGCATGGTTTCTTCAGCAAAAATGTGCCATTATAAGCCTAGTTTCATGTCCAATTGGCCAAACACCAATTGGACCAACACAGCCCAAGCTATGGCAGTCCAAGTGGACTGAAATTTCAGTCACCCTGCTGCACTCACAAGGCAGCATGCTCCTTCACTTTGCCATGCTACATTTCAGTCCAATTTATGGCCAACTTACCTAAAATGGTCACTAATTGAACATTAAAATGTTCTCTAACAATTTCCTAAGCCAAGTCAAATTTTCACTTCTCAAAACCCTAGTTTTCCCTTATGATTCACACATACACCTACTTAAGCACTTCCATTCATTATATATGTGTATATACACCTTAAACATAATCTCTAATTCATTCTAAGTCCATTAAAACCATCAAAAACACTCCATCATTGTTCCTTCCTTAGGGCTGCCGAAAATCATAGTAGGCATACACATAATTTTGGTTCATTTAAGTTACAAATTCATACTTGTTTCAAGTCTCTAGCATGGAAATAAAGAGTTTTGAGTATATATGTGCACTAACCTTGAATAGGGCAGATTTTTCCCAACTCAAACTTCACTTCCTTTCCTTTTCTTGGCTGCCAAACATTTCCCCAAGAGGTATGGACAAGTTTTGATGAAGGTGACTTAGGGTTTAGTAGTGGAAATTCATGGGAAAAATGAAAGTGATGAAAGAAACTTCTATGGAGGCTATGGAGAAGAGAGTCACGTATTGGAGGAAGAAGAAGAAGAAGAGCAGATTTATTTTGGTCCATTTTGACTCTTTTAAGTGTTTTAAGAATGCTTATTAACTTGTGATTGGTTGGGATTGAGTGAGTGACATCATGTGATGTCATTATCTTTAATTTTCCTTATTTTCTTTTCTTTTCTTTTCTACTAGCTTCAAATTAATTTTTTCATCAACATTAATTCATATTTTATGTCATAATAATTATTTACTCAACTGGACAAGTCGGCCAAAAATCGTCTCTGAAGGCGAAATGACCAAAATGCCCTCCGTTTGGCTTAACGGGTCAAAATTGTCTGTACCGATTGAAAAACTTTTCTAAATATTTTCTTGGCATTCTAATGCCATAGGAACCTCAATGACCCTTCTCTGGAGTCCCAAAAATTATTTTATGAATTTTCACTTGGGTCTAGGGCTCCTCGTTGCGAGAACCGCAACTTCCCTCTGGGTTACCCATCGCTTGGGCACCGGCTCATTTGACTTAGTTGTATTTTATTTCTAAAATTTTTACTAAATTTTTCTCATTAATATTTGAGTTAATTTTGGTTTCTCACTTAAGTTTAAATATTTTTCCAGAAGTTCTAGCTGTCCGGACCGACACCGGTCACCGAAACAGTAGACTGTGCGGAATTGCTACCGGGAGGGTGTTACACACTTGGCATGGCAATATCACTATGTTCCTCCTTCATTTATGGGGTGAGTATGACTATATTCCTCTCTCTTTGACTTGCTAGTCTAAGGTGAGTATGGATGAGTATTCATTAGCTAGCTAGCCACCTCCCTCATTGATTTCTATTAGGGGGGTGAGTTTGCCTTATCGTGGTGTACAACATGGCATGTTTGGAAAATTTGTGTCATGACCTAAGTTGTGTTATTGATTGGCAACACTGTGTTATTAAATTGTTTGATCAAATTTGTGTTATATGAGCTTTGAAAATTGTGACATGAAATTGTGAATCATTTGAATTGTGAATTGTCAATAAATGTTTTATATACCGCATTTTAAATTTTTATTATGCACCAATGAGTAAATTTTACTCAGCGATAGCTTTTTCATTATTGTCGCAGGTAGACAGTCCGATAAAGCAGCAAAATAGGCTGCTTGTAACTTCGCTTTGGGATTTTGCCGGGTATATTGAGTATACTACTTTCTTGTAAATATTATTATAATGTATGTGAACTATATGTATATATTGTACTTGGTCTTGAGCAGTTGTAAAATAAAATTGTAAATTATTTTGGCCTATAAAAATGTTGTACCATAATTTTCTTATCTCAGCTTTAAAACACTTAGTCAATTTAAATTTTATTTTTGAAACTACTGAAGGTGATGTTGAATTGAGTTTGACTTGTGTTGAGAAATTTGATTTTTGTTGAGCCATATTGGAGTTTGGGACTGAAACAAATATATAGGAAGTGTTTTCTACAGGTTTTTGAAGAACTGTTTTGCTCAAAATACAGATGGCACTCTGCTGAAATTTTTATAAAATTTATGGCTATTTCATACCTAATGTGTGATTTAACTTTGATTAAAAAGTTTTAACACCTATCAAAAGTGCTCACCTCTTTAAAAAGAAGTAGGAAATTGTTTAAAATCCCTTGTAGTATATTTAATGGGTTACCGGTAGGCAAAGTACAGTAATTCATTAGGTGTACTATGGAATCATGTTACATCTTACGGAGGCGTAGGGTGTGACATGTTTACTGGTATCAGAGCAAGTTTTTAAATTCTATTTTGACATGTAATTTGAATATTTTTCCTTCATAGTACAACTGCTCAATGTCATGGTTTGATACATACAGTACATTACATCGTAAATATGATCTAATTGAGAGAAATCTCCTTGTGTTGGTTGTATAAGAAATAGAAAATCCTGTGAAAAGATATGGAGGAGAAGAATAAGACAATAGAACAGTCTGTGATGGCGAAAGTACAAGGTGAGGCCCCAGCCCCTCAGAGAGTCAGAAGTTCGACTTTACCAGCCCCACTTGTATAAATTACTGCACAAATGGCCACTTTCTTTCAACAAATGGCTAATAATCTGTCAGCCCAAGCCCAAGTACAAACCCAACCCCATAAGGGCAACGTGAAATAGAGAAGAGGGAGAAACCTATGAGTTAGAGCTCGAATAGTCATTTGGGAAATAAAGACAAGACATAAAAGAACAATTTCCTTTTAGTAAATGGGGCCAAACAGTGGTCACAAACTGTCCAAAGTGATATGCAAAGTTAAAATCCTGAAATTGAACCTAAAGAAAGGTTCTTGAAAAATATTATTGGCTTATCCCTACTAAGTCACTATATACTAAATTACTTGAAATAGGTATATGGGACCCTGTAACACCCCTCACCGGACTACAGTGTAGCCGAGCAAAGTGTGCTTCATTCGGTGTCGGAGCACCCTAACTTATCTTACTTTATTTCTTTAAAAATTTTGTTATCGTTATATTTTAATATCAATTATTTTTAGATGGAGAAACCAGTAGAGTTTCCCCTATTTTATTATCAGTTGGTGTACTTCACTATTTACTTGCTTGAAATTTTCAATAATATTTTACAATAAAAATCTCATCAATTATTCTCATAACTATCTCATAATTCACATCTCATTCATATATCTCAATTTCATATTCATTTCCATGCATTTCCATTCATGCACAATTTATATATATAAATTCTCAAGTTTCATTAATTTACACGATTTACAGACTGATTACATAAATTCATAATTTACATGATCTACAAATTAATTATATTTCCATAATCTATATTTCAACATACAATTCATAGTTTACATTACAAATAATAACTAATTATAATATACAAAATACATAATATGATCTATATGGGCCCTATCTACATGCATTGCTGAGGAGGTGACAACCTTGAACACTTCTAACACTTCCACAGATCTAGACTCTAAATTCTCCAGTCTAATGTCCACTAGGTTTTTATCTTCAGTACCTGCGCGAAGGAAACAATTCCATCACGCTAAGCATTGCTGCTTAGTGTTGCAATAATATAACAAGAAATAATGTATACAGATAAAAATAATTGGAGCATATTTTCTATACTCAAGAATTTTACTGGGTTCATATGAAATTTTCCATACAATATATATTTCGTCATTTATGTTGCTCTCTAGAATCACTTCTTTCATAAGTTTACAATAATCATTTATATAATGTACAAATAAATCTAAAATTTATACTTATACTTATATTCTTATGAAAATCATATTTGTAATGTTATTCAAGTTATAATTCTTCTACTAGTCTTTTTATCACTTCCTTGATGCTTTCTAAGTTGTTTACAATCATTTCATAATATTTAAAATTTTTAGAACTAGTTTAATTTACTTTAAATCATTCTAAGGAACAAATTTTTGGAGCTAATCTAATTTATTTCATAACTTCTTCTCATTTATTTACTTTCTAGCATTTTTAATTGCTAATATTCATAACTTATTTTAATAAATTAGACTGCCCAAGAAACCTACGACAGGCTGACTAAACTGGATAACGGCTCGTTGGCACTGGACACCGCGGTGCCTCGGGCTGTCATACCATGGGACGCAGAACGTCAACCACGTATGCAGTTAGTATGGCTAAAAAGCCATGATAACACATAATCGGGCATTAAGCCATGAGTGCGGGCATAAAGCCATGAATATGGGCATAAAGCCATGAATACGGGCATAAAACCTTTCACAGTACTGCTAAAACAATACCCTATTGGCATGCTAAACTATCCAATCTGACACACATGTCTAGGCAATACAAGGGCACATAATATTATTAAATATTAATATATTGTGTTTTATGACTTCATTATTTCATAATAATTTTCAATTATAATGTATACATTCATTTGATCATATATATAATCACAATTCACATCAATTATCCTTTTATATCATTGTACTCAAAGTACTTTTCCTTTCTGTAATAATGAGAACTTATGTCTCATTCATACATTAATATGGTTCATTTATTCATTCATTATGTTATTCATATTAATCACAATTCAAAACAATGGTTCACATGTACCATTATATTCAAAACATTTTTCCTTTCTCATTTATACATTTTATGAATTCTATTTATGATGGGCATATAAGCCGTAACTACCTATTCACATCAATTAGGTGACTTACTTTTCATGTTTCAAGCAATCCATGAATACTTCATGGATTTCAAATTTATGGCCTTAATTTCCCTTTAACAATATAGTTCTTACACTTTGTGTCTTTATATTACTATTCACATTACTATTCACTCAAATTGTTGACTTTTTAATACATAATGAATTTATTGAACCTAAGTTCACCAAGATACCTCATTTTTCATTCTAAAGTTGTTGGTATTGGTTGCCAATACCATTTAAAAGCTTAGTGTTAGTTATTCACAATTTTCAGATTTCAAGCACTAAGTTTACTGTTCCATTGGTCATTTGTACAGTAGGAATTTGATAAAATTGTCTTCATGAAAGTTGTTCCTTATTGTGTCTAGTTACATTTATTTTTTTGAATCACTCCATTTAGAGTTTTTTAGCTCAAGTTATGGTCTAAACACCATAACTGGCCGGATTGCAAATTTCCAGATTTTTCTGGGCAGAACCAATTCTGCAGGTTTTGTACACTGATTGCAGGTCAGTTTTTGGACATGTTATGGTCAAAATTTGGGTTTTTTTTCTTCATAAAAGTTGTAGGGCTATGTCTCAGCTTGCTGCTGGTAAAATTTCAGGTCAATTGGACCTTTCTACATTGAGTTATGACCAAATGAATAAACACTATTTATTTGGTCATTTTGCCCAGGCAGAATGTAAGTCACCCGGATTAGGGCAATTTTTAGGTCAACTCGGTTTAGTTTTCTGGGTAGGGTTTCATCACCAAAGTTGTGCTACTATGTGTCTAGTTTGATGTCCAACTGGCCTTGCACCAATTGAACCTATACAACTCCATTGATAACTACCCAAACCTGCAGGACTCACAACCAGTCCTGCAGGTCACCAAGGGCAGCATGCCTAAGTTCAACTCCAACATCCTTACTCACTTGAATTCCTTCTCACACACATTCAAATGGTCACTAATTGACCATTACAATGTTAACATACCATTACATAAGCAAAACTCTAATTTTTCACAAACCCTAATTTCCAAAGTGTCCATTTCATACTATCCATGCCATCTAACACATCCAATCACAAATTCCTACTAAGCAACTCCAATAAACACATTTTATTTCATTTTAATTCATCAATTCCCATAGGTACACATGCTGACCAAAATTCTTCTTCCATCAAACATGAATAATTTCTCAATTTTTTTCTTGTAATTCTTTCCATTTCATGCTCAAATTTAAGTTTACTAAAAGAATATGGAAGAAAGTAGCACTAACCTTGAATGGAGTCACTTATAAGCATCGTAAATCTCACTTTTTCTTCTTCTAATTGCTGCCCTAAGCTTGCTCTAGTGGTGATGACAAGTTTTTGTGAAGCAAGCTAGTGGTTTTATGGTGTGTTTGTATGAGAATTCTAGTGAGAAGGAGGAGCAACAATGGAGGTATGTGTAGAGGGAGAGGTGTCTCGACTGAATGAATAAGAAGAAAGCAGAATTTGTTTCTTTAATTTGACTTATTTTTCCCATTTTAAATGAATTTAAGTGTATTGTTAAATTGTAATTGGGTGGGGGCATTTTAATGACATCATGTGATGTCATAATTCCCAATTTCTTTCATTTTCTTTTTCTTTTCTTTGCTACTCATTTTCAATTAAATTTTTAGCAATATTTATTCATATTTTAGATCATAATAATTATTTACTTAACTGGACAAGTCGGCCAAAAATCATCTCTGAAGAAGAAATGACCAAAATGCCCTCCGTTTGGCTTAACAGACTAAAATTGTCTGTACCGATTGAAAAATTTTTTTAAACCTTTTCTTGGCATTCTAATGCCATATAAATCTCAATGACTCTTCTCTGGAGTCCCAATAATTATTTCATAAATTTGCTCCCGAGTCTGGGGTTGGTAACTGTCTTTACCGTTACTTCCCCGTACGGTCACCCATCGTTAGGGCACCGGCTCATTTAACTTGGTTGTATTTTATTTCTAAAATTTTTTCTTAATTTTTTTTTTACACTTATTTGAGTTATTTATGACTCCTCGCTCTAGTCTAAATATTTTTCTAGGCATTCTGGCTGTCCAGACCGACACCAGTCACCGAAACAATAGAATGTGCAGAATTGCTACAGTGAGGGTGTTACAATTTTTAAAGGTCCCTTAGGCAAATCCCACATCGATAAAGCACGGAGATGGTCTTGGGTTCAAAAAGTAATGATATATAAAATGGGGGAACTAATCACTAGAGGCGTCTTTTAGTGGAATGGCCTGGAGAGTTGGAAGAACTCCAAGGTTAAGCGTTCACACTTGAGAGAAATCCTAGGATGGGTGACCTCCTGGGAAGTTCTCCATTCCACCTATGGGACAAAACCGTGAGGCTTATGGCCAAAGCGGAAAATTCCTCTAATGATTGGAGCCCGATCGTTACAATTGGTATCAGAGCCGCTCAAGTGTCCTTTTGGGCGATGGTGGGGCAAACCTCAGCGAGGACACTAAGTCCTGAAAGGGGTGGAGAAAGGTCCCTTAGGAAAATCCCACATCAGCAAAGCACGGAGATAGTTTTGGGTTCAAAAAGTAATGATATATAAAATAGGGGAACTAATCACTAGAGGTGCCTTTTGGTGGAATGGCCTGGAGAGTTAGAAGAACTCCAGGGTTAAGCGTGCTTGCTTGAGAGAAATCCTAGGATGGGTGAGCTCCTGGGAATTTCTCCATTCCACCTATGGGACAAAACCGTGAAGCTTATGGCCAAAGCGAAAAATTCCTCTAGTGGTTGGAGCTCGATCATTACAGACCCACTTTCCCACTGTACATTGACATCAAAATTTTGTTATCATTACATGCTAAATCACATGAAATAGTGATGTGGGACCCACCTTTTCCACAATACATACTAATGAAGATTTTGTTAGACAATTAATAATGCTTAATTGCTCAAAGTAAACCTAGGCTTATGTATATTGTATGGATCAATTGGTATACCAATTAGGGATTATAGATAGCAGTACTGCCTACATGGAAAGTCATGGATTGACAATATATGGTTGATATGATTTTAAAAGACAATGAATATCGGTATCAGGGGGCTTGCAGGGACGGCGATACATAACGCCTGCAAAGTGCTCTGATAGGTACCACCCAAGGGCTTGCAGGGATGACGATATGTAACGCCTGCAGGTGCTTTGATAGGTACCCTTAATTGTCACCAAAGACAGAGAAGGGGCTTGCAGGGACAGCGATACGTAATGCCTGCAAGTGTTTTGATAGGTTACTTGGGCATAAATATAAGTAATGAGTTTTAAATTTAAATAATTACATGAAGAGAGCACTGATATGACTTTAAAAGACAGAGAAGGAAATAAGTGTACAGATAAGATGTTAGAAAATCTAGTCCATGAGGTTATAACGTAGTGACTATGTAATGTTCTCAATGTTTGTATTGTAAGCTACAGATTACAGTAATGACATGGGATTATTGTGTAGAGATACGTGCTTCCTCGTGGTATACTAAGATAAGGATGTTTGTAAGTAGTCTTTGATTTGGTATAGAAGTATTCTGAATTAGCCAGAACAAGGTGATGCTTCAGCTAGAGTATACACTTTTCGGCAGAGGGGAGAGGTTGAGATTTCTGACATTGTTGCTGGTACTTCCTCAATTTTTAACTAAGACATACATATGTATTGTTTGACCCGGGGTCTGCATTCTTTTATATTAGTGCCAGCATTGTTTGCCTTCCTGCTGTCCCCTCGTATAAAAATAAATTTTGATATGTTAGTGACTAGTCTTTTTGGAATTAGTTTTGGAAGAGTTTACTAGCAAAAGACATTTCCTAGAATACGATAATATTGAAAGTCGATAAACACAAGAGTTGTAGAAGTAAAAATTTGAACAGTTGGTTCAGATGTAATAAAGAAATGTTATGAATATGAGGAACATAGTTGACTAAAATGTTCAAAGGACCTATGATTAGATAAGTAATTCTAACATGACCTCAATGGTCATTCAATAAGGAAACATGAACCGAAATATTAGACAGAACAATAGTAAGAGAAGATTGGTGTTGTACAAAAAAATTTAATATTGTATTAGATTGTTAAAAGTCTTACACAAATTCAAAGGAAAAAAGATTATACGATCATATAGAAAGGAGAAAAACTAAGTTCTCACTCCATAGGATCACACAAGGTCCTAGAAAGAGTGGATTCATTAGCACAAAAAATTGCTTACCTCTAAAAAGGTGGAATGAATTTAAATTCAACGTATGATGGGGAAACTCATAAAGATCTTAGTACATGAGGTGAAACAGCTGAGAAATAAATGTATACATTTGGTTAAGGTGTTATGGACCATCATTCAGGCCAGGCAGTTACTTAGGAACGAGAGGAGGATATGTGGAGGCAGCACCCATAGTTGTTCAGAGACTAAAATTAGGTAAAATTTCAAGACGAAATTTATTTTAAGGGGGGGGGGGGGAGAATTGTAATACCCCTATATTCGATAGTGCGTTCTACTGTTCTGGTGACCAGTGTCTGTCTGGATAGCAAGAATGCTTAGAACTACACTTAAATATTAGTGAGGAGACATGAAATGATGAAAAACAATAGAGGAAAATACAAGAAAAACAAAGGAAAAATAAGAGCAATGAAATGTGATTAAGTTAAACGAGCTAAAAACAGTAGCAATGGGTGGCCGCACCAGGAAGTTGCGGCGAGGACCGTTAACTAGCCCTGGACCGTGAGGAACCCTAGGAAATATTTTTGGAACCTAATTAAATGTCTATTGAGGTATAAATGACATTATAAAATGTCAAAGAAAAATTATTTAATTAGTACAAAGAAAAATGAAAAATCGAGAAACCGACAAAAATCGGTGTTACCGAAAAATTGGAAATACAACTTGAAGAGGGGCATTTTGGTCATTTGACACCTAGAGTTGACTTTTGACCTAAATGTCCATTAAAAATAAGTAGTATTAAATTTTGTAAATTCCATGAAAATGAGAAACTTGACATATAATGTAAATAGTGAGAAATTAGGGTGTTAATTGTAATTAGGGAAACTTAGGATTATTTAAATGCTTAATTAAGATTAAGTGGAGCACTAAGGGTACTATTTAAACATTAGTGGACAAGAGGGGCAGCACTAACACTCATCTTCAACCTTTATCTTCAAATTGCCGAATTCCTTTCTCAAAGAAAACACCATTGCCGTCCAAGCTTGGAGCTCTCATCTACCTCTGATTCAACCATGCAAACTTCAAGCCTCCTTCATTAAAAGTTGTCCATACACCTTAGGGAAGAGATAGGGAGCAAGAAAGAAAGGTTTTGGTGAGGTTTTAGCAAGCTCCAATAAGAGGTAAGTGCTTATTTTCTTCCCTTGCTTAACTAAAGTTTGTGTTAAGGTTATAGGGAGTATTTTGGTTGAAAAATTTGAAAGAAATTATTGAGTTTGCAATCTGCCCATTTTAGGCAGCCATGGGAAGTGAGCTTGCTTGAGCTTTTCTTACATTAAATTGATGGGAATTGATGGGAATTAGTGTTGGTTGAGTCAATTTGAAGTGCTAGCAATTTAATCTTTTTGTATGTGTGATTGAACAATTGAATTTAGGGTTTTGGAAGTAATTGTGAAAGCCTTGGAAAACTGCCATTTTTGGTAGCCTTGAAGAGCATGGATTAGTGTTTGATCTCATGAAATTAATTGATGAATTTTATTAGTGATGGTTTGAGGGTAGTGTATATGAAGTGGTAGTGGAAGTGTATGTAACAAATTAAGTGATTACATGTATATATATTGTGTTCAATGTAACTTTGAGAATTAAAGTTGTAATGTGTGTATTGAGAATTGTTATATTCTGCCCAAAGTGACCAAAATGTGATCTGATGAATGGTCATGGTATGATACCAATTCAGAATTGGGTATGAGAAATGAACTTATAGCAAGGTGAATGTGCATTTGGTTGGTGTTTGAGCAATGTGTTTAAGGGCAATATGTAATTGAGCTTATAACCCTAATTGTGTGACCCCAATTGGTAGCAAAACTAGATATAAAATAGGCCAACTTTTATGCAGAAGTGTTGTCCAAATTCTGCCTAGAAAATGACCTAAAAAGTGACCAAATTCGGATTTCCTAAAATGTGAACCTAGAAATTGATCATTTGAACAGTAGTCAGTCTTTTAGCCATAACTCACTCAAAACAGGTCCAAATGACCTGAACTTTATATGGTTGGAAAGCTTAGACATAAGGCTACAACTTTGGAGAGGACCAATAAGCCCAAAAATGCCAATTACCAAGTCAAAATGATCGCCAAATTTGGGTTACAAAAACTGGCTGAATTGACTTTGACCTAAAAATGACCTAAACTTTGCAATATAAGTGCAACTTGACCAGCAATAGTAAAATGACCATAACTTGATCTATAGAACTCCAAATGACATGAAATCAGTCCCAAAATTTCAATAAAACATAGATCTACAATATAAGTAATTTGACCAAAACCCAAAAATCAAGGGAACTAGGTCAATTAACTTGATTAATTTGGCACACTAAATCTGGAATTAGCACATTTGACCATAAAATCTAGAAAATTCAAATAAGCATATCTCCCACCAAAAGTGTCTAATTTAAATGAGCCATACAAATATGGAAAGCTAAGAAAGAGACCTAAAACATTGTTTTAGACAACTTCCTCAAATTATAAATGTATAAGGTCAGAATTTAAGGTTAATCCATTGACCTAATTGAGGACCATGCCAATATAGGACCTTTGAGTCCAAGTTAACAATTTGTCTATAAAGAATTCTATAAGACTTGAAAAAAGGTAAACAAAATTTCTAGTTGTCCCTAAGACATAGGGCAATAATACTTATGAAGAATGCTGGAACTCAATGTGATTACAAATAGATCAGAATCGAAAATGCCTAAAAAGAAAACTAAAACTTAGATTTGACTTAGTTATGGTTAATTAACCATAACTTGAGCTATACAACTCCAAATGGAGTGATTCAAAAAGGAAATTAAAGAAGACACAATGAGAAACAATTTAATGAAGAGAAATCTGTTAAATTTACACTGTAGCTTAGTCCAATAGACTATAAACATTAGCCATGAAATCTGGAAAATGGCAATAAAATGCAATAAGCTTTAAAATGAAATTGGTAACATATACCAACACTTAGAGACTATAAAATGTGACAAATTGAAAACATTAAAATTAATTCACCTAGTGTGTATTAATGGTCAACATTATAGGTTGACTAATGAAATGAATTGAAGGGAATAGTACCAAGAAAATTTAGATATTGGATTTTATTGTTAGAAACAATTTAACTGAGTATTGAAACACATTAAATTGTGTGTTTCAGTTGAAAAGGATATTGAAAAGTATAAGGAATATTGAGTCAAGGCCTAGAGACGACTCAAATTAGGTCTGTGCATAATACTTTTTATATTCACTACTTTTACTAGAAAATTTATTTGGAGAAATGACTTATGAATAATTTTTTATTATTTTAGCTTTGGGAATTTCATTTAGAAATTATTGTGTTGCCTCCTTTGCAAATGAAAATTATGAGATAAAATGTGATTTGTGGTTTGTATGAAATATTTAAATATTATGATTTGGAATTGTTTTGATTCACACTTGGCATGGCAATATCACTATGTTCTTCCTCCATTTATGGAGTGAGTATGACTATATTCCTCCCTATTTGACTTGCCAGTCTGAGGTGAGTATGGATGAGTATTCATTAGCTAGCTAGCCACCTCCCTCATTGATTGCAATTAATAGGGTGAGTATGCCTTGTCGTGGTACAACACAGCATGTTCAGAAAATTTGTGTCATGACCTAAGTTGTGTTATTGATTGGCAACACTGTGTTATTAAATTGTTTGATCAAATTTGTGTTATATGAGCTTTGAAAATTGTGACATGAAATTGTGAATCATTTGAATTGTGACTTGTCAATAAATGTTTTATATACCGCATTTTAAATTTTTATTGTGCACCACTGAGTAAATTTTACTCAGCGATAGCTTTTTCATTATTGTCGCAGGTAGACAAACAGATAAAGCAGCAGAGTAGGCTACTTGTAACTTCGCTTTGGGATTTTGCCGGGTATATTGAGTATACCACTTCCTTGTAAATATTATTGTAATGTATGTGAACTGTATGTATATATTGTACTTGGTCTTGAGCAGTTGTAAAATAAAGTTGTAAATTATTTTGGCCTATAAAAATATTGTACTATAATTTTCTTATCTCAGCTTTAAAATACTTAGTCATTTTGCATTCTATTTTTGAAACTACTGAAAGTGGTGTTGAATTGAGTTTGACTTATGTTGAGAAAATTGATTTTTGTTGAGCCATATTAGAATTTAGGACTGAAACAAATATATTGGAAGTTTTTTTTATAGATTTTTGAAAAACTGTTTTGTTCAAAATACAGATGGCACTTTGCCAAAATTTTTATAAAATTTGTGGCTATTTCAGACCTAATATGTGATTTAACTTTGATTAAAAAGTTTTAACACCTATTAAAAGTGCTCACCACTTTAAAAAGAAGTAAGAAATTGTTTAAAATCCCTTGTAGTGTATTTAATGGGTTACCGGTAGGCGAAGTACTGTAATTTATTAGGTGTACTACGGGATCATGTTATATCTTATGGAGGCGTAGGGTGTGACACTCTCTATCTCCATTGATGACCTCACTTCTCTCTAAATTTTCTTCATAAACATCCCCTCAAATCATTTACTCCTTTCACTAAAACTTCTCTAGCAAGCTTAAGGCAGCAATTTGAAGAGGAAAAAGTGAAAATTTACAACTCAAGTTAGAGCTTCAAAGTGGTTAGTGTCCAATCTCCTTATTTTTCTTTAAATTTTTGTTTAGGAAGTTAAATTGAGTTGAGATTTATGAGGAATTGAAATGAAATTCATTGGTATGCCCACTCTACATTTTCGGCAACAATGGTAATCTTAGTGTAGTGATGAATTTCTTTGATTTAAAGGAGTGTATAGGCTGCCCTTGATGTGAATGTATCACTTCAATTATTAATTTATGAGTTTAGTGCAAGAAATTGGAACTTATCAAAATTTAGGGCTAGGGTTTGAAACTCAATTGGTGGGAAATGGTCAATTGCCTCAATTGACCCTAATTGAGGTTAGAAATGGTCAATTAGGACCATTTGTGGTGTGGTTGAATTAGTAGATTCAAAGTGCAATTCGGATTGGTTAGTAACCTATTCTGACAGTTTGACCTAGGTCCTTTTGAGGGATCAAAACTAAAATTTTACCAACCCGATTGCTGTGAGACCAATTGGGAATGAAAATAGACACATAATGACACATTTTTCATGCAGAGACCATGCCTAGAAAATGACATTAACATAGTGAACAATCAGGTCAAACACGGGTATGGTGCACTGCCACTGTACCAAAATAACCAAATGAACAGTATTCATTCATTTGGCCATAACTCAGTGTAGAAAGATCCAATTGACCTGAAATATATATCAATGGAAAACTTAGACAATTTAGAAAAACTTTCATGTAGAACACAAACTCTAATTCTGGACTTAACCAAATGAAATTGTTAGCCAAAATGGGACTACCAAATCTGGCAGAATGGTATTCTGCCCAGAATTTATGGGTAGATACCAATCCGGCCAACCTTGCTCAAAGTGGCATATCTTGGGCTAGAAAACTCCAAATGGAGTGATTCAAAAATAGAATTAAAGAAGACACATAAAGGAACAACTTTCATGAAGACAATATTGCCAAATTCTTATTGTACAATTGACTAATGGAACAGTAAACCAAGTACTTGAAATCTGAAAATTTTAAATAACCAACCCTAAGCTTTGAAATGGAATTGGCAACCAATGCCAACAATTTTAGAATGCCAAATGTGGTATGTTGGTGATATTAGAACCAATATACCTATTGTTTATGAAAAAGTCAATATTTTAGTTGACTAATGAAATAAATAGTAGCCATAAAATTTCAATTTCAAAGAATTACGTAATTAAAAAGTGTAATTGCCCTAGTAAGCCTAGTGTGATTGGTTTGGATAGGTTGGCATGCCAATAGGGTTTCGTTAGCAGTACTGCACATGGCATCATGCCATTCTGTGATTCATGGCTTAAATGGCCATTCTGTGATTTTATGGCTTTTAGCCATTCTGACATTGTTATGATACTTGGCCTTGTGTCTAATATTTATTACAGCTTATTAGCTGTTCTGTTGCACATCGGGAGACACTTTGTGACCGATGGTGTGATGGCTCGAGATACTTGTACCCAGTGCTAGTTTACCCGTTATCCAGTCTAGTCAACTGGTATACGTTACTTGGGCAACCAAAAATAAATATTGAAAAATTTTAATCAATTATTGACCAAATAAATAATGTTACAAATAATTATCAAAAATTTGTCTGTATGAGAAATTAACATATACACTGCATGTTTATTTCTTTTAAGTTCTATTTATTTTATTATTGGCACCACTAAGCATATTGCTTAGCGCATTGCTTTTGCCACGCGTAGGTTCTGGAGAGACTGATAGAGAGCCCAACAGACCACAGACTGGGTGAAGCCACAGATCTGCATAGAGTCAGAGTCACCTCTCAGGCTATAGTGCATTGGTAGGACACTAGGTCCCATTTTGTATTTTGTAATTTTTGTAAACTTGTAATTAAACTTTTATTTTATTATGTATATTTAAAACTTCTGTAATGTAATTTTGTATTAATGTGATTATCTGTAAATTTGTGTTTATAGATAAAATTTGAGTATGATTTTGATATGAAATGAATGAATGACAAATTGAGGAATTATTGAGAATTTGATGAGAAATTTATTGAGAAATGATGATTAATTAGAGTTATGGGTTGAGAAAATTATTGGAAGTGTTTTCTACAGGTTCCGAAGAACTGTTTTCTTCATTTTTAGTCGGCACTCTGTCGGATTTTTTATAAAATTTACGGAACCTTAAATTAATTCAAAATTTCTATAAATAAATTAAATGACATAAATTTCACTTTGTGATAAATCAATAAATAAATAAATTAATTAAGAAAAGAGTAAATTGTAATAAAATAAGATATGGTGCTCCGGCACACTGTGTGGCATATCTTGTTCGGCTATACTATAGACGGGTAAGAGGTGTCACACTAGGGTCATAAGGCTAATTAGCTGAATTGCAGGAATCTAGCTTATGCATGCCTAACTTGCTCTAGCAATTTCCCTAAGTTGCCCTAAGATTTAGGTTCTGGTCAAAGCACAAAAGTTGTAGTTCTATGTGTTATAAAAATTTTGGCTTTAGAATCACTACATTTTCAGTTTTTTAGGCCAAGTTATGGCAATTTTGCCATAACTGGTCAGATGGCCAATTTCAAAATTTTCTAGGTTGGTCCAGGCTCAGGCAAATTTGTTGACCCAAATTTATCCAATAATTTGATCAGGTTAAATTCATAATTTGGCTCTATGATCTTCATAAGAATTGTTCTTCTATGTCTTAGGTTTCCAATGGTTCAAGAATTAGGTCAATTGGAGTTTTCTAAAGTGAGTTATGACAATTTAAGAATACTTTTCACGCGGTCATTTTGCCAGATTTTACAATGTCCACCTCCAGATTCAAGGCTCATTTAGGGCAACTTATGGTCATTTTATGGGCAGGGTATCTTTATAAAAATTCTAGTCCTATGTCTTATGTTTCATTCTCAATTGGTTTCATACCAATTGGAGTTGTGTAGCTTATCTTATGAGTATTTATGTAAACTGGACTCATGTGTCTAGAATTCCAACCTTAAGGTTCAACTTTCATTTCCCTTAATTTCTTCCACTAACCAATATTAATTCACATTTAACTCACCCCAAATGACCATAATTTAACATCAACACATCCATAGCACTTCATAGCATAAAAGCCTCAATTTTTCAAAACCCTATTTGCACATTTTCTCCAATCCATACCATTCCATGTAATTTCAACACTATAGTATGCATATAACTTCATCTACACTAGGATTCAAGGTCAATTTTTAATCAAACACATCAATAACACTTTATAGCACAAAAGCCCTAATTTCCCATAAACCCTAATCTTCCATCTCTCAAATTCCATGCAATTTCCCTTCACAAATCTTACACTATTTCCCTTCACAAATCTTACACACTACTTCATTTAAGCTAGAATTCATGTTCAATTTAAATCAAACCCATCAAAACCCTAGTTTTCCATGGCTGGCCAAAAATCCTAGCTTAGGTTTCATGCATGATTCTTCAATTTCTCAAGTTAATTACCTCATAAATAACCAGAATGCCTCTCGCCAAGATATCATCCATCCTTTTCATAATACCCAGTAAATCTTTAGGTCTTTGGTTGAGCTGAATTTTTATTGTCTATCTCAATTAATTTTTCCTTTATTTTTGATCCTCAAAGTGGATTTGAATAGTACTATTCACAGATAAAAAATTATATTATTTATAACTCGGAGGTTCGGGGTGCTACACTAAAATAGTTAATTTTCAAATGTTGCGTTGGGACAATATTTATTTTATGCCAAATCTCATAAAATTTTAATTAGCGTACCTATGAAAATATTGCATATGCTTAATCCTTCTGCATTTAATCATATGCTTGAATTGGAAAGCTTATAAGTCTTTTGCCTTGAAAGCACTTGGGTGTGTATGCAAAAAAGAAAGTATGGATGTGCAAGGGCAAAAACCCAGTCTTGAATCACCATTAATCTCTCAAGCGGCGGCAACACTAGAACCAAGACCCAGATTCACCAAATATGAGATTTTCAAGGAGGTGAAGAAGCAGCTCGTATTGGCCGGACCTCTTGTATCTGTTAATTTCCTGACCTATCTTTTACAGGCCATTTCAGTCATGTTTGTAGGTCATCTTGGAGAGTTAGCTCTTTCCGGTGCTTCCTTGGCCACTTCTTTTGCTTCAGTGACTGGCTTCAGCATTTTGGTAAGATATATCAGTTTCAAATGGATTTGTGTGTTGCCTTTACTCTCTTCATTAATATCAAACAGTTCTAAACTGCTAGCTGCAAAAGCGAATACAAATTGGACCCCTATTTTTCATATCAAAATCTCTAGCGATACGTATACATGCCAAAGAGGGAAGACTCCATATTTGGAATTTGCAGGACTCGAATTTGAGTCCCTCTCCCTCTCACACCATCTTCGTGGTGGTGACATAGTATAAGAAAGAAAATGCTGCTTTTCATGTAACTTTCTTGAAACTTTCAAGGCAGTGTTGTACACTTCGAGAGTTTCTTTCTAATAGGGATTCTTGTCTACAAAGCTTACGTTCTTCTATATTTGAAGTTTCATAATGACTTGTCTTTGTGTGCGATGAACAGAGAGGAATGGGAAGTGCATTAGAAACATTCTGTGGTCAATCTTATGGAGCAAAGCAGCATCACATGCTTGGTATACACTTACAGAGGGCAGTGATAGTTCTTTTACTCATCAGCATTCTTCTTGCATTGATATGGGCGAATGCTGGTGACATTCTTAAGCTCTTCAGGCAAGATCCAGAGATATCAGATGTGGCTGGGCATTACGCCCGTTTCATGATCCCTAGCATTTTTGGTTTTGCCATCCAGGAGTGTCTTATCAGATTCTTGCAGACCCAGAACAATGTTGTTCCTATGATGATCATCTCAGGAATTACAGCTTTATTTCACATCTTTATTTGTTGGATTCTGGTATTTAAGTCTGGACTTGGAAATAAAGGGGCTGCAGTGGCCAATACGATCTCATACTGGATCAATGCATTCTTATTGATGCTTTATGTGAGGAAATCTCCATCCTGCAAGAAAACTTGGGTTGGTTTATCCAACGAGGCCCTGCATGGGATTCCCAATTTCCTGAAGCTGGCAATTCCTTCAGCTGTTATGCTCAGGTATTCTATAATTTATACCAATCTTAAATTAAATTACACTATACGAATGATTTTAGTTAAAGCTAAATTTGATTGGTGCTATGTTTTGGAATACATAGCTTGGAGATTTGGTCATTTGAGATGATGGTTTTGTTATCTGGTCTACTTCCTTATCCAAAGCTTGAAACCTCAGTCCTATCCATCAGGTTTGATTCGGAGAAACATTTATTTATAAAGAATAATAACAAGAAATTATCTGATACATATTTCTAACTAATTTTGCTTTATTGCCAGCCTTAACACATGTGCAATGATTTACATGATACCCCTTGGACTCAGTGCAGCTATAAGGTAATTAAGCTTCAACCAGATTAAATGCCAAAAATGTACTTAAATCTGCTTCATTTCTCCTGATGAGTCTTTTTCATTTGTATTAAAGTACAAGAGTATCAAATGAACTAGGTGCTGGTCGACCACAAGCAGCTTCTCTAGCAGTATGCGTTGTGACGTTCCTGGTTGCAGCAGAAGGCATTTTGGTAGCCTTCATTTTGATTCTGGGCCACAGAATTTGGGGTTACTTTTACAGCAATGAAGAAAGAGTAGTGAAATATGTTGGAGAAATGCTCATTTTGATTGCAGCCTCCCACTTCTTCGATGGCATCCAATCTGTGCTTTCAGGTCTACCTTTTCCTTGTATCATTCGATCTAATTATAGGAACATTAGAGCATATGTAAGAAAATTAAAGTCCATGGACCATAATCCATATTCATATGCATAACCTACTTGTATCACTAGTCTAACATATGATCACATTAATATAACGAATTCATGGTCTAAGTGTACCTAGTATTGCAGAAACAAATTTAATTTGTACTCCAAAAGTGCAAATCGAGACATACATAGAATTGAATCATTCACCATGTAAAGGCAATGGACACCATGCACACCATGTGCATCCTGTGATCACAACCTTTGTGCTACACACAAACACGCTGTCTATACATACTTTCCGAAAAGCTTCTCACATACCAAACTAAATGTTCTTGTATCATTTTTGTTTAACCTGTAGCACATGCGCACACTTGCACTATCTGTTGAAGGCTTGTTCTGTGCTTATGCTTTAAAAAGCAAAACTCGAAAATGGTGTTGTAACTCCTTTTTCTTTAACATCCTCCCGAAAGCACATGGAAATAGTGTTCTTTCTCTCAAAAAAATCGTGAGTCCTAATATGAAGATTAAATCTCACATAATTGTAAGGGAAGGCACAATGTCCTGAGAGCACCTAAGATTAAATCTCACATAATTGTAAGGGAAGGCACAATGTCCTGAGAGCACCTAATAATCTCTCCTTATTGAATTCTTTTTTACATAAATTTTGACTCTTACATAAACCATTTTGCTAGCTGATATGGCCTCAACTGACATATCCAGGCACAGCTAGAGGATGTGGATGGCAGAAGCTTGGAGCTATTATTAATTTGGGAGCTTACTATCTTATAGGCATTCCTTGTTCTGTTGTATTAGCTTTCGTCTACCACTTTGGAGGGAAGGTAAGTAATTTCACTTCACATGCTTCCCTTCATTATCTTGCTATTATTATTTGAAACTAACTTGCGTATTTGCCCATTAATTCTTATTAAAACATATTTACATCAAAATGTGGTCCACAGGGTCTCTGGACAGGAATTATAGTTGGACTTGCGGTCCAAGGGCTAGGTCTGCTGGCAATAACTCTAAGCACCAACTGGGACAACGAAGTAGGTGCATTTGAATTTCCAATTAATTCATCATATCATGATTGACCTTTCAATGATTTTAATTTCATGTCATTAAACTAAGGCTTCGTTTGTTTCATAGTAAACATTGCTTGAATTTCTTAGCATTTGGGGTACTCAAGAAAATAAATTAATTGAAATCATATTAAAAGGAAGATAAAGCCTTTTCTTTTTTAGTCATTTTTCATTTTCAAAATTTTGATAATCTTATTAAAATATGAACAATTATAAAACATAAACACTTACAATTAATTTACTATTATAACTAAACAAAATATTTTTACAAAAAATTTATATTTTTAAATATTTTTCATGAAAAATATTTTTCTATATATAATTTTTTTTTCAACAAATGGAACCTAAATGATATATTTTTTTGTTCTTCTTTTGCTACTTTTGCAGTCCAAGAAGGCTCGAGAAAGGGTGTACTGCAGCACTACGATTCCTGAAGGTCCATTGGCATAAATGAGGCTTGCCTGTTTAAGATTGAAATTGAATTTAGATTCCTGTAGTGTCTTAAAATAGTGGTGCTATTCATACAAAAGTTCTAACTTTGGAGCAATAATTTAAACTATTTAATTTTTTAAAAAATTCGTTAAAATTAAAAATAGATTGATCAATTAATAACATTACACTCGAAACAATATTCTTATAAACATTTAAGAGAAAACTCTTGGACCTTATTTCACAAATTTTTATGAGCCAAATCTTATTCTGCTTAAATTAAATTTTCATTTTAATTAAAACTTGATTAAAACTAAAGTAATTTTGAATAATTAGTACAAAACTGAATTTTTTGAATTGGCGTAACTATTGGGATTTTTTATTTAATCCTGAAAAACATAATAAAATAAAATAAAACTAAAGAAAGTTAATAGACAAATTCCAAACACCCATAGGTTTGTAATGTTAAATGGTGGTTATGCACAGTAGATGTATCAGTACCCACGGTTGTTGCAGGCTGCAAGTGATGCAAGTCACACATAGTTTGTCTTATTCGGCTACTCCTAGAAAATGAAAGCTGCAGATTAGTTTCTCTTACCTAGGGGTGGCCGCGGTCCTATTTCAAATTGGAATCGGTTCGGTCAAAACATAATCGAAATCGATCAAAATCGAAATCGGTTTCGAATCAAACTGAAATCGTCATTTTGCAGTTTGGTTCAAGTTCATATTTTTTTAGAAACCATAAACAGGTAGTTTCGAACCAAATTGAGCTGACAGTTTCGAACTGAACTAAATTGGCAATTTAAATACAAAAAAAATTCAATAAATACTTTACTCTACTCTTAATTTATTTATACATATATCATTAATTCTCTACATAATTATTCTCTATACTCTCTTTAATTCTTAATGCTCTTTCAATTTCTCTCAAATTTTCTAAATAATTATTTTCTACACTTCTTCTAATTCTCAGTACTCTCACAATTCCCTTACTTTATTATTTTATATGCTCACTGAAATTTTTAATACTATCTCAATTTTCTATTATTATTTTATATCTTCAATAAAATTTTCAATTCCCTCTATTTTAATTTGTTTCCCTTTTATATTTTTTTAATTATCAATTATCATATAATTTTTTTAAAAAAAGTCAAGTAATATAATTGGAAATTTTGATTCCTCTAAATTTTAAAGGGATACATAGGCAAAATTAAGTTCATGCACCCTTTTCTAATTTAAAAAAAAAAAATTAATTTCATCTTTAATTTTTTAATAAGTTCAAGTCTTTGCTTATTAAATTTTTCTTTAAAATAAGTTATTTTCATTCTTCTTTTTCTTATTCTATTTTAATTGAAAGATTTCTACGAAAAATTAAAATATTTTTACAAATATAACCTAAATTCTAAATCAATAAAATTCTTTTCTAATTTTTTTTTTATCTAAGTCACTCTTAAACTGCCCCTGAACCGCTTCCAAACCGTCCTCCAAACTATCTTGAACTGTCCTTCAAACCGTTTTAAACTGGGGCTCGAACTGGAACCGGCGGTTCAGAAACCGTTGTAAATCCCTCACTTAAAATAGTTCGTACATTCTACTGTTCCGGTGACTAATGTCTGTCCGGATAGTCAGAATGTCTAGAACCATATTTAAACTAGAGTGAGGAGTCATAAATAAACCAAATAATGATAAGAAAAATTAAGGAAAATTTTAAGCAATAAAATATAACAAGGTTAAATGAGCCGGTGCTCCAGCGATGGGTGACCTAACAGGAAGCTAATGTGAAGAGAGTTAGCAACCCTAAACCCGAGGGAAACTCTGTGAAATTTTTGGGACTCTAGGGAAGGATTATTGAGGTTTCGATGATAATAGATTGTTAAGAAAACACAAGAAAAATTTAATCAATCGGTATAAACAATTTTAGCTCGTTAAGCTACACGAAGGGCATTTTGGTCATTTCACCTCCAGAGATGATTTTTAACCAACTTGTCCATTTAAATAAGTGAGATTTATGACATAAAATGTGAATTAATATTGATGAAAAACTAATTAAAAATGAGTAAAGAAAGGAGAAAGAAAAAGAAAAACAAAATGAAATTAAAACTTAATTATGACATCATGCACATGTCACCATGATGCAATAAAAATTTCCCAACCAATCACCATTCAATAAGTTTACATAAAACAATTGAAAGAGGATAAACACAAATAAAAATCACCTTCTTCTTCTCCATTTCCTCACTTGGCCGAAATCGATCTCTCTTCTCCCTCCATTGTTGCTCTTCCTTCTACCTTGTATAACATTTGATTCTCACCATATTTCCCTTAATCACCTTCATTAAAATTTTATTTCTAACCTTGCTAAGGTGCCTAGAAGCAAAAAGAAGTAGAAAGGAAGGAGTTTTAATAAGTTGGGAAAACTCCAATTGAGGTTAGTGTTCATTTCTTCTTCTTTCTCTTTAAATTCCTTGTTAGGACTATGAATTGAGTTAGGATTTGTGAAAATTGAACAAAAATAAACATGTTAGAGCACTCCCTAAAATTTGGTAGCCATGAACATAATTGGGTTTAATGGCTTTTAATGAAATTAAATTGGTGTAGAGATGCCTTTTGATGTATATAGGTGAATTGAAATCCTAAATTGTATATGTGTACAAGATTAGTGAAATAGGGAATTAGGGTTTGGGGCTAATTAGGGTTTTACTCATGTGTTGTGGGATTGAGGTTCTAATGGTCAATTAGTGACCATTTGAGATGAATTGACCCTAATTTAGAATGAATTATGGCATTAAGAATTGATTTGGTATGCTGCCCCTGTTATGCCAGAATTTCTGAACTTGAGTCTAGTGTGGTTAGGCTACAATAACTTGACTTGTGTAGCTCCAATTGGTGCAAGGCCAATTGTAGGTAAAATTAGACACATAATGCCACATTTTTTATGAAGGGACTCTGCCCAGAAAACCAACTTAAGTTGATCTAAAAATTGCCTAAATCCGGGTACTATAATTCTGGACCTGGAAAATTGACCAAGTGAACAATATTTGTTCAATTGGCCATAACTTTTTGTAGAGAGGTCCAAATGACCTGATTTTTGAACCCATGAAAAGCTAAGACAATTTAGAACAACTTTCATGAAGAACAGAAACCAAAATTCTGATCATAACCAATTCAAATTTCCAGCCAAAGTCAGGATACCAAAACTGCCAGCACCAAATCCTGTCTAGAAATTCTGGACATGGACCACCCGTTATGGTAAAAAGACCATAACTTGAGCTATAAAACTCCAAATGGAGTAATTCAAAAAGGAAATTAAATAAGACACATTAAGGAACAACGTTGATGAAGGAAGTTTAACCAATCTCTCTCTGTAAATTGGTCTAATGCAACAGTAAACATTGGCCATGTCTGAAAATTTGAAATAACTTTTAATGAACTTTGATTTGAGATTGGCCATTAATGCCAACAAGTCTAAAATCCAAAATGTGAGATTTTGGTGTAATTAGAACTAAAATAACTATTATGTATGAAAAAGTCAATATTTATGCATGAATAGAAAGGTGAATTGTCACACCCTACTCCCCTGTAAGATGTAACATGATCCCGTAATACACCTAATGAATTACCGTACTTCGCCTACCGATAATCCATTAAATATACTACAAGGGATTTTAAAACAATTTTCATGAAATTTAAATCATCGATTAAAATCTAGTGTTATAAAAATTTTTTCAAAATTTTGGCAAAGTGCCGGTTGTATTTTGAGAAAACAGTTCTTCAAAACCTGCAAAGAACACACTCCCAATATGTTTTCTCAAATACGACTTCAATAACTTCATTTGAACCCATAATTCAAATCTAAATAATCAAATCAATCTCCTCATAAAAGAAACATTTCATTGATTACATGACTCAAAATTAATATTACAAAACTATTCAGATAAATGAAATTCCAAATTTACATTTACAATAATTTACATTTAATTACATACCAAAATATTTTACAAGAGTTTTTATACAATTGCTCAAATAGTTTACATACATATTATTACATGCATACATCAAAACCTATGTACATGGGTATACCTATGATATACCTGGAGCTGATTTGAATGGGTCTTCAAAGAAACTTACTCACTGCTCTATGTTCTTTTTACCTGCGACAGCATACAAAGCTATCGCTGAGTGGTGAACTCAGTGGTGCACAACTATAATTTAAAACATAGTGCAATATACCTTGACCAAATTTACAGCAAACAATTTGGAAATCTGAATACTCATCAAATTCCAAAACTTAAAATATTCATTGCTAATAATGTGAATCATTTGTATAAAATGACTTTGATCACGAAATTCAATTTATCAAATCATGACTAACCATTTAAGGTAGTTCCAACAAAGTCAATTATACATAAATCATAACTGAAATCACAATTCTTTACTGTTCAAAAACATTCTGCGTCTCAAAAACTATGTTGTATCTCAAAAACCATGCTGTATCTCAAAAACCATGCTGTATCTCAAAAATCATGCTGTATCTCAAAAATCATTCTTTATCTCACTAACTATGCAAGACTAATCCGAAAGGGCCATATTCGATGTGATTCTAACTCCCTATGGTCGGGGAGGTCGAATCATCGTGCACAGTACACACCACAATAATGAATCTTCCACAAGGGCCATAACGATAAAAAAAAAACTTAGATCTAACCTCAAATCAGAGGAAAATCTAAGCCTGTACACGTACCATGGTAATCAAAACACAACTAACTCCATTGTCTTCTCAACAAATGAGAGAGACGGGTAATAACCTAGTCAAGCATCTATAGTGAGATATAAAACAATATCACAATCCTTTTAGTGAGCATAAATCACAATATAATTCGATTCAAAGTCAATTCCAATGTCCAATAATTTTTATGCTCATCACAATTCCAATCATAAATTTGCATTTTTCCATGAAAATTACCATCACAATTCAAAACATGTTCTATCATAATTTTCCAAAACATAATTTATTCATTTCATAACAATGCTTAATACTTGTGGAAATACCATTTCACAAAGCTAAATTCATACATACTATAACAATTTCAATAATCATTGAATTAAATCCAATTCTTGTTAAACATAATACATAAGAAAAATATGCCATTTAATCATATGAATAATTCAAAACAAAATCAGTTAAAAACTAGTTGTGCACAAACCTCTGATAACTGTCTCTTGGCTCTGACTCAGTGTTTCCTTCCCCTTCCCTGAGCCTTTGCTAACTAAGAAACACAATTTTGAAGTGTTTCAGTACTCATTTAAACTGTCTCTAAGAATAAAGCTTAATAATTAACTTATTGAATTCTATTATTTCCTTGGTCAATCTAAGATGTCAACCCTCGATGCATTCTAGGTAATTTAGGTTTTAATGTTACTAATATGTCACATTCAATAGTCTTTTAGGGTTGGTACATGTTACCCAATTCATTTCCATGTATATTGCGTTTTATTGCAATTTGCTGGATTCCGGGATACTAGTTTGACCTAGCCGGACGACCTAGCTCTCTCAGTTTTCGGGTTTCGGTCAAAACTACAAACTTGTAGATCTATGTCTTATTGCACGCGGGACAAAATTTCAGGTCATTCTGAGTTATGTAGACCGAGTTATGGTCATTTTACTATTGCTGGTCAAAATACATCAAAATTGGTCACTTTAGGTCATTTTAGGTCAATTTTGGTTCGGTCAGTTTTTAGACCCGAACTTGTGCAAGCTTTTTGACTTGCTTATGGTCATTTTTGGGCTTTTGTGTCTTCATAAGACTTGTATATATAGGTCTTAACTATTCATGGTCAAAATTTCAGGTCAATTGGACCTGTTTTGAGTGAGTTATGGCCAAAACACTAACTACTGCCCAAATGGTCAATTTTTAGGCCTTAATTGCACTAATCCGGATTTGGTCCTTTTTCAAGTTACCTTACAAGCAGAATTTTGGTAAGCTTCCTTCATGAAAGTTGGCACATTTTGTGCCTAGTTTTACCTCCAATTGGTCTCATACCAATTGGAGCCACATACTTAAGGTTCTAGGCCCAAAACACAAACTGCCCTATTGCATTTTATTCATACTCATCAAAGATCACTTTTAACACTTACCAAACTCCACTTTCATGCCAATTTTGGTTTGTACCATAACCTAAACATACTTTACAACATATTATTGATCATTTTGGTAGCTTAGAATCACACTCAACATACACCATATAGTGCAGAATTTGTCAAACTTAATTACAACAACTTAATCACCTAATCATGACAAATAACTTCTCCACTATCATAACATATATCTTCATCACTAACTTACATACATATTTGGCAAACTTTAGGACCACAATTCATTAAACATCTTCATGAATTCCAGCATTCTTCAAGGAGTTAACAAGCTGCCGCATTTGTAAAGCCTCTATAATTGCCTTCAAACTCAAATTTTCACTTGGTCCACCATTACATATACATGAAGTTAACTTACCAAAACTTTAAATCACATTACTCAACATTAATTCTCCACAACACATGTAATAATATTTCATTTAGTATACAATTTCATTGCTGTCCATTTAGGCATTCACGCATAGAATTTCAAACTCAACATAAATTTCTAACTCAAGTGCTCAACTTAACATACACCAATAATTAACCTACTAAACTTTGATTTACTTTAATCAACACCAATACCCATCAATTGCATGTGAAAATAATTCAAATTCTTTAATTACCATGGCTGCCTAAACTAGTGCATAATAACAATTCACCAAAGCCTCAAAATTTCTTCATCAATTCATTCATCTCAAGCTTCCCATAAACTTTACTTAAGAAAGAAATCAATTTAAACACTTACCTATTGTTGGGGCTTGTTAAATCTGTTAGTAGTATGCCCTAGAGCATATCATTTAGTATGTATCTTGTACATATTTTTATTAATAAAGGCATTTCCACTTTTCCGTTTACATAATATATTTATGTGTAATAGAAAAGGTCCATTGATATTTTGTTAGAAATATTATTCTTAAGTTGTTAAGAATATGAGTGACAATATTTCTAGCACGAAGTATCATAAATAGGTTCACAATCGAGGATATTTCATAATAAGGACATGACTTATCCAGAAAGATTGTATTCATGTTTGTTCCCAAGTTATTTATATGAGATATAAATAAGATGGAATGGTGAGTCTCATGCCATATAACAAATATGATAGGCACTTATAAATGATAAGTAGGCCGAACTAGTGACGCTTATGACAAGCACATCGAGTTTACTCTTGTCAATGTTTTGTCATAAATCATATCAGTACATATAATCTTTAGACCTGAGATAGCACAGTTATCTTGTATATAGGTAGTTTGAGTTTGATACTGCTTTCATACTTGTACTATGTATGGGTATATGGGCATGTGTTGGCTCCTACTAGTTATATATGGAGGTAGGTGTTGATCAAGATGGAATCTGTTCCTCTAAGTAAATAGAGATAAAATCCTATGTTCATTTAATTGTTCTTGATGTTTCAAGTTCCTGGCCAGGACAGATAGATTTATTCATAAAAGAGTTTCTGATGAGAAAATCTTTTAATCAAGAACTGGAATTAAAAGAGAACATAATATTCATAGCAAATGGAGTTTGACATAAACCATGACTCAAATTGAGTTGGGATTTTGTAATGAGAGATTCTAGTGCATGGTAACATATGATTATAGGTTCATTTAAGGTAAACCTTATTACTAATTGGGTGGCCATGGCATGCTATGCTAGGTGTTAACCATGGTCTATGAGGTTCATAAAATGATTTAGAGAAATCATTTATGGTAAGAAAGAGTTCTGATGATATTAAGAGTTGATATCATTTCTCATTGCCAATTAGTGATGAGCCTAGTAAGTCACACACATACACAAGTTATCACCTAATTAAATATGATTTAATTAATTAATTAAAGAGTTTAATTAATTAATTAAATAGGTTTGGTTTGCAATTAGATTGCAAAGTCCCTAGCATGACTTGAAACCAAATCTAGATTATTGGATGTATAATATAAGTTAAATTTATATTTAAAGTGTTTAAATATGAATTTAATTAATGAGAAATTAATTAATAGAGATTAATTAATTAATTTATATTTGATATAAATTAATTAGAAGAAGAAAAATAATTATTTTGGGTTGAGAACTCAAAATTAAGACACAGGGGCATTTTGGTCATTTTGCAGTGTGACACGTGGCATCATGAGATGGTGACACATGGCATAACACATAAGCTTGCCAAATGTTTTTTAATCATGTAAGATGATTAAAATCAAGATTAAATATAGGTTTGATACTTGGCACAATTTGATTGGGTCACTTAAACCTAGAGCTAATCAAAGGGTGACATGTGGCAAGGGTTTAATGTGTTAACCTAGCTATTTAAGTGTGGTTATGAAAAGAAAAAATAACCAGCAGCCTCTCCTCTCATTTGTCACGCCACTTTGAGGGTTTCCTTCTATTCTTCTTCATCTCTCATCAATTCAAAGAGATTAGCCATCAATCTCTTGAATTAAGATCACTAGAAATTGTTTCTAGTGTCCTGTTTACATCACTAATCTCTTAAAAGGCAGAACTTGAATTTCTAATTAATAGAAAAGGCTTTAGAAGCTGTTCAAGGGCTGCCATAGGTGTTCTTGGTGTGGACAAGCTAGAGGGACAACATCTGGTGTCCTGAAGACGAATCTCAAAGGCGCAGACACTGCAAAGACATCAAGAGGTTAGTGTAATCGTTCTTGATTTAATCTAGGGTTCTAAAATTAATCTGATTAATTTTAAAATCTTAAATGGCAAATACAGATCCAAAAACATATTAAAAGAGTTTTAATATGTTGTTTATCATTGAAATCAAATAGATAAAAATAAATCTTGCATGGTGCATGTGACCCTAGGCGAAATTTTTTTGAATTCAATGGTATAATCTTGTGTTTTTCACGCTTCCGTTCCTTCAAAATCTTCACCAAACTCCCTTGAATTTAGTATCTATTTCTTCCTTGTGATGTGGGGATGAAAATTTGTGAAGTGACTTTGGTGTTTGGGTTGGAAATGGAGGAGGTTAGGAAGCTCTCTCAAGTTTCGGCCATGGAGGATTTTGAAGGATTCATTTCGGCATGGAGAAATGAAGGTTGAAGATGAAATGCTTAGTGGATTTACACCTGCCCACATAGTGATTAATTTAACCCATAGTGCTCCACTCACCATAAATTAACTATATTATATGTTTTAAAGTGTTAATTACTCAATTTATACTCCATTTTTGCTATTTACATTAGGTACCACTAATTTAATTTTTCATTATATTTTCCAAGTGTAATATCATGTATTTTTAATGGACATTTAGGTCAAAAGACAACTCAGGATGTCAAATGACCACAATGCCCCTGTTCGGATTGCATTCCCGATTTTTCGGTAACACCGGGTTTTGTTCGTTTTTCGATTTCTCACTTTTATTTGTACTAATTATTTAATTTTCCTTTGATATTTCTAATGATATTTATACTTCAATTGATGTCTCTTTAAGTCTTAAAAATATTTTCTAGGGTTCCCCGCGGTCTAGGGCTAGTCAACGGTCCACGCCGTGACTTCCCGGTGCAGTCACCCATCGCTAGGGTTCTCGGCTCGCTTAACTTAGTTACATTTCTTTGCTATTATTTTTCCTTTGTTTTTATTGTATTTTCTTTTCTTGTATTTCATTATTTTATGTCTCCTCACTCATATCGAAGTGTAGTTCTAGGCATCCTAGCTGTCCGGACAACACTGGTCACCGGAATAGTAGAACGCACTACCGAACATAGGGGTGTTACATGAATAGTAACCACAAAACATTAAGTGCAAAGAATTAAACAATTAATTTTTTAATATGCCCTAGTATGCCTAGAATGATTGGTTTGGATAGGTTGGCATGCCAATAGGGTTCCAATAGCAGTACTGCATAAGGCTTTGTGCCATTCCGTGATTTATGGCATTTTATGCCCTTTTATGATATTATGGCTTATGGCCATTTTGCTATGCTTGACACACTTGGCCTTATGCCTGATGCTTGTTATGGCTTGTTAGCCATTCTGTTGCACACCTAGAGACACTTTGTGATTGATGGTGTAATGGCCCGAGGTACTTGGCACCCAGTGCCAATTTATCCGTTTATCCAGTCCGATCAATTTGCATAGGTTACTTAGGCAATTAAAATAAGTCTTAATAAAATATTATCAAATAATAAAAATAAAAAGTACTGAATTTAATAATATTGTTAATGATTTCCAAAAATTTTAGTTTGCATAAAATATCAACATAATGCCTGCATATTCAATTATGCAGTTTATTTTTATTTATTACTGGCACCACTAAGCTGTATTGCTTAGCGCGTCGCTGTTTGCCACGTATAGGTACTGAAGACACAGATAGAGAGCCCAACAGACCTCAGACTGGGTGAGCATTCAGTTTTGCATTGAGTCTAGAGTCACCTCCATTACTATGCATTTTGGTAGGGCCACTAGGCTTTATTAGATATTTCGTATTTTGGATTTTGTAATTAGATTATCATTTTGCCATGTACATTATAAACTCATGTACTTATAGACTAGTGTAATTAGTTGTAAATTTTGTAATGAATAACATTTTGAGTATTTCTCTATGAAATTGAGTTTAATTATGATATGAATGGGATGTATGATATTGTGTTGAACCATTGAGAATTGTTGAACTTTTATTGATGGTTATTGGAGTTGAGAATATGATGAACATATTGGGAGTGTTTTTAATAGGTTTAGAAGAACTGTTTTTCCAATTTATAGTTGGCACTCTGCCGGATTTTCTGTAAAATTTGTGGAAATTCGTATTTATCAAAATTTTGATAAATGACATAATTGGTATGAGTTTCACTTAAAAGCCTTTAAATCGATAAATCAAGAACTGTAATTGAGATAAGATATGATAAGGTGCTCTGGCACACTGTGTGACATACCTTGCTCGACTACACTGTAGACGGGTAAGGGGTGTCATATTTAGTGGTATCAGAGCACGGTTTAGGCATTTTTGGGTTTAGATAAAGTCCATACCATGCATTGCATTTGTAAGAGTCAAGGTGACACTAATGCAGATCTGTTTGTTTTCGGTTATTTTGGTTAGGATATGGACCCGACATCACAGAGAGCGGTTGAGGAAGAGGTTGAGAGTCATGCTCCACCCATGGCTAAAGTTGGAAGCAGGGGAGAACCTGTTCCACCAGCACCAGAGGCACCTAAACAACCTCAGTTTGCCTTATTTCAACAAATGACTGAATTCTATAGACAGATGCTGGGGCTATCCCACCACCACAACCACAGCCACAACCTTTGCCACCACCACAGAAGTCCCATTTGGAGAAGATAAGAAAATATGAGCCTATGGATTTCTTGGGAAAGAAGGAAGATGATCCTCCAATAGCCGAGAATGGGCTAAATAGAACAGAATGGGTACTGAGACAACTTCAATGCACCCTAGAGCAGAACCTGAAGGGTGCTGTGTTTTATCTTCAGGATGATGCTTACCAGTGGTGGGACACAGTATCTAGGGTGGTGCACCCAGATCAGATCACATGGAAGTTCTTTCTTACAGAGTTTAGAAAGAAGTATGTTAGTAACGTGTACCTGGAAGAGAGGGGAAGAGAATTTATCAGTCTGAGGCAGAGACAGCTGTTAGTGGCAGAGTATGAGAGAGAGTTTGTCAGACTGAATTGGTATGGAAGGGAGATAGTCCCTACAGAGGCTGAGAGGTGCAGAAGGTTTGAAGAAGGGTTGAATGATAACATCAAGATTATGATAACTGCTTTAGGGATTACGAACTTTGCAAAATTGGTTAAAGCTGCATTAAAAGTGGAAACGGTCAGAATTAATGAGCAAAGCAAAAGGGATAGACAGTAGAAGAGAGATCCGGGTTGGACCAGTTTATCTTCTGCACCTAATAAGAAGTTCAGAGGTCCACTTGCTTAGAGTACTAGTCAGCCACAAGGTCAGAGCCAGTCCCAAAGGCCCAGATCTCAGTTCACACCGAGGAGAGGCCAGTCCACACCATCAATGAGCAACTCTCCATGGATGGTGTTTAGGGGACCAGACTTAGTAGCCTCTTCAGCATGTCCACACTGCCATGAGTGACATAAGGGTGAATGTTGGCAGATGACTAGGGGTTGCTTTCAGTATGGGTCTACAGAGCATCAGATCAGAGATTATCCAAGGAGGACTGCTACAGCTGCATCAGCACAAGCAGATAGGACTGCCATGTAGCTCAAAGGGGTAGAAGGCCAGGTAAATCTGAGGCAGTTGGTACATTACAGAGGCCAGCTTTAGAGTCAGCTGAGAGCCCAAAGGCTAGGGCACCAACAAGGGAGTATGCCATGAGAGCTCAAGAGGAACAGGACGCTCCAGATGTCATTAGGGGTATGTTTTCTCTCTATGTCATACCTGTGCATGCGTTGGTGGATCCAGGATCCACACATTCATACATTTGCATTGAGTTACCCATGGAAAGGGGAATTTAAGTAGAGAAAAGTGACCAAGACATTTTAGTTACTAACCCACTAAGCCACAGTGAGGTGGTAAATAGAGTATGCATGTTAATAGTATGCCCTAGAGCATATTATTTAGTATGTATCTTGTACATATTTTATTAATAAAAGGCAATTTCACTTTTCCGTTTACATAATGTATTTATGTGTAATAGAAAAGGTCCATTGATATGTTGTTAGAAATTCTATTCTTAAGTTATTAAGAATATGAGTGACAGTATTTTTAGCACAAAGTATCATAAATTGGTTCACAATCGAGGATACTTCAAACAGGACATGACTTATCCAGAAAGATTGTATTCATGTTTGTTCCCAAAATATTTATATGAGATATAAATAAGATGAAATGGTGAGTCTCATGCCATATAGCAAGCATGATAGGCACTTATACATAATAAGTAGGCCGAATCAGTGACGTATATGATAAGCACATGGAGTTTACTCTTGTCAATGCATTGTCATATATCATATCAGTGTCACACCTTATCCCTTGTAAGGCACGACATGTTCCCATAGCATACCTAATGAATTACCAAACTCCACCTACCGATAACACATTAGTTATGCTATAAAGGATTTTAAAACAAACCATAGCTTTTTATCTTATCAATTATTTTTGCGGAAAACTGCATGAGAATAGTTAAAATTCCATGTAAACATTCATTGAAAAATAATGATAGACTAAATATTACAAAGTTACATTTTCATAAGTCTCAAAGTAAAATACAAAATAGTTGCAAACTCAAAATGTGATAGCAAAGCAATGCTTTTAAATACAAACTGCTCAATGTCCGTACATCTATACATATATGTACAAAATACATCCAAAGGAATCACAAGGGTATACCTAATGTAAATACCCACAAACAATACCAAAATGCTGCTTTCAAGTCTCTCACTCGGCAGCCTTCTCCTTTCCCTTACCTGTGACAGCATAAAGAAGCTATCGCTGAGTATATCACTTAGTGGTGCACAACTAATAACTTTAAAACTTAAGGTAAAACACAATTTGTCAAATCATAATGAATCACATTTTTCTTAAGCATGAAAACTTTACAATATTTCTAAGTCCATAAAGGCCATTTATTGGAATAACATTTCAAATGAGAAATCACACTTCATAAATCACAATTCACAAAGCATTAGTGTTGCCAACATCAACACACAGTTTAGGCTATGACACAAAATTTCATGATCAGTGCCGTGTTGTACACCACGACAAAGCAATCTCAACCTCACTAACCGTTGTCGACACCATATTTTGGCCGATCCCCAAAATCAATAAAACTTTGAAACCGATCCCCGGTACTAAGTCTCCTTTGGATAGCTAATCACATTTCCGATCCCTCTTTGATAGGCAGTCACAATTCCGATCTCTCCTCACAAAGAATTAAATCAAATTGTTAAGTTCTCGCATCAGTCAAAGCTTTACTAGTCTATCGCTCACCGATCTCTCAAACCCATTGTCGAAACTCAGGACCCGTCAAGTATATTCCTGATAAACGAAATGAACTGGCACTAGATCTTTTCTTACCAGTTTTATTGCCGATCTCCCTTTCGAAAGTTTAAGAGCTAAGGTTTTGGTTCAGTTTAATGAGGATTCCGATCTTAAGTGTTCGAGTTAAATTTTCAATTTTAATCAAGTCCCATTCAGCATTTCTTCCCCACCGATCTCATGCTTATTGTGCTTTCCAATCTCTTATACTTAGATTAATAATTGCATTTAGTTCTTGTTTCGCTATGCTCATATAATCAAATACTTAGGCAATTCAGAGATTTTCCAATCACATCCATTCATTGAACAAAAGAGACATTCCATTTCATTTCATTTTTTGTACAAGTTATTCAGCTGGAGGATCACCCCCAGCCTGATTTACATTTTGCTCACTCTCTCTCTCACCCTCGGCTTCCTCCTCACTGTCCTCATCGTCGCCCCCAGGAGCCAGGTCGGCCATCCAAGAGAAGTCCTCCTGCAGGTAACGCTCGGAGTTCGACCAAGAGGTCCTTGTGAGCATTCACATAGGCTCGGCTATTCCGTCACCATCTCTTCATCTTTCTCCTTAAGCTCCTCATCTTTCTCCTTAAGCTCCTCGATGAGTTGGGCGACTGAGCGGCCTTCGTTGGCACATGGCGCTGGACTTCTCCGAGAACCCGATTCCTTTCGGCGGGACATGAGACTGCTCGGCCACTGTCTTCATAAAACCGCTTTGCCCCTCAACTTGAGATATATAATCCTGAGCGGATGAGAGTTGGGATCGGAGGAAGCCACTTCTGATTTTTCTTCCCGATCTCCTTACCTGCACGAACCTTTTCCCGAACCATGGTTTGAATCACCAGGAACTCCACTTTCAGGCTCAAGGAGAGAGTCAAGATATCATCAAGGCTGTTCGGGGATAGCCTGTCCCGATCCTCCCGAAGGAAGATAGAAGACCCCAAGACTTTGGCAAAACCGGGGTTCTCCCGAACAGTCCGGTTATTCTTCAGGGAATCGATCAGTACCTGAGCGCCACGAGAAGAGGCCCTCGCAGAAGATTGGGAAGGACCCCGTTCCGCACTAGAAACAACTAGAGGAGGTGGAGGCGACTCTTCTTGGCGAGGAGGAGACCGGACCACTTCTATGGTCGGTGGACCCGAGGGTTGAGGCAGGTCCCCTTGTACTTCCCCAGGTTCATGACCAGGCGTTCGAAGCATTTTCGAACGCTTCATCTCCTTTATTTTCCGGGAGATCTCTTTGTCCTTCTTCCTCTTCCTAGAACCCTCACCACCCGCCATACCTGCACAAAGAAAAGGTCAGTGAGATCGCTAAGGTCCTGAGATCTGAGATATAGAAAATACCAATGCCGAGGTCAGAGAGCGAAAGTTCGCGGTCTTGGCCGATGAGCAGTTGAATAGTCCAATGGTGCAGCTCGGCAGTCACCGCATCCAAACAAGAATACTTTTGAGTGGCAGCCTGACTCTTCAGATCCATCACTATTAAGCTATCCTCCTGGTTTAGGGTAATGCGCTTCGGAAGCAAGGGCCCCTGGTGCCACCAGCTACGGGGGAAGTCCTCAAAGCAGCTCGGATCTTTGCTCCTCAGAATGAAGAAACGGTTCTTCCAATTCTTAAGGGACGAGGGCAGATCCGAAAAGAGCCCGCAATGAGGCTTCGCCTGAAAGAACCAGTGTTCGTCATCCTTTCGGCGAGTTAGCCTATGCAGTTCGGTGAACACCTTAGCCATAGGTCTGATTCCCTTAGCTCGGCACAGGCCTCGGAAGGCTACTAAGATCCTCCACGAGTTAGGGTGAACTTGAGCAATGCACACTCGGTGAAGTTTTAGGACCTCCTTGTAGAAGTCATCTAGAGGGAACCAAAGACCGGCCTTTAACTGTTCCTCGTACACCATAACTCTGTCATTCTCCTCAAAAAAGTAATCGGCTCGGTGATAGCCGTGACATCGGATAAGTTCATACGAATCAGGATGAATACTGTACTCCTGGCCAAACGATTGCAGATTGGATTCTCGAAGAACCGACGGTAGCTCGTCTATAGGGAGAGTCTCCCTCCCTGAAGGAGGTGCACGCCTTGATGGTATGACCCGCCCCCGACCTGGAACGGAGACCCTAGGAGGTTCGGTTTGCGCGCTTGGCCCGACCACTTCTTCTTCGTCAGATGACCACGAGAACTGAATCGAGGGAGGACTTGCTGCTCTTTGACCTTCGGCGCCGCTCATTTTCAAAAGAAACAAAGAACTTAAACTAAAAAGAAGATCAAAGCCCTTACCGGAGTCTGATCGGCGTCGGAAGAAACTTGAGAAAATGAGAGAACTTCGGAGTTGTGAGCAAGAGACTGAGAATGGAATGAAAGAACAACTGGCTAACCCTTCACCCCTATTTATACTAGTCCGAGCATTTAATGCTCACAAGGTTCCAGGCAGTGCATCGGTTAACGGGATTCGCCAGCTATTCTGACACGTCTCTCGAACATTCCTAGATCGGTTAATTGGAGATCGGCATAATAAGTTGAATATTTTGAATAAAGGATCAGTTAAGAGTCATTTTGTTAGGAACCAGATCGGACAAATATATCAGAGATCGGAAAATAATCAATAAGATAATAATTGGAGAAACAAGATTTTTATTTCCAAAAGATCGGATTACATCATTAGGGCGATCTCTAGGGATCGGATTACAATAAAGGTCTAACTACATCATTTGGGCAATCTCTAGAGATCTGATTACATTAACAGATTACATCATTTGGGCGATCTCTAAGGATCGGAATACACTAGAGATCTGATTATATCAAAAGGCTGATCTAAGGATCAGTTTATAACTGATCCCAAGGATATTGCCGACCGGATGCTTCATCCGCCGTCTAACACCCAATGTGAGAGCAAACCGTTTAACACCCACTGTGATGAGAAGCCGAATGAACTCAGTTGAGCGACTCGAGATCGGTACAACCGAGGTCCGCAATACAGATCGGTCAAATCCAATTCTCTCACCATCGTCAGTTAAGGTCATTCGATCACCGGGATCGTAAATTTTTAAGTCGGTGAGTAAAGAAGTCCATCAGAAAAAGATCAAAGCCACAGTTGTAGCCGGAACTTCCACGAGCAATGAACAGAAAAGTAAGAAGGAAGAGAGGAAAATCGATGAAGGAAATGTCTCTGATGTGGGTATATATAGGGAAAATGAGCATTTATTGTCGAAGCGTAAACGGCTTAACGCCGGGATCGAGGGGCAATTAATGCTTTGACCAGACCGGACCTGAGGAAGGGAAAGATTGGAATAATAGATCGGAAGATAGGAGACCAGCATGAAAGATCGGAAAAGAGCATGTGAAAGAGATCAGAAAGAGGAGGGATCGGAAGTCAAAAAGAATAAGACAAATCCCAATACCGCCGTAATCGAGCCGAGGTAGGTAGTTAAAGTGTGGCACGAGATCTCCACCGCACGCCTAAGAATTGCCCACACGCCGATGGAGCTGTGGTATGTCATGACACCCCAGACACCACAATCTCCACCGTTGATCTCACTTGTAAGGACAAACCGGAACCCTTGGATCAAGAGAGAAGACGACAATACCGCCAGCTTTTCGCTCTTAGCCCTCAGATCGTTCCGGACAAGAAGATTTGGGACCGTTAGATCGAAAGAAGAAAAGGACAAATATTCTGAAGAGAGATCTCAGCCATTCATTTTGATTCTCTTTAGTTCCTGAACATTCGATCATGTCCTTCGAAATCTTGACCCTCCATCTCCCTCCAAATAAATCCTGACCCTTCATGGGGAGCACCCGATTCCTATAAATACCTGCATGAAAAACTGTTCAAAGGACGGAAAATATAGGCAAGAGGCAGTGACTATAGTGGAATAACTCTGAAACTTAATTCAGTTTGTTACTCTGCTATTTTGAGTTTTCGTAGAAAAAACTTTTGAAACTAGTTTTCTGAAGTGTTTTCTTGCAAAAGGGATTCTGGAATACTGAAACTTTTCATTTTCAGTTCGTTCATTATCCTGTGGCACTCCCACTTTCTGTCTCTGTTATCCTCTATTTCCATTCATATTATCTAAGCTCAACTCCACTCAAGCTTGGTTATTTTGACCTGTTTACATTTTAACAAAGAATACTTCATTTCGAGGCAAACCACAGTCCTCCGGCTGCCAACCTGCAATCTTGCTACTTTTTACGATTCTGTAGTTAGATCAATAGACTCGACTCCCTACAGGTCAGTGTTAATATCGCCATTTTATTAAGTCTAGCTCTCGTTTCACGTATTTCCTTTGTTCTCTTTCTTATGCCTGTTGTTTTCTTTAAGTTTATGTCACGCTAAAAAAAAAACAAAGCAAAAATATGTTCTAGTTTACTCCCGTGCTGGTTAACCCACACTTCCGTTAATCTTTATTATTTCTGAACGTAAGTCATCTAGTCCCGAGTTACGTAGAAACAGCTAGACAAAATGTAGGTAACTGTGTTTGAATCACTAGGCTGACGTAGAAGGCGATCCGGCAAAATGCCATAAGGCGGAATAAAAATCAAAACTCAGGTAAGTAAAAGGGTACAGATAGGATACTGATAAAGTGACCTTAGGGGAGATCAGCAAAATCCCGTATGACGCCCCTTATTTAGTCACAAAATGCCAACGAGTTAAAAGAAGTCTTATTTCGACCTTTGGCACCTTTAAGTACCAGAACTCTTAAACTTAGGCTTTTAAGATATATAGCTGCGATCAAATTTCGAAGAGATCGGAGGAGAGTTCTTATCCGGTCTCAACTCAAAATTTTAATAAACATTAAATAGGGATCGGAGGAGAGTTCTTATCCGGTCTCAACTAAAAAATTTTAATAAACGTCTAGAGGAGATCGGAGGAGGGTTCTTATCCGATCTCCCCTCAAAATTTTAATAAACATTAAAAAGAGATCGGAGGAGAGTTCTTATCCGGTCTCAACTCAAAAATTTTAATAAACGTCTAGAGGAGATCGGAGGAGGGTTCTTATCCGATCTTCCCCCAAAATTTTAATAAATAACTTAAAAGAGATCGGAGGAGAGTTCTTATCCGATTCTCACACCAAATCTTAACCTCAGACGTAAAATAATCCCAAAACCAAGATGATTCGCGACACCAACTCACTAAGGTTGTCTCATTTACTTATGTATCTGGGTAATCCGAATTTAGTGAAAGATCCAATATTCCTTTTACTAAAAGGACTAACATTCCCATTCAAGCCCTCCTAACCAATTTATAAAGAACGCCAAAATTAAATCTACTTACCCTTATTAAGGGACGAGGTGGGGTGCCTAACACCTTCCCCACCCGTTTACGGACCCCGAACCTAGAATCTCTGTCTTGAAGTGGTTTCATTTTTCCTCCAAATGGTTTTCTTTAGTTTCCCTCAAAACTAAGGTGGCGACTCCTCACTCCTTCCCACTTCGGTGAGTGATCGTCCAGGCGACCGCAAAACCCCTTGCGACAGCTTGGCGACTCCACTGGGGAGTTCAAAATGACTGACTTAACCCCGGTCTAGTGGTCCAAAAGTAGATTTAATTTTGTTCGACCAAATTATAGTTAGATGGGCTCATTCAGCAATGTTTTATATGTTATTGCTGCTGACTATTTTGTTTGTTTCGCCATTTTTATTTCTTACAGTGTTCTCCATTTCAAAAAAGGAAAAAGGGAAAAATGGAAAAATAAAATCCCCCTAAATTGGGAAGAGGTAAAGGTGTCCCTTCACACACTGAACACTCACACGAGGTCCTCACACACTATGGCCCTATACCCGGGCTTTCTTACCCTTTTAGGAAAGTAGGAGGGGGTCATGTAGCGGTACCCATGGGTTTTACCCCGTTAGTATCCGTGAAGGCTTCCGCTCAAATTGAAACTCGTTCTATTCACTATGATACCCATGGAATTTTCCTGATAATATCATGGGGGTAGAATGGGGCTCTACTGTTTACAGTAGGGGCAATTTGGGAACTTGTGGCTTTTAGAAAATTAGACCCTGAGCTAAACTATCACGATAGCTGAAAGCCGTAGTAAGCTACCTTGTAAGATAGAACTACGCAACTAGGTAGCGCTCGTCCGATATCAGGAGTCTCCCTATTATAGGACAAAAGGGGCATACTTACTCTTATCCTTTTCTGTCTTAATTTCCTTTTGTTCATTTTTGTGAGGGTAATTTTGAATTTTACTGAAATAGCTACGCATTTTCCTACTTTGATAAATGTGTATGTGTCACCCTGTCAACAGTATGATTCAAAATTACCCTAATTTATCTTTCTAACGAGTTTTCCCACAGGCATTACCAAACCAAGAGTCTGTAAAAGGATAGGCATCATATTTATCATGGTATCCTCGAGTCAGTCGGCAGAAGAAGTTCAGAATGCTAAACTTTGGTCCAAATCGACTCATACTCCAGTACCCCCACAAAATGATGTTTCCAAAGCACATGCTAGCTTACTACCTTCATTAGATCTGAATGGAATTGATGTCAGAATGAACAGCCTCGAGGGTTTGTCTAATGGATGGAGGTCGCTTCCCGATCAGGTCAAGGTACGATTTGAAGAGAAGTATGGGAGGATTGCAACCTTAATGCGAGTCAAGGTCCAAATCCCGGCATTAAAGGCCATGTTGTCGGTTTGGAACCCTAAGTACGGGATATTCTCTTTCAATAATATTGATACAATTCCCACTATGGAAGAATATCAGGCATTATTAGGGATTCCTTATTCAACACAGAATCGGATCTACCTACACCTTGAGCATAGGCAGACCTGGAAACGATTAACACATTTGTTGGGCATCCCTTCGGAAGAGGCAAAGTCAAAAGAAACTGTCAAAGGGAACACACATGGTTGGTACTGGACATATCTCCAGAAGTGGTTAGATCAGTGCCTCCAAGAGAAACAGTGGCATCAAGCTTCAGTGGCACTCGCCTTGGGGATCTATGGTTTGATTTTGTTCCCGGGACCATTGGGAATCATAACTTGCAGTGCGGTGGAAGTGTTCTGGATGGTAGAAAGGCAGGAGGTCAATCCGATACCGGCAATTCTTGCGGAGACCTTGTTAACCCTAACCTACTGCAGACAACAAGGGAAAGGGTCCATTAAGTGTTGTTTTCAGTTACTATACCTCTGGATTATCAGTCACATGTGTCCTGTGGAGACAAAGGGATTAACTTGGTACCTCGACCAGCCTCCCATCGAGAAGATCACCCGGTTAGTAATTAGTCCGAAGAATGAACAGCAGTGGCGGGAACGGATTTTGAGTTTCAATAGCTATGACTACTGTTGGAGGAAGCTATGGACGTCAGACCAACCCGTTTTAATCCAGACAGAGGTAATCGGTATCCCTAATCGGAGTAACTGGATATACAAGTTACACTCCGGCATTGGTAATGAGGCAGTTTGGCTCAACGCAGTCCATGATCAACATTGAAAAATATCACCAAGGTCACTTCTGCCACGAGCTCAAGGGAGAGGAAGGATTGAAACTGGCTCGCAAGTCTTGGGAAAACATTACTCTGATGGAGAGATCGCCTAAAGGTCCAAGTGCTTCGGGCGATTACCTTAAATGGAGAGCTGACAGGGACCAAGAACACTCAACTACAGAATTTGAGGACAATAACCCTCGCCAAAATATCTTATTAGAAGAAGCTGATAATCTTCTGTTTGACTCACTACAAAAAGCAAACACCGAGAACTCACAACTGCAAGAACAAATAAAACAGTTGGAGGATCAACAGCAGAAACTTAAAAGAAAAGTGAGAAGGCTCAAGGAAGAGGCAAGGGCCGAAAGGATGGGGTTCGAAGAGCAAGAGGAACAGTGGGAAAAGGAAAAAGACTCTCTCCAAGCTGAGGTAAAAGAAGTGAAAGTACAGAATAGTAAGCTTCAGGAAAAGATGAAATACCAAGAGGTGCTCATTGAAGAGTATAAACAGGAAAATAAAAAGAAGAAGCTCGAATTAAAAGAACAGGCACTACTCATCAACGATATCTTGAAGGAGTGTGCCAAGGAAAGGAAAGAAAAAGAGAAACAAGCTGCTCTCTATCAAGGACTGAAAGAGAATGTTGACCGGCTGGAAAGAACGATAGCACAGGGAAAACAAGAACTATTACCTGAATCCGAGCATGCTCTGAAAGCATTCGATCCTGCCAAGCAAGAAGAAAGGTTATATGAGTATCTCAGAAAATGTCATCTCATTATAAAGAACCTCCCAGAGCCTAGGCCGATGTAAAGAATATGGTGTACAAATTATTCAGTTAATGAAATGATTTTTGGACCATTGTTTAGTAAATTTGTGAATAAATAGTATGACTCTCGTAGGAACTCCCTCGCTAGGGTTATGTGAAAAATTGAATGCGCTATATGGACAGGTATCATAAATGCGCATTCAATCCTGTCATTCACGGTCAGACCATCGAACGATGCCATGATAAAGTTGGTGCGATTATCCTTTTACAGATGACAACCTGGCTCTCAAATGCCACTGTATCCTTCGTCCAGACCAGGACTTTTAGTTTCTTTGCAAAATTCGAAGTTTATTTAAAATTTTCCTTTTTCTTTACACCCTACAGGAAACCAATATTGCTTCAAACAAAGCAAGTCTGACCAAGCACACGGTTCAGCCCAAGCGAGTGTACTTAACAAGATCTCGGACAAAGAAGATAATGGAAGATCAGGAACAAGTACAGAACCTACAGGGGCAAGTCTCCGAATTGAAAGATCAGGTCTCAGAACTTATGAGACTAATGAGGGAAATGTCCCAGAATAAACCCACAGCAGAGCCTAGCCTGCCATTACCTCCTCCACCACCTCCAACAAATGATCCTCACCAAGCTTCAACTTCTTTTACCTTTCAGTCTCCCATCCCGGACCCGACAATCACCGCAATCCTAAGCATTACAAATAATGACCTACCTTACTCTCATTACCCAACCGTTCAAAAAACTGACCCATAACATTCAAATGTCATCCCTCCCATTCACTACACCCCTCATCTCCCAAATGCGGGAGTATTCCACGCAGTAGGGGGAGAAAATAAGTCAAAAGAAAGTGAGAAACTGTCTGCTCTAGAGGAGAGATTGAGAGCAATTGAAGGGCTGAATATGTATGGTTCGGTCGACGTGGCATCACTAAGACTGGTGCCAGACGTGGTGGTGCCACCCAAATTCAAGGTTCCGGATTTTGACAAATACACCGGGAACTCAGATCCCCGCATCCACCTGGCAACCTAAATTGCCAAAATGTCTGCCCTAATAGAAGATGACAGACTTCTCATTCACTTCTTTCACGAGAGCCTCTCCGGAGCAGCTCTAAGATGGTGCATACAATTGGACAGGAGCAAGCTGCACTCCTGGAAGGATTTAGCTGATACCTTCTTGAAGCAATACAAATTCAATTGTGATGCGGCACCCACAAGGAGGGACCTCCAGAACTTGGCACAGAAAGACCGGGAAGGTTTCAAGCAGTATGCCCAGAGATGGAGAGAAAAGGCGGAAGTATATCCCCTGGATCGACAATGAGCTATGCTCTTTGTTCATCGAAACTTTGAAGGCCCCTTACTTCAACTTGATGATTGGGAACACCTCCAACAGCTTCTCTGACATCATACAGGCTGGCGAGAGGATAGAGGCCAACCTAAGAATGGGACGACTGCAGGAGTCAGCAGAACACCCTGTAAAGAAGACTGCCAGCTTTGGCAAGAAGAAGGAGGGTGATGTGCATTCCGTCACCCGTCAGAATAATTACTCCCCATTTCCCCAAAACAACTACCGACCATATCCTTCCTCTCATGGTCAAACAGTTGCAAACATTCCATCTCCTTTCCCTAACTATCCACACCCACTCCCACAATACCCTTCACCCACAAATTACCAACCAAGACCATCCCCTCCTCCTACCCAACCAAGACCACCATCAAACAACCCAAGACCCCCAAGAAACCCTGATCCATCTCTTCCCCTCCCACTCAGTGAAATATACCGATACCTTGTCGGAATAAACCAAATTGTACTAGTTCCCCTAGACCCCATCCAGCCACCATACCCCAGGTGGTATGATGCTACTGCCCGTTGTGAGTACCATGGAGGGGCACAAGGGCACTCAACCGATAACTGCGGGGCACTCAGGGGAAGAGTGCACGCTTTGATCAGAAACGGGTGGTTGAAGATTGAGGGAAATGGTTCCCTCCCCAATGTTACCTCAAACCCACTGCCTAACCATAATGCAGGCAGTGGTGTAAATATGATAGAGCCTGATGAAGGGGGATCAACGCTGGAAGTAGACAAGCTAGTTCCTTACTTTAAGGAAATTTTTGCTCTAGCAATAAGGGAAGGCTACCTCTGCCCTCAGGTAGCGGGATTGGAAGAGAGTACAGGGTGTCCTTATCATGGAGGGGCAGCTGATCACGAGCTGCAGGGCTGTGAGGGATTCAGGTAAGAGGTTCGAAACTTATTGTCTCTCAAGGTTCTGAGATGCCAGATGAGGTCGAAGATGGAAGAGGGAGTGAATACCACTAGATATAGCCAAAATGCTTCCCCCCCTAAACCCAGAATCACTTTCTCACCCCCGGTAGCCTCACCACCGGTAACGGTTATCTGAGCCCCATCTCAGCTCCCTATTACCAACACCTATGCCATACCTTGGAACTACAATTTCCAAGTCTTCACTCAAGGAGCGTCAAGCAGTACACCGGCTCCAAGCCTTGCTTCACCTCCAACACCTCCTAAACCATGTTTCACTCCTCATGCACACTTTCAGATGACTTATGCTGGACCTACCACCAGTGCTACTCCCCAGATCAATCCCCAACCTGTCACTGCCACAAAGCCCTCCTCCCTTGAGCAAGAGGTCGAGTTCATAACTCGAAGTGGGAGGTGTTACAGTAACGAAGAAAAAGAAAAGAGAAAAGGGAAAGTAAAGGTGGGAGAGTCATGGAAGAATGCAGAGGAAGATGTAGAGAAGGCAGAGGAAGCAGAGCCTACTGAGCATAAAGAAGAGGAGGAGTTGTTACTCCAAATAATGAAACAAAGCGAGTATGATGTGGTGGAGCAGTTGAGGAAAACTCCTGCCCGAATTTCGCTGTTATCGCTGATCTTGAGTTCGGAAGTGCACCGTTAAGCCCTGCAGAAAATTCTGGATCAGGCCTTTGTAAGCCCCGACATCACACCGGGGCAGTTTGAAAAGATAGTGGGACAAATCCAGGCATCCAGCTTTGTTACTTTCTCGGAGGACGAGATAGACCCTGCAGGTTTAAGGCACACTAAGGCTCTACATGTAACAGTGAAGTGTAAGGGTTGTATAGTAGCCAAGGTACTTATTGATAATGGGTCAGCTCTCAATGTGCTCCCCAGTGCTACCTTGGCTAGATTGCCAGTTGACCAAGCCGACATACGTCAAAGTGCTATGGTGGTAAGAGCCTTTGACGGTACCAGGAGAGAAGTGTTGGGAGATATTGACTTGCCACTTCAGATTGGCGCATGCACTTTCAGCGTCACATTCCAGGTGATGAATATAGAGCCGGCCTACACTATGCTGTTGGGGAGGCCTTGGATCCATTCTGCAAACGCCGTTCCCTCAACTCTGCACCAAAAAATAAAATACATCAGGGACGGCAAAATTGTCACAGTAAAAGGAGAGGAGGCCTTGCTGGTCACCAAGCCGCAATCACTGCCCTATGTGGAGGCAACTGAGGGGTCATTAGAAAGCTCCTTCCAAGCCCTCGAGTTACAAGAAACCATTTCAGACAATGGAGGGGCTATGGCTATGGTAGCCAAAATAATGTCAAGGAATGGATATCAGGAGGGAAAAGGCCTAGGCGCTGCCCTGCAAGGAATTGTTGAACCCATACCAACTATCCAAAAGGTAGGCCGTTGTGGTTTGGGATATGAGGAGGATGCCCTCATGGATGGGCGATTTTGGATAATGAAAATGCTTCGGGATCAAAGGTTCGATCAGAAAATGGGCAAAGGAAGGGTAGTCCCGAGAATCACGGAGATCTTCACTAAGCCAGTCATTCAACATCCAGCAAATACAGAAGAATCACCCGATGATCCATCCATAGATGTCATCCAACTGGATTCCTTGTATGAGGCCCTAGTCTCGCCAACAACTGAGGGGCAAGAGCTGAACAACTGGACAACCGAGGACATCCCTGTACTCAATTTCGAGTAAAGTACCTTTGGTTATCTACACTTGATCATTTTGTCCATGGTGACAAGTGTAATGCTGTAAATGGGTTTTTTTTTTCTTTTTTTTTTCTTATGGCATAAATATTAATGAATTAATAGCGCATTTTAAATCCAATTCTTTCCAATTCTTTCCTTTTGAATTTCATCCTTATAATATATTCCATTTTTATTCATTCAGGACCATTCATCAATTAACACCTAATAATCCAATAGACTCAGAAATTCCTCTGGTTAATTTTGAAATCCCCATAACTACCATTACTTCAAGTGATTTTGAGGAAAACCTTACAGAAGAAAGCAATGAAAAGGATGAACCCTCCCTAGTGCCTTGTGGAGACGAAACGCGCACCGTAAACTTAGGCACAGAAGAAGTAAAAAGGGAACTTAAGGTAGTGGAGAGTGAAGAATTGGGAGATATGATCAGTCTGTTTAAAGAGTTCCTCGACGTATTTTCCTGGAGCTATGATGATATGATGGGTTTGGACCCTCAGATAGTGACGCACAGAATTCCCCTAATTCCAGGGACAGTCCCGGTAAAGCAGAAGTTAAGGAGAATGAACCCCGACACACTGCTCAAAGTTCGGGATGAAGTCAAGAAACAGTATGACGCTGGGTTCCTGGAAGTGGTCAAATATCCCCAATGGATAGCTAATGTGGTCCCAGTAATGAAGAAGGACGGGAGAGTTCGGGTGTGCGTCGATTACAGGGATCTCAATAAAGCGAGCCTGAAAGACGATTTCCCTCTCCCTCACATTGATGTGTTAGTTGACAATGCTGCGGGATTGGGCAGGTGTTCGTGTATTGATGGAGCATCAGGGTACAATCAGATCCCGATGGACGAGGAAGACAAGGATAAAACTGCTTTCATCACTCAATGGGGAGTATTTTGCTATCGGGTCATGCCTTTTGGGTTGAAGAATGCTGGTGCTACCTACCAGCGTGCAATGGTCACATTATTCCACGATATGATGCATAAAGAGGTGGAAGTGTATGTGGATGATATGATCATCAAATCCCGGGGAGAAGAAAGTTATGTACAGGTACTGAGGAAAGTATTCGAGAGACTCAGGAAATACCAGTTGAAACTGAACCCTGCCAAATGTATATTCGGAGCTAGCTCGGGAAAGTTGTTGGGATTCATAGTAAGTGAAAAGGGAATAGAGGTTGATCCAGACAAGGTTCGAGCTATTCAAGAGATGCCATCCCCAAGAACAGAAAGGGAGGTGCGCAGTTTTCTGGGAAAATTGAACTACATTTCGAGATTTATTTCTAATCTCACTGCCAAAGCTGAGCCAATCTTCAGGCTACTCTAGAAGAACAACTCCACCCAATGGGATTCAGTTTGCCAAGAGGCTTTTGAAAAGATCAAGCAGTATCTGTCAAACCCACCAGTGTTGGTTCCACCCGTGGCAGGGAGGCCTCTTATCCTGTATATGGCAGTCCAGCAGAACTCGATGGGATGTGTTTTGGGACAACATGATGACACCGGGCGAAAGGAGAGGGCTATTTATTACCTGAGTAAGAAGTTCAATGATTGTGAGTCAAGGTACTCCTTCTTAGAAAAGACTTGCTGCGCATTAGCCTGGACAGCAAATCGCCTCAAACACTACATGTTGAATCACAAGACATGGCTCATCTCCAGGATGGATCCTATCAAATATGTATTCGAAAGCCCATTCGTGCCAGGTAGAATAGCCAAGTGGCAGGTTATACTCTCCCAATACGACATAGTCTACATGACCCGGAAAGCGGTGAAAGGTAGCATGATTGCTGACCTCCTAGCGTAAAAATCCTATCCAGATTATGAAGCTCGATTTTGAGTTCCCGATGAGCATATTAATGAAGTAGATCACAAGAAGAGGGACCAGCCAATGTATGGGAAATGTATTTCGACGGAGCTGTCAATTTGTCCGGTAATGGAATTGGAGCTGTATTGGTATCCCTGGATGGAAAACATTTTCCGATAGCTGTCAAGTTGAGGTTTGATTGTACCAACAATGTCACAGAGTATGAAGCTTGTGTAATGGGTCTGCAAACCGCTATCGAGAAGAAAATCATAAAATTGGAGGTGTATGGAGACTCAGCTCTGATAATTTATCAAGTCAAGGGAGAATGGCAAACCAAGGATCCAAAGCTGATCCCATATCGTAAGTACTTCATCGAGCCGATTAAGAAATTCGAAGAGATCTCTTTCACTCACCTTAGTAGGGACAAGAATCAATTTGCCGATGCTTTAGCTACTCTAGCCGTTATGGCTCAAATCGAAGAGGGTCAGATGATTCAGACATTGAGGATTAAAGCAAGAGATGAGCCAGCTTACTGCTTCATGATTGAAGAAGAGCCCGACGGTAAACCTTGGTATCATGACATCCTGATCTATTGCGTAACTGCAGAATTCTCCGGGGCAAACCGAAACGAAAAGAGGATGCTTCGGAGATTAGCATTGGGATACTTCCCCAGTGGTAAAACCCTATACAAGAGAGGGTCCAACGGTGAACTGTTGAGATGTGTGGATGCAAAGGAGGCAAAGAAAATCCTTTTTGAGACTCATGAGGGAAATTGTGCAACCCATACCAATGGGCACATGATGGCTAAGCAAATCATGCGACGGGGGTATTTTTGGACTACAATGGAAAAGGATTGCATCGAGCATTTCCGAAAGTGCCATAAGTGTCAGATTTATGCGGATCCAATAAATGTGCCACCTCACAAGTTATTCAACCTCGTCTCACCATGGCCTTTTGCAATGTGGGGCATCGATGTGATTGGTCCCATCAATCCCAAGGCATCCAATGGGCACAGATTCATCCTTGTAGCCATCGATTACTTCTCCAAGTGGGTCGAAGCCACGTCATACACGCACATCACACAGAATACGTTTCTCAAATTCTTCAGAAACAATATCATCTGTCGGCATGGCCTCCCTAATGAAATCATCACTGACAACGCCAAGAATCTGAATGGTCCAAAGGTTCAGAAATTGTGTAATCAATACAAGATCCGACACCTCAATTCTTCCCCATACCGCCCCCAGATGAATGGAGCGGTGGAAGCTGCAAACAAAAATCTCAAGAGGATAATCTGGAAGATGACGGTCACGTATAGGGATTGGCATGATATGCTTCCCTACGCTCTTCACGCATACCGAACTTCCGTGAGAACCTCAACCGGGGCAACTCCATACTCGCTGGTTTATGGCATGGAAGCGGTATCACCAATTGAAGTTGAAATCCCTTCTCTAAGGATTCTGAAGGAGTCAGGAATCGATGAGTCAGAATGGATCCAGTCAAGGTTGGATCAGTTAAACTTGCTTGATGAGAAAAGGTTAGCAGCAGCATGTCATGGGCAGTTATACCAGATGAGAATGGCTAGAGCGTTTGACAAAAATGTTCGCCCCCGCGAATTCCAACCCGGGGACTTGGATCTGAAGAAAGTACTGTCGAATCAAAACGATCCCCGGGGCAAATGGTCACCAGCCTACGAGGGGCCCTATGTAGTTAAGAAGGCATTTTCTGGAGGAGCCTTGATTTTGACCCACATGGATGGTGAAGAGTTTCCGAGGCCTGTGAATGCTGACACCGTCAAGAAATACTTTGCCTAAAAAAAAAAAAAAAAAAAACCAAAAATCTAGGGGTGAAAACCCGCAAGGGCATCCCAGGAACCAAAAGGGAGAAATAAGGAAAGAAGCATGAGACCGAAAAGGGAAATAAACCGTCGTGACATGAGGCTTCAGAATACTTGAGATAACGGCAGTTAAGGGATTTCAAGATCAGCCACGTGGAATATGTGAGATCTATCCTTGTACCCTTCTTCTTTGAAACTCCTTCTTTATCTATATTAAGCCACACTTCATTCCCCATGTTTCTATCTTTTCCTTATATTTATCTTTCTACAATCTCGTTATTTAATGCGCTATTTAAATCAGTTAAAATTTTTGCCATAAGATTAAGATTTGACAATTGATAACCTCACGTACTTTACTATGAGATTTGCAGGGAATGACCAAGAAAAAGGTATATAAAAGAAATAGGGATGAAAACCCGAAAGGGCATCTTTTGAAAAAAAAAAAAAACAAACTAGAGGTGAAAACCCGAAAGGGCATTTCTAGTCACATGGACGAAGGGGAAGTGAAAACCCGCAAGGGCGCTTTTCGAAAAACAGAAAAGGGGTATTTGAAGAAGTAGGGTCATAGGCTAAGTCTTGCAACTTGTCCTCCATTCGTCATTGGTCTTCGGGATTCTGTTAAGTACACTTCATCGGGGAAGAACTTCTTGTGTCCTGATCAGGCTTGCTTTGTGAATGCAATCTAAATTTCCTGCAATTTAAATTTCTTGTCATCAACCTCTGGTTCCTTGATCTAAGTTGATTTTAATTTCTTGCAATTTACATTTCTGTCATCAACCTCTGGTTCCTTGATCTAAGTTGATTTTAATTTCATGCAATTTACATTTCTGTCATCAACCTCTGGTTCCTTGATCTAAGTTGATTTTAATTTCATGCAATTTAAATTTATGTTATCAACCTCTGGTTCCTTGATCTAAGTTGATTTTAATTTCTTGCAATTTACATTTCTGTCATCAACCTCTGGTTCCTTGATCTAAGTTGATTTTAATTTCATGTAATTTAAATTTATGTCATCAACCACTGGTTCCTTGATCTAAGTTGATTTTAATTTCTTACAATTTACATTTATGTCATCAACCTCTGGTTCCTTGATCTAAGTTGATTTTAATTTCATGCAATTTAAATTTATGTCATCAACCTCTGGTTCCTTGATCTAAGTTGATTTTAATTTCTTGCAATTTACATTTCTGTCATTAACCTCTGGTTCCTTGATCTAAGTTGATTTTAATTTCATGCAATTTACATTTCTGTCATCAACCTCTGGTTCCTTGATCTAAGTTGATTTTAATTTCTTGCAATTTACATTTCTGTCATCAACCTCTGGTTCCTTGATCTAAGTTGATTTTAATTTCATGCAATTTAAATTTATGTCATCAACCTCTGGTTCCTTGATCTAAGTTGATTTTAGTTTCTTGCAATTTACATTTCGCCATCAACCTCGGTTCCTTGATCTAAGTTGATTTTAATTTCTTGCAATTTATATTTATGTCATCAACCTCTGGTTCCTTGATATAAGTTGATTTTAATTTCTTGCAATTTACATTCTCGCTATCAACCTCTGGTTCCTTGATCTAAGTTGATTTTAATTTCCGCAATTTAATTTTCTGTTATCAACCTCTGGTTCCTTGATCTAAGTTGATTTTAATTTCATGCAATTTAAATTTATGTTATCAACCTCTGGTTCCTTGATCTAAGTTGATTTTAATTTTCCTGTTATCAACCTCTGGTTCCTTAATCCAAGTTGGTTTTAATTTTCTAGTATTCTAACTTCCGTTGCCAATTTCTAGGTCATTAACTTAGGTACACCTAATCGTCCAAAATATGAGTCTGAATCTTTACATAATTCCTACACGGAAATTTTTTTTTCCTTTAATAGAAATTATGTAAAGAGGGGCAGCTGTCGACACCATATTTTGGCCGATCCCCAAAATCAATAAAACTTTGAAACCGATCCCCGGTACTAAGTCTCCTTTGGACAGCTAATCACATTTCCGATCCCTCTTTGATAGGCAGTCACAATTCCGATCTCTCCTCACAAAGAATTAAATCAAATTGTTAAGTTCTCGTGATCACCAAAGCTTTACTGCATCTATCGCTCACCGATCTCTCAAACCCATTGTCGAAACTCAGGACCCGTCAAGTATATTCCTGATAAACGAATATGAACTGGCACTAGATCTTTTCTTACCAGTTTTATTGCCGATCTCCCTTTCGAAAGTTTAAGAGCTAAGGTTTTGGTTCAGTTTAATGAGGATTCCGATCTTAAGTGTTCGAGTTAAATTTTCAATTTTAATCAAGTCCCATTCAGCATTTCTTCCCCACCGATCTCATGCTTATTGTGCTTTCCGATCTCTTATACTTAGATTAATAATTGCATTTAGTTCTTGTTTCGCTATGCTCATACAATCAAATACTTAAGCAATTCAGAGATTTTCCAATCACATCCATTCATTGAACAAAAGAGACATTCCATTTCATTTCATTTTTTGTACAAGTTATTCAGCTGGAGGATCACCCCCAGCCTGATTTACATTTTGCTCACTCTCTCTCTCACCCTCGGCTTCCTCCTCACTGTCCTCATCGTCGCCCCCAGGAGCCAGGTCGGCCATCCAAGAGAAGTCCTCCTCTGGGTAACGCTTCTGGAGTTCGACCAAGAGGTCCTTGTGAGCATTCACATAGGCTCCGGCTATTCCCGTCACCATCTCTTCATCTTTCTCCTTAAGCTCCTCGTCTTTCTCCTTAAGCTCCTCGATTAGTTGGACGACCTGAGCAGCTTCGTTGGCCTGTAGCGCCTGGACTTCTCCGAGAACCCGATTCCTTTGAGCCAGGACATGAGACTGTTCGGCCAGCCTGTCTTCATAAAACTTCGCCCGCCCCTCAACTTGAGATATATAATCCTGAGCGGATGAGAGTTGGGATCGGAGGGAAGCCACTTCCTGATTTTTCTTCCCGATCTCCTTACCCAGACGCTGAACCTTTTCCCGAACCATGGTCTGATTCACCAGGCACTCCACGTTCAGGCTCATGGATTGAGTCAAGATATCATCAAGGCTGTTCGGGGATAGCCTGTCCCGATCCTCCCGAAGGAAGATAGAAGACCCCAAGACTTTGGCAAAACCGGGGTTCTCCCGAACAGTCCGGTTATTCTTCAGGGAATCGATCAGTACCTGAGCGCCACGAGAAGAGGCCCTCGCAGAAGATTGGGAAGGACCCCCTTCCGCACTAGAAACAACTGGAGGAGGTGGAGGCAACTCTTCTTGGCGAGGAGGAGACTGGACCACTTCTATGGTCGGCGGACCCGAGGGTTGAGGCAGGTCCCCTTGTACTTCCTGTGTTCATGACTGTGCATTCGAAGCATTTCCGAACGCTTCATCTCCTTTATTTTTCGGGAGATCTCTTTGTCCTTCTTCCGCTTCCTAGAACCCTCACCACCCGCCATACCTGCACAAAGAAAAGGTCAGTGAGATCACTAAGGTCCTGAGATCTGAGATATAGAAAATACCAATGCCGAGGTCAGAGAGCGGAAGTTCACGGTCTTGGCCGGTGAGCAGTTGAATAGTCCAATGGTGCAAATTCTCAGCCACCGTGATCCAAACAAGAATACTTTTGAGTGGCAGCTGACTCTTCAGATCCATCACTATTAAGCTATCCTCCCGGTTTAGGTAATGCGCTTGAAGCAAGGGCCCCCTGGTGCCACCAGATATGTGGAAAGTCCTCAAAGCAGCTCGGATCTTTGCTCCTTAGAATGAAGAAACGGTTCTTCCAATTCTTAAGGGACGAGGGCAGATCCGAAAAGAGCCCGCAATGAGGCTTCGCCTGAAACCAGTGTTCGTCATCCTTTCGGAGAGTTAGCCTATGCAGTTCGACGAACACCTTAGCCGTAGGTCTGATTCCCTTAGCTCGGCACAGGCCTCGAAGGCTACTAAGATCCTCCACGAGTTAGGTGAACTTGAGCAATGCACACTCGGTGAAGTTTTAGGACCTCCTTGTAGAAGTCATCTAGAGGGAACCAAGACCGGCCTTTAACTGCTCCTCGTACACCATAACTCGCTATTCTCCTCAAAAGTAATCGGCTCGGTGATAGCCGTGACATCGAGAAGTTCATACGAATCGTGACGACATCAGACTCTGGCCAAACGATTGCAGATCGGATTCTCAAGAACCGACGGTAGCTCGCCTATAGGAGAGTCTCCTCCTCAAGGAGGTGCACGCTGATGGTATGACCCGCCCGACCTAGAACGGAGACCCTAGGAGGTTCTGCTTATGCGCTTGGCCCGACCACTTCTTCTTCGCCGACGACCACGAACTGAATCGAGGAGGACTTGCCGCTCTTTGACCTTCTGCGCCACTCATTTTCAAAAGAAACAAAGAACTTAAACTAAAAAGAAGATCAAAGCCCTTACCGGAGTCTGATCGGCGTCGGAAGAAACTTGAGAAAATGAGAGAACTTCGGAGTTGTGAGCAAGAGATCAAAATGGAATGAAAGAACAACCGCTAACCCTTCACCCCTATTTATACTAGTCCGAGCATTTAATGCTCACAAGGTTCCGTGCAAAGGCATCGGTTAACGGATTCGCCACTATTCTCGACACGCCTCGAACATTCCGAGATCGGTTAATTGGAGATCGGCATAATAAGTTGAATATTTTGAATAAAGGATCGCTTAAGAGTCATTTTGTTAGGAACCAGATCGGACAAATATATCGTAGATCTAAAATAATCAATAAGATAATAATTGGAGAAACAAGATTTTTATTTCCAAAAGATCGGATTACATCATTAGGGCGATCTCTAGGGATCGGATTACAATAAAGGTCTAACTACATCATTTGGGCGATCTCTAGAGATTTGATTACATTGACAGATTACATCATTTGGGCGATCTCTAAGGATCGGAATACACTAGAGATCTGATTATATCAAAAGGCTGATCTAAGGATCAGTTTATAACTGATCCCAAGGATATTGTCGACGGATGCTTCATCCATCGTTTAACACCCAATGTGGGAGCAAACCGCTTAACACCCAATGTGATGAGAAGCCAATGAACTCAGTTGAGCGACTCGAGATCGGTACAACCGAGGTCCGCAATACAGATCGGTCAAATCCAGTTCTCTCACCATCGTCAGTTAAGGTCATTCGATCACCGGGATCGTAAATTTTCAAGTCGGTGAGTAAAGAAGTCCATCGGAAAAACATCAAAGCCACAGTTGTAGCCGGAACTTCACCGGAGCAAATAGAACAGAAAAGTAAGAAGGAAGAGAGGAAAATCGATGAAGGAAATGTCTCTGCGACAGTGGGTATATATAGGGGAAAATGAGCATTTATTGTCGAGCGTAAAACGGCGAACACTTCGGGATCGAGGCAATTAATGCTTTGACCGCACTCGACTGAGGAAGGGAAAGATCGGAATAATAGATCGGAAGATAGGAGACCAGCATGAAAGATCAGAAAAGAGCATGTGAAAGAGATCAGAAAGAGGAGGGATCGGAAGGCAAAAAGAATAAGACAAATCCTAATAACCGTCGTCAGAATCAGAGCCGAGGTAGTTAAAGTGTGGCAGACGAGATCTCCACCGCATGCCTAAGAATCGCCCACAATGCTGATAGGTGCCAGGGTATGTCATGACAGTCCTGTACACCCCAATCTCCACCGTTGATCTCACTTGTAAGGACAAACCTGGAACCCTTGGATCAAGAGAGAAGACGACAATACCAGCGCCTTTCGCTCTTAGCCCTCAGATCGTTCCGGACAAGAAGATTTGGGACCGTTAGATCGAAAGAAGAAAAGGACAAATATTCTGAAGAGAGATCTCAGCCATTCATTTTGATTCTCTTTAGTTCCTGAACATCCGATCATGTCCTTCGAAATCTTGACCCTCCATCTCCCTCCAAATAAATCCTGACCCTTCATGGGGAGCACCCGATTCCTATAAATACCTGCATGAAAAACTGTTCAAATGACGGAAAATATAGGCAAGAGGCAGTGACTATAGTGGAATAACTCTGAAACTTAATTCAGTTTGTTACTCTGCTATTTTGAGTTTTCGTAGAAAAAAACTTTTGAAACTAGTTTTCTGAAGTGTTTTCTTGCAAAAGGGATTCTGGAATACTGAAACTTTTCATTTTCAGTTCGTTCATTATCCTGTGGCACTCCCACTTTCTGTCTCTGTTATCCTCTATTTCCATTCATATTATCTAAGCTCAACTCCACTCAAGCTTGGTTATTTTGACCTGTTTACATTTTAACAAAGAATACTTCATTTCGAGGCAAACCACAGTCCTCCGGCTGCCAACTTGCAATCTTGCTACTTTTTACGATTCTGTAGTTAGATCAATAGACTCGACTCCCTACAGGTCAGTGTTAATATCGCCATTTTATTAAGTCTAGCTCTTGTTTCACGTATTTCCTTTGTTCTCTTTCTTATGCCTGTTGTTTTCTTTAAGTTTATGTCACGCTAAAAAAAAAAAAACAAAGCAAAAATATGTTCTAGTTTACTCCCGTGCTGGTTAACCCGCACTTCCGTTAATCTTTATTATTTCTGAACGTAAGTCATCTAGTCCCGAGTTACGTAGAAACAGCTAGACAAAATGTAGGTAACTGTGTTTGAATCACTAGGTTGACGTAGAAGGCGATCCGGCAAAATGCCATAAGGCGGAATAAAAATCAAAACTCAAGTAAGTAAAAGGGTACAGATAGGATACTGATAAAGTGACCTTAGGGGAGATCAGCAAAATCCCGTATGACGCCCCTTATTTAGTCACAAAATGCCAACGAGTTAAAAGAAGTCTTATTTCGACCTTTGGCACCTTTAAGTACCAGAACTCTTAAACTTAGGCTTTTAAGATATATAGTCACATCAAATTTCAAGAGATCGGAGGAGAGTTCTTATCCGGTCTCAACTCAAAATTTTAATAAACATTAAATAGGGATCGGAGGAGAGTTCTTATCCGGTCTAAAATCAAAATTTTTAATAAACGGATAGAGGAGATCGGAGGAGGGTTCTTATCCGATCTCCCCTCAAAATTTTAATAAACATTAAAAAGAGATCGGAGGAGAGTTCTTATCCGGTCTCAACTCAAAAATTTTAATAAACGTCTAGAGGAGATCGGAGGAGGGTTCTTATCCGATCTTCCCCCAAAATTTTAATAAATAACTTAAAAGAGATCGGAGGAGAGTTCTTATCCGATTCTCACACCAAATCTTAACTTGTACGTAAAATAATCCCAAAACCAAGATGATTCGCGACACCAACTCACTAAGGTTGTCTCATTTACTTATGTATCTGGGTAATCCGAATTTAGTGAAAGATCCAATATTCCTTTTACTAAAAGGACTAACATTCCCATTCAAGCCCTCCTAACCAATTTATAAAGAACGCCAAAATTAAATCTACTTACCCTTATTAAGGGACGAGGTGGGGTGCCTAACACCTTCCCACCCGCCACGGACCCAACCTAGAATCTCTGTCTTGAAGTGGTTTCATTTTTCCTCCAAATGGTTTTCTTTAGTTTCCTCAAAACTAAGGTGGCGACTCCTCACTCCTTCCCACTTCGGTGAGTGATCGTCTGTGCGACCGCAAAACCCTCATGACAACCGTTATTAATGAGGGAAGGGCTAGCAAGCTAATGAGTACTCATGTAGTCTTACCCCACTAACCGTTATTAATGGGAGACATAATCAATATCAATTATCAACCCCAAGTAGCCATTACTACTGGGGAGTTTCGAAAGGGACTGTCATGCTAACTGTGGTTTCAAAACAGTTTCCAAAATTTTCCTACTCAACAATCACATTTATAAACCAATAAACATATTTAAATTCATCATAATATCCATAAAAAGGTGGCAACACCCAAATTTCTTAAATGCAAGAGAAAAACCATATTTCAATCAAAGTAAACTTGTTCAAAGCAAACTCATTCAATTTAACACATTTCAAGCAATTTACAAGTTTAAAAACAAAGAAAAGGTTAGTTGTGCACAAACCTTCAATAATTCTCCTTCCTTGTTACCTATTTCTCCTTATCCATTCTAACTTTTTTTTCTATTGAAAATACACAAATAGAATACCTCAATACCAATCTCAATTGCTGCCAAGAACTCATTACATGCATGTCTCATACATCCCAAGTTAGCTTTGAAAATTTTACAATATTTTGTTTCTGAGACAGCTTGGTGCCCCAATCTTTGAACCCAATTTTTACATAGTTTTGATCATAATTTAGTGAGGTGTTCTTCATGAAAATTGTTCATTTAGGTCTTAACTTTATTTTCCTTTTTGAATTGCCGAATTTGGAGCTGTGTAACTTAAGTTATGACCAAAATACTGCATCGCTCACGTCACTATTCATCCCGCAGATTCGCTGGCAGATTTATCGATCCAACTTCGTTCAGCAATTTGATCAAGTTAAGTCCATAATTTGGTCTAATGTTCTTCATACGAAATGTTATACTATGTCTTAGATTTCCATCGGTTCAAGAATTGCCTAAATTAGAGTTTTCTAGATAGAGTTATGGCCATGCAAAGTTTACCGTTTATATGGTAAATGATTTCTACAGATTAGGTGATTCAACTTTACTCAGAAATTTGATTGGGTTAAGTCCATAATTTAGCCTCAAGTTCTTCATATGAAATGTTCTACTATGTCTTAGGTTTCCATTGGTTCAAGAATCGCCTAAATCGGAGTTTTCTAAAGAGAGTTATGGCCATGCAAAGTTTACTGTTCATATGGTCAAATTCTGCAGGTTCTAGAATTTTGTCTCTAAGTTCAAGGCTCATTTCGGATAGCTTAAGGTCATTTTCGGGCCAGGGTATCTTCACAAAAATTCTAGCCCTATGTCTTAAGGTTCATTTCCAATTGGTTTCACACCAATTGGAGTTGTGTAGCTCAATTTATGGGCTGTCAAACACACTAAACTCAGTGTGCAAATTCTGCCCTAGGTTCAAAATTTTCATTTCTTCAATTATTCCCACTAACCAACCTCAATTCAAATTTAATTCACCCAAAATGACTATAATTTAGCATTGACACATCAATGGCACTTCCTAGCACAAACCCCACAATTCTCAAACACCAAATTTTGTAATTTTCCCTAATCCTACCATTTCATTACCTCCATTCATCAATCCAATGTCAATTCAAACTAAATAAACCTCAAATGATCATAATTTAACCCTACACACTCCAATTTCACTCTCTAGCACCAAAGCTCCAATTTTCCCATGAACCCTAATCTCCCATAATTAAATTTATACACATTTCATGCAATTTCTTTACTCTAATCATGCATACTACTTCAACTAAGCTTGATTTCATCATCATTTTCATTGAAATATATCAAACCCTAATTTTTCTCTAATTTGGCCAAAACCCTAGTTTAGGTTCCATGCATGTTTCCTTTCATTTTTGTCACACCCTACCCCTCCGTAAGGTATGACATGATCCCGTAGTATACTTAATGAATTACCAACTTCGTCTACTGATAACCCATTAAATACACTACAAGGGATTTTAAACCTTTTCTTACTTCTTTTTAAAATGGTGAGCATTATTTACGGGTGTTAAAATTTTTTTTTAACTGAAGTGAAACCAGATAATAAATTTGAAGTATTAATAATTTTTGTAAAAATTTTGGCAGAGTGCCATCTGTATTTTGAATAAAACAGTTCTTCAAAAACCTATAAAAAACACTTCCTATATTTTGTTCAATCCCCAAACTACAATATTTAATCAACACAATATGTTTCTCAATATTTTCCAACTCAAATCCACAATAATTTTTCCAGTGTTTTCAAAAGCTAAGATAAAAGAAATATATCACAAATTTTACAAGCCAAAATAATTCACAATTTATTTTACAACTTCAATGTACAATTTTAATTTACAACTACTCAAAACCAAGAACAATATATACATACAGTGAACATACATTACAATACAAAATGCAAAGTATGGTATACTTAATATACTCGATGAATTCTCAATGAAGCACTAGCAGCCTAGTCTGCTGCCATGTCATCTTTCACTGCGACAAAGAATGAAAGCTATCATCGAGCCAATGTCTCGGGCAGCACAACTTTAACAAAATGCAACTTTAATTCATAAATCATAAGTCATATAAATAGTGGATACTTAAAACCATAGTTAAATTCAAAGACAGTGAATGTCATAAAGAATTTAAACTCCATTTCACAATATCACAATAAATATCAATAAATCACACACACAGCTTACTCATGTTTCAAAGTCCAATTCATCCCAAGAGCCGATGGCTAATGAGGAATAACATAGCTAGCTAGCAATAATATGAGTACTCATTCTATTCGTCCTCAACAGGCACACACCTCAACACTTCAGCCAGAGAGGGAATTCAAAGTCAATTCATCCCACTAGACAAGCTAGCGAGGAATTCAATCAATATACATGATAGCTGTGGTTTCAAACCATTTACATTGTTTTTCAAGTAATAAGTATCCATCAAATATCATTAAGACAATTTTTCACAATTAAAACAATAATAGACAATTTGTCATAATTCATTTCAATTGAAAATTCAAAAGAAGTAACTGTTGTGCACAAACCTCTGATAAATGTCTCTTGGCTCTGACTCAGTGTTTTTTTCCCCTTCCTCGAGTTCTTATCGATCAAACACACAATTTGAAGTGTTTCAGTACTCATTTAAACTGTCTCTAACAATAAGGCTTAATAATTAATTTATTGAATTCTATTATTTTCCTTAGTCAACCTAAAATGTTGACCCTCGATGTACTCTAGGTGAATTAGGTTTAATGTTACCAATATATCACATTTTATAGCCTTTTAGTGTTGGTACATGTTACCAAATTCATTTTCATGTATATTGTATTTTATTGCAATTTTCCGGATTTCGGTATACTAATTTGACCTAACCGGATGACCTAGTTCCCTCGATTTTCGGGTTTCGATCCAAACTACAAACTTGTAGGTCTATGTCTTATCTCATGCGGGGCAAAATTTCAGGTCATTCTGATTGTGTAGACCAAGTTATGGTCAATTTACCAATGCTGGACAGAATGGACCAAAATGGTAACTTTAAGTCATTTTTAGGTCACTTTTGGTTCGGCCAGTTTTTGGACCTAAACTTGTGCAAGCTATTTGGCTTGGTTCTAGCCATTTTTGGGCCTTGGTGTCTTCATAAGAATTGTAGATATATGTCTCAACTATTCATGGTAAAAATTTTAGGTCAATTGGACCTATTTTGAGTAAGTTAAGGTTAAAAAACTAACTACTATCCAAATGGTCAATTTTCAGGCTTTCAAGTCACTAATCTGGATTTGGTCATTTTTCAAGTCACCTTCTAGGCAGAATTTTGGTAAGCATCCTTCATGAAATTTGGCACATTTTGTGCCTAGTTTCACCTCCAATTGGTCTCATACCAATTGGAGTCACACACTTAAGGTTCTAAGCCAAAACACACACTGCCCTACTACACACTTCTTCATCACATACCAATTACACATTTTATACTTGCCAAACTACTTCCTTTATGCCAATTCTAGTTTGTACCTTAACATTAACACACTTTACTTCACATTTTTGGTCATTTTGGCAGCTTGTAACCACTCTCAATATGCACACTATATCACAGAATTTTCCAAAGTCCATTTACATCACTTAACCACATGAACATACCCCATTTACATACCCAATTCCAAACCATTATACACATATCCATGCTGCCATCAATAACAACATCTTAAACAACCATAAACAAGTAAAAACAAGCTACATATACTGAATTTCCATGGTTGCCAAAATGTACATCTCCATTAAAACATCAAACTTCAAAAATTCTTCCATAAATCAACTACCCACAACCTTGGTTACACTTTTAATGAAACAAGAATTGAAAACACTCACTTACCACTTTTGAAGTTCTTCAAAACCTCACCAAAACTTAACATTCTTGGTCCTAGTATGCTGCCCAAGGTATGGTGGTCAAGTTTAGTGAAGGAACCTAATGGAAAAAGTGGCTAGAACATGGTGAACTTGAGCTCTCACCATGGACGGCCATGGATGGACCTTGGGAGAAAAGATTCGGCTGATTTTGCAAACTGAGGTTGAAGATACGTTTCCAGCATTCCAAGTGTCCCTTAAGGTGTCCCAAAGTTAAGGTTAGTGGAGTACTAAAGAAATAAAATGGTTATTTATTCCAAGTTTTTAAATTCCCACATTTACCTCAATTTTTTTCACTATTTACATAATAGACCACCATTTTAATTTTCATGGTATTTTCAAAGTTTAATATCATTTATTTTTAATGGACATTTAGGTCAAAAGGCAAGTCGGGGTGTCAAATGACCACAATGCCCCTATTCGGATTGCATTCCCGATTTTTTGGTAACACCGAATTTTGTCATTTTCTCGATTTCTCGTTTTTCTTTGTACTAATTAATTAATTTTTCTTTGATATTTCTAATGACATTTATACTTCAATAGATGTTCATTTAAGTCTTAAAAATGTTTTCCAGGGTTCCCCATGGTCCAGGCCTAGTCAACGGTCCACGACGCAACTTCCCATTGTGGTCACCCATCGCTATGGTTCTCGGCTCGTTTAACTTGGTTACATTTCATTGCTATTATTTTTCCTTTGTTTTTCTTGTATTTTCTTTTCTTGTATTTCATTATCTTATGTCTCCTCATCAATATTTAAGTGTAGTTCTAGGCATTCTAGCTATCCGGACAGACACTGGTCACCGGAACAGTAGAACACACTACCGAATATATGGGTGTTACAATTTTCTTATGAATTTCATCATAATCTAACTTAATTCAAGGCTTATACAACTAATCTAACATGAAAAGAAACTTACCTCAAGTGATTTCTTTCCAACTTCAGTTTTTTCTTCTAATTTCTTTTGCTCTACTTGCTCCAATGCCTCAATCAAAGTTCTCTTTGATCTTTTCTTTTAGTGGGTTATGGGATTTATGAAGGGAATTTAAGGGAATTAAAACTTAGGAGGGAAAACAATGGTGGAAGAAGATTGGAGAAGAAGAGAAAAGAAAAGAGAGGGAGAGGGAAGATGGGTGGTGGCATGGAAGAAGGGAAAGAAGGAGACTTGTCTTCTTTTATACTTATTTATTCCTTTTTAATTAAATAATTAAGTTTAATTTTCAAAAGCCCATAAGTCATTAATTTTAATTAGGTCAAAAATGGAATTTAAATTCTAGATTTTTACCTCTTTTATTTTCTTTCCACTTTTACTCTAATTTTTCCCTCAATATTTTTTCATAATTCAATATTTTATTTTCATTTAATTAAATTAACATTTTGGTCAAAAATCAACTCTTAAAGTGAATTGACCAAAATGCTCCTTATCGGGTCATAATCCCTCTTTTACAATATACCTGGTGAATCCTTATATTTTTGGGTCACTTGAATTTTTATTGTGTCTATCTCAATTAATTTTTTTATTTATATTTGGTCCTCAAGGTGTCTTTGAATAGTACTAGTTACGGACAAAAAATGGTACTGTTCATAACTCAGAGGTTCGGGGTGTTACAATCAGTGCATATAATCTTTAGACCCAAGATAACACAGTTATCTTATATATAGGTGGTTTGAGTTTGATACTGCATTCATACTTGTACTGTGTATAGGTATATGGGCATGTGTTGGCTCCTACTAGTTATATATGGAGATAGATGTTGATCAAGATGGAATCTGTTACCCTAAGTAAATAGTGATAAAATCCTATGTTCATTTAATTGTTCTTGATGTTTCAAGTTACTGGCCAGGACAGACAGATTTAGTCAGAAAAGAGTTTCTGACAAGAAAATCTAATTAATCAAGAACTAGAATTAAAAGAGAACATAATATTAATAGCATATGGGGTTTGACATAAACCATGATTCTAACTCGAATTGGGATTTTGTAACAGAGAGATTCTAGTGTATGGCAATATATGATTATAGGTTCATTTAAGGTATTCCTTGTTACTGATTAGGTGGCCATGGCACACTATGCTAGGTGTCAACCATGGTCTATGATATGCCTAAGATGATATAGAGAAATCATTTATGGTAAGAAAGAGTTCTGATGATATTAAGAGTTGATATCATATCTCATTGCCAATTAGTGATGAGCCTAGTGAGTCACACACATACACAAGTTAATCACCAAGTAAAATGTGATTTAATTGATTAATTAAAGAGTTTAATTGATTAATTAAATAGGTTTGGTTTGTAATAAGATTGCAAAGTCCATAGCATGGCTTGAAACCAAATCTAGGTTATTGGATGTATAGTATAAGTTAAATTTACATTTAAAGTGTTTAAATATGAATTTAATTGTGAGAAATAAATTAATGGAGATTAATTAATTAATTTATATTTGATATAAATTGATCAGAAGAGGAGAAATAATGATTTTGGGTTGAGAACTCAAAATTGAAACATAAGGGTAATTTGGTCATTTCACATGGTGACATGTGGCACCATAAGATGGTGACACATGGCATCATATAAGTTTGCCATTTATCTTCCTATCATGCAAGGTGATCAAAGTCAAGATTAAGTCTAGCTTTGATACTTGGCTTAATGAGATTAAGTTAATTACAAATAAGATGCAATGTGGTGGTGACATGTGGCAAAGGTTTTAAGTGACTTAATGACCTAATTATAAAAGGGAAAAGAATGAAGAATAAAACATAACACTCTCTTGTCTAAAGGTGGCGGTACACCTCTCTCCCTCTCCTCTTTATCTTTTCTCATCAATTCAAAGAGAATCACTCTATTCCCTTTGAATTAAAAATGCTAGAAATTGTTTCTAGTGTCCTATACACACATACAACCTCTCTAAAGGCAAAAACCCAAATTATAATTGGTTGGCAAGGCTTGAGAAGCTGATTTGGGGGCTGCCCATTGGTGATCTTGGTGTGGACAAGCTAGAGGGACAACACTTGGGGTCCTAGGTGCTTCCTAAACGTGCCAATTACATCCATAGTGCATCAAAGAGGTTAGTGCCCAAACTTCTCTTTTAAACTAGGGTTTAAATGAATTAATTTGTTAATTCACAATCTTGATTGGCAAACATAGATCCTAATACATATTAAAAGTGTTTTAATATGAAATTGAGCATTGAAATTAATTAGGCACATAAGAGATGTGGCATGATGCATGAAACCCTAGAAGAAAATTTTTGAAATTCAATGCTCCAATGAACTAATCAACATGCTTTCGCCCCTTCAATTGGTATCAGAGCCACTATATTTTCCATTAGGATTGAATATGATATTTAATTGTGTTATTGGATCAAATTTGAATTGATTTAAAGCTGTTTGGGTGCTATATGTGTGGCGGCATACATGTTGGAGTGCACCATGGTGGCGATATCAAGAGAGTGAAGATGGCGCACATGGTTTTGGGCCTAATTGTACAATTGTTGTATACTTTAAAGCCCATACTTAGGGCCATACCTAATTAAATTATTTAATTAGGAATTTTAAGCACACAAATAATTTTTGAAAATTATTTTCAAGGTATTAAATGTAACATCCCCATCAGACGATTCTCAGACGCTCTATTGCTCCAGTACAAATATCACCAGTAAGTCGATGTCCGAACTATACTTTGGTGATAGTGAATAGACATATAATGATGAAATAAATAAAAAGAAAATACAAGAAAAATTAAAGAAAAATGAAAGAGAGAAAATGAAGCTAAGTTAAATGAGCCAAAGACTGCAATGATGGTCGATCGTGACTGGAAGGCCGCTACGACCCAGACTACTTGGAACTCTCAAATTTAATTTCGGATGTAAGTAAAAGTCTATTGAAATATAATTGACACTAGAATTATCAAAGAAAAAACGAAAAATCGAAAAATAGATAAAAATCGGTGTTATCGAAAAATTGGGAATATAACCCGAAGTGGGGTATTTTGGTCATTTGACACCTAGAGTTGCCTTTTGACCTCAATGTTCATTAAAAATAAATAATATTGCACTTAGGAAATGTCATGAAAAATTAAAATGGGATACAATATGTAAATAGTAAAAGAATGGAGCTAAATGAGCAAATAAGGAAACTTTAACTAATTAACCATTAAACTATTACTTAGTGCTCCACTAACTCTAGCCATGGGACACTTATCTAAGCCTTGGGATAGCTGAATCATAATTTTCAACCTTGTTCCATAAACCAGCCAAAACTCTCACCATGGAAACCACCATTGTCGCCCCACATGCATCCTTCATTGGTGCATGATCAAGCCACCGTTTTCACTTGGTTCCTTCATTAAAGCTTGCCTACTTACCTTGGGGAAGATATTGGCAACAAGAAAAACAAGATTTAGTGAAGTTTTTGATAAGCTTCAAAAGTGGTAAGTGTCCAAAACCTCTCCCTTCCCTTTGTAAACCTTGTGTTTAGGTTGAGGTGAGTATTTTCGTGAAGATAAATGAAGAAAACATTGAGATATGTAACTGTCCATTTTTGGCAGCCATGAATATTTGTTGTATTTGAGTTTTTCTTACCTCTAATGGATGGGAATTATGGTTGATTAACTCAAATGGAAGATGTAGTAAGTTAAAATCTAAGTATGTGTATGTAATGCTTGAATTAAGGGTTAGAAATGGAACCTTGATGCTTTGGCAAACTGTCATGTTTGACAGCCCATAATATCATAAATTTGTGTGTGAATATGAAGTTTATTAATGAAATATGATAGTGTTAAATTGTGGGCAGCATGTGTAAGTGATATTGAAGTATGAGTATATTGAAGTGTATGTGTAATATTGATATTGAGACATGTTGAATTTTGGTGGAAGTGAATGTTGAACTTGAATGGTGAATTGTGTGCGTTGAGCACTTGAGTGTCTGCCCAATATGCTTGCTGGAATTGTGTAAAAAATATATATGGAAGTGCCATTGATTGAATATTGAAGTAATGAGGAGGAGAAGGAATATCAAATTGGAAGCATAAGTATTTTGTGCAGGTTGTGTATTGATGGCAGTACCTAAATTAGGTCATAAGTGCCAAACTGTGAACCCAATTGGTATGACGCCAATGGGGGGGGTGAAACCAGACACCAAATAGGCCAACTTTCATGTAGAAATGTTGCCAAAATTCTGCCTAGAAACTGACCTTAAAAATGACCAAATCTAGAATAGCAACCTTGCAACCCATATTTTTTACCATATGAACAGTAATCATTAGGATGATCATAACTCACTCAAAACAGGTGCAATTGACCTGAAATTTTTACCATGGATAGCTTAGATATAGAGCTACAATTCTTATGAAGACACCAAAGCCCAGAAATGACCAGAACCAAGTCAAATAGCTTGCACAAGTTCGGGTTGATGCTAGAAACAACTTATCCATAGTACCTAAAAAGATCAACATATGCATTGACTTATGAATTACATAATAGCTAGTAAACTCTAAAAAATTGATGAATTAAAAAATTAATTTATAATGTGCCCTAGTTCGCCTAGTTGACTAGTTTGGATAGGTTGGTATGCTAATAGGATTCTGACAGCTGTTCTGTAAATGGCTTCATGCCATACTGTGTTTTTATGGCTTATTATGCCGCACTGTGACTTTAATAGCCTACGGCTATACATATTGTGTATTTATACTTGACTTATCACCAGATTGACTATATGGCTTTTTAGCCACACTATTTGCACATCGGGAGACACTTTGTGACCGATGGTGTGATGGCCCGAGGTACTAGGTACCCAAAGGTCGTGATATCCGTTTATCTAGTCTAGTCAGTATATAGGCTACACGGGCTGTAATTCAAGTACTATTAAATTCAAATAGCTAAATCCAATCTACTAACATACAGCACTACTAAAAATTAGCACAAATTGAAATGTTAGCAAATATAAGTAGAATCAGCAACTGCAAAGTATATCAATGTTATGAATTCGTAAATACTTTATTTACTTTATTTTAGTGTATATTTCTTTATATTTGGCACCACTAAGCAAAATTGCTTATCGCATTGCTTTTGTAATGTGTAGGTATTGGAGACACAGCTGGCGAGCCCAGCAGACCTACGACTGGGTGAGACATCGATTCCGCACAGAGTCCGTAGTCATCTGCACTGCATTGCATATATGGTAGGACTTAGGAGATCTTGTATTTTGTACTTTTGTTGTATTTTTGAAATTCGGCCCTGTATTTTGTAATGTTATGAAAGCTCTAAAGTTTGTAATATTTTATACATATTAAATAACATGGAGATATTATGGACTGTATTATAGAACTGTTTAAAGACTGTAAAAGTCTATTGACTTTACTGAGAAATAGAGACTGTGAAATATTTGAGATTTTGATATTATCATATTAAACTATTTTCAATAGGTTTGGAAGGATAGTTTGTCCGAAATACAAACGGTACCTTGCCAAATTTTTATTACCATTTTTAAAACACTGATTTTATCAAAGTATGAAAATAGTATCAGCATGATATGAATATTATATAAAAGACTTCTTAAAATCAAATTGAGTTCAGGAAATGAGATAATCATAGACTCGGTGTTCCGGCACGCCGTGTAGCATGCATTGCTCGGCTATACTGTAGACGGGTGAGGGGTGTTACATTAAATTTGGAGAGAGCTTTTAAATTTAAATTTGTTTGACTGAGATTCAAATCTAATTTTTTTTGTTGAATATGTGATATTCAATTTAATTTTTAGTATGTTTATTTTATTTAATTATTAAATTTTAATATGCATGATGGATGATCATGGACAATAAAAGACCAATGTGATTGGATTTATTTCTTTTATTTTTCTTTGGGTTGTAAAATAATTAATTTTATTTTGGTGGCATGTATTATAAGTGTTGTAATAATTTGGATTGTAATTTCTTTTATTTGAGGACTTTAAAGTCCATATTCTTATAAATTTGCTTTGGTATGCCAAGGATTACAATGTAATTGGAATGCAAGAAGATCAAGGAGGTCAAGAGCATTGGTGGGACCAGTGGGAGGAAATCAAGATCAAGTGTTGGTTATGTACTCCTTCAGCAACTCTTATAAAATGAATGAATGAAATACACCTAGGAATGCCCTGATTCAATTCTTAGTGGCATAGAATTGAATCCCTTAGAAAGTCCATGATCATACCATATTATTTGTTTATCCATGTATGCATGAGATGTATGGGAATGTATGCAAGTATATGATATATGCATGCCAAATGGATAATGTGCAAAGTGAGATCATAATAGTAATTAAGCCAACCACTAAATCTTCCAAACAAATGATTAAGTTGGAAGTGGTATAATTAAAGTAATTATATCATGGGCCCTCCATTGTGGTAATTATTTTAAGAAATTTTAAATACTTGCATGTGATACGTTTAATTTAAGAGATTTTCTTAAGAATAATTGTTAAGCATGAGATGTTGTAAATATGTAAATAAGTTGATGGCCAATAATGGATGTGCCTGAGGACATTAAAATTATTTGCATGTTTACTGGCTCAATAGGATCATCTTAACTAATGCAAGAAAAATCAATAATGGATGTGCTTGAGATTTTGAGCATTAGGGGCTAGATAAATGATTGAACCTCACATGAGATGTGATGGGCAAGGAGTTGCTCACTTATAGTTTATTGTAATTCCAATAATGGATGTGCATGAGGATGATCAATAAGACTATAAGAATTCAATCACCCACTAGAAATCCATCTAACTAGGATTTCCGTTTCCTACTTTGGAAGTGTAGGATTCGCCAAGTTAGTGGGAGGACCAATTTGATTAAAAGACCATAATTATTTTGGTTAATTACTTGATACATTTACTAATTAATCTAGTTATTTTCTGCAGTTAATTTTCTAATAATAATGAGCATACAATAACCACCACCATCCAATATCCTTGCAATCATACTTGATCATAATAGGTTGATGGGACCTAATCTTTCTGATTGGCTAAGAAATTTAAAACTTGTCCTGAACCTAGAACGTATTGGATATGTTTTAGACTCAAAGGTTCCTGGTCCTTTACCTCCAGAGGCCACTCAAGAGGAACATGACAAATTTAGACAAGTGGAAGTAGCATGATATGAGAGCCAAGTATTACATGCTTGCTTCTATGAGTAATGAGTTACAGAAGCAGCATGAGAACATGCAAAATACAAGTGAGATCCTCCTTCACCTATAAGAGTTGTGTAACACCCCAAAGTTCTAGAGTGCTCATTGCTCGGTGACTGGGTCGTCCTGGACACTAGGATGCCTAGAACCACACTTCAATGTGAGTGAGGAGACATAAAATAATGAAATACAAGAAAAGAAAATACAAGAAAAAAAAAGGAAAAATAAGAGCAAAGAAATGTAACCAAGTTAAGTGAGCCGAGAACCCTAGCGATGGTGATCAGACCTGAAGTCACGGCGTGGACCGTTGACTAGCTCGGATCATGGAACCCCGAAAATATTTTTAGGACTTAAATAGAACCTTATTGAAGTATAAATCTCATAAGAAAGATTAAAGAAAAATTAAATAATTAGTACAAAGAAAAGTGAGAAATCGAAAATGCATAAAATACGGTTTTACCAAAAATCGAACGTAATCTAACAGGTCATTATGGTCATTTGACACCCCGAATTGTCTTTTGACCTAAATGTCCACTAAAAATAAATAATATTACACTTAGAAAATAAAATGAAAAATTAAATTGGTGGTACCTAAAGTAAATAGTAGAAATTAAAGGTTAAATGTGGAATAAGTGGGAATTTAGCTTATTATATGATTAAGTGACTAAGTGGACCACTAAGGGAATTAATTAAACACATAGTGGGACATGTGTACACTTAATATGCAGCTGGATACTTCATCTTCTCCATTTCCATAAAACTAGCCGTGAATGAAAGTGAGAGGAAACACCATTAAAGATTTCTCCAAGCTCACCTAATCCTCATTTCAACCCCAAATCACCTAGGTAGCTTCACAAAAAATGGTCTACACATCACAAGGAAGATATTGATACCAATTTTGAGAAGTTTGGTGGAGGTTTAGCAAGTTACAATTAAAGGTAAATTTACATTTTTTGAGAATTCCTTTGTTAAACTTTATGTTCATGTTATGGGTGTTAGATTGGTGAAGGAAAATTTTGAGTTTGAAGGGTTATTGTTGTTTCCATTTTGGACAGCCATGGGGTCATGCATTTGATGAATTATTATGCATATAATTGATGAGGAATAATGTTGATCATGGTGGTTTAATATCCTAGTGATTTACTTCATGTTTATATGGTGATTTATGCACTTGGATGGGAAATTGTATATTGGTACGGCAATGTAATGTTGAAGAATGGTTTGTGGCAGCTTGTGGATACTTGAGTGATGGTGTATATTGAAGGAAGTGTGGGCAGAATATTGACCTAAAAGGATTGATGATATGTATGTAAATTAATGTTGTAAAGTGTATGTAAGGTTTGTAATGTTTAGGTGTGTTTGTAATGGTAATTAGAAATTGTAATTGTGAATGCTATTTGGTGTGTTGAGGGTGATTGGAATCTGCCCAAAATAATGCTTATGTAATGTAGAAAATGTTTTTGGTAATGTGCCAAAACAGTTTGATAGGGTATGGAAGTAAACCTTGCAAGGTAAATAATGTGTTTGAAGTTGGGGTGTGAATTGCATATTGAGGGCAGTGTATATTTTAGCCTATAACCTTGAATGTGTAACCTCAATTGGTATGAGACCAATTTGAGGTGAAACTAGGCACAAAATGTGCCAACTTTCATTGAGAAACCATGCCAAAATTCTGCTTGCAAGGTGACCTAAAAATGACCAATTCGGATTAGGTGCAATTAGGACCTGAAAATGACCAATTGGGCAGCAGTGAGTGTTTAGGCCATAACTCACTCAAACCAGGTCCAATTGACCTGAAATTTTGACCAAGAATAGTTAAGACCCATACCTACAAGTCTTATGAAGACACCAAAGCCCAGAAATGACCATAAGCAAGTCAAACAACTTGCACAAGTTCGGGTCCAAAACTGGCCGAACCAGAATTGACCAATTTGACCTAAAATTGACCTAAAATGGTACCACTTGACCAGCAATAGTGTAATGACCATAACTTGGTCTACTTAACTCGGATTGACCTGAAATTTTGCACCGCGTGCAATAAGACCTAGATCTACAAGTTTGTAGTTTTGACCGAGACCGAAAACCGAGGGAACTAGATCGTCCGCTAGGTCAAACCAGATCCCTGATCCAAAGAATTTGCATTAAAATGCACTAAGCAAGGAAATGACTTTGGTAAAACATACCAAACCTAAAACCCTATCAAATGTGACATATTAACGACACTAAAACCTAATTTACCTAAAACGCAACGAGGGTCGGTATATTAGGTGATTAAGTGAATAATTGAGTTCAGTGCATTATTTACCAAACACCATTGATAGAGACAGTTTAATTTAGTACTGAAACACTTCAAATTGTGTTTCTCAGTTACCAAAGACTCAGGCAAAGGGAAGGAAACACTGAGTCCAGATCAGGGAGACAGTCATCAGAGGTTTGTGCACAACTAGTTTTTAACTGATTTTGTTCTGAATATTTTATATGATTAAACGACATATTTTCTTATGAACTATATTTAACAGGCATTGGATTTAATTCAATTATTATTGAAATTGCTATAGTATGTATGATTTTAGCTTTGTGAAATGGTATTTCGACAAGTATTAAGCATTGTTATGGATTGAACAAATTATGTTTTGGAAAATTGTGATAGAACATGTTTTGAATTGTGATGGCAATTTTCATGGAAAAATGCAATTGTATGATTTGAATTGTGATGAGCATAAAACTTTATTGGATATTGAAATTGACTTTGAATCGAATTGTATTGTGATTTATGCTCACTAAATGGATTGTGATATTGTTTTATATCTCACTATAGATGCTTGACTAGGTTATTACCCGCCTCTCATTTGTTGAGAAGACAATGGAGTTAGTTGTGTTTTGATTACCATGGTACGTGCACAGGCTTAGATTCTCCTCTGATTTGAGGTTAGATCTAAGTTTATTTTATCGTTATGGCCCTTTACGGAAGATTCATTATTGTGATGGTACTGTGCACGATGATTCGACCTCCCCGACCATAGGGAGTTAGAATCTGATTCGACCTCCCCGACCATAGGGAGTTAGAATCACATCGAATATGGCCCTTTCGGATTAGTCTTGCATAGTTAGTGAGATAAAGATTGATTTTTGAGATACAACATGGTTTTTGAGATGCATAATGACTTTTGAGATACAGTATGATTTTTGAGATACAAAATGATTTTGAGATACAGAATGGCTTTTGAATGGTAAGGAATGGTGATTTCAATTATGGTTTGTGTGTAATTGATTTTGTTGGAATTACTTAAATGAATAGTCATGATTTGATAAATTGAATTTTGTGCTCCAAGTCATTTATACAAATGATTTACATTATTGGCAATGAATATTTTGAGTTGTGAAATTTGATCGATTCGATTCTCAAATTATTTATCAGAAATTTGTCAATGTATATTGTATTATGTTTTAAATTATAGTTGTGCACCACTGAGTTCACCACTCAGCGATAGCTTTGCATGCTGTCGCAGGTAAGAAGAGCATAGAGCAGTGATTAAGTTGCTTTGAGGACACTTTCAGATAAGCTCCAGGTATATCATAGGTATACCCATGTACATAGGTTTTGATGTATGCATGTAATAATATGTATGTAAATTATTTGAGCAGTTGTATAAAAACTCTTGTAAAACATTTTGGTATGTAATTAAATGTAAATTATTGTAAATGTAAATTTGAGATTTCATTTACTTGAATAGTTTTGTATTATATTTCCTTTATCTCAGTCTTCAAAAAATCACTATGGATTTGAGTTGAGAAATATGTTGTGTTGAAAAATATGTTGGAGTTGAGATTTGCAAATACATATTGAAGTGTTTTTTTTACAGGTTTTCTGAAGAACTGTTTTGTCCAAAATATAGATGGCACTCTGCCAAAATTTTTATAGAAATTCCAAATAAACCAAATGAGTTAGTTGTTTCACTTCAGTTCATCAAAGTCTTTAACACCTGTAAATAGTGCTCACCACTGTAAAAGAAGTAAGAAAAGTTTTTAAAATCCCTTGTAGTGTACTTAATGGGTTATCAGTAGACGGAGTTGGTAATTCATTAGGTATACTACGGGATCATGTTATGCCTTACAGAGGGGTAGGGTGTGACAAGTTGTATGGTGAGCATAGCAAGAATGCTAAGTATGAGATATCTAGGCAGCTATTTCGTATGAGGATGTCTGAGAGACAAAATGTTGGGGATCATGTCCACAAGATGATTCAGCTTATAGAGCAGCTGGAACATCTTGACTTTAACATAGATTTCCAACTGCAGACGAATTTGATCCTTCAATCCCTACCTGAGTCATTTGGGAATTTTGTAACAAATTTCCATATGACTAAGCAGGAATACACCTTGGCTGGTTTACTCAACATGCTAGTTATTGCCCAAAAGAATAGGCCAGGCAATAAAGGAAAAGATGTAGCTTTGATTGCATCTTCTTCTGCAGGAAAGTCCAAGAAGAAGAAGGGCAATAAGAATAAGAAACCTCAAGTTCCAGGACCTTCTAAGAAGATAGCTAAACAGAAAGGGAAGACCAAAGCTGATGGAGGCAAGGGAAAGTATTTCCAGTGCCAAAAGGATGGGCACTAGAAAAGGAACTGCCTAGAGTATCTTGCTTCTCTAAAGGACAAGAAGGATACACCTTCAGAATGTATGTCTATATCTTGTTACTTAGATGCTGATGATGCTCATAGTTCATCTACAGCTTGGGTTTTAGATACTGGTGCCAGTTCTCTCATTTCTTATGATATGCAGGAATTAACAAATAGTAGCAGCTTGCATGCTCAAGATGTTAGACTCCAGATTGGCAATGGCTCAACTATTGAAGCTTTAGCCATAGGATCTAAATCTTTTTATATGTGTGGACATGTTTTGTGTTTGAATAATATTTTGTATGTGCCTGACGCTTTTAAGAACATCATTTCTATATTTAGTTTGACTAGAAATGATTATGAATTTTAGTTCACAAATGATGTTTGTAATATTTATTTTGAAAATAAATATGTTAGCTCAGGTTATATGCATGATGGCCCTCATTATTTAGGTAATAATGATAAACACAAATTAAATGCAAGCAATCTAAATGAATGTAATGCCATGATGAAAATCAACTCAAGTTCAAAATATATTTGGCACTTAAGATTAGGTCATGTTGCAGAAGATAAGATTGCAAAGCTGGAGAAAATGGGGATTTTATCCTCATTAGGTTTTGAACCTACTCCAATTTGTGAATCTGCCTTCAAAGCAAAATGACTAGATCACCCTTTATTGGACAAGGACTAAGAGCTGAAAATATTTTGGAGCTTATACATAGTGATGTATGCGGTCCATTTAAGGAAATGGCTAGAGGCGATTTTCATTACTTTATTACCTTTACTGATGATAAATCAAGGTTTAGGTATTTATATTTGATGAAATACAAACATGAATCCTTTGAAAAGTTCAAAGAATTTAAATCTAAAGTAGAAAATCAAACAGGAAAAAGTATTAAAACACTTCGATCAGATCGTGGAGATGAATACTTAAGTACTGAATTTGATGAACACTTGAAAAAGCATGGCATTGTTTCCTAACTGACTCTTCCAGGAATGCCACAGCTGAATGGTGTATTTGAAAGCAGAAATCGTACCCTATTAGATATGGTACGCAGTATGATGAGCTATACTGATATGCCAATCTCCTTTTGAAGATTTGCATTAGAATCAGCATTGCATATTCTGAATAGGATTCCATCAAAATCAGTATCTTCCACACCTTATGAGATATGGCATGGAAGAAAACCAAGTCTTAAGCATGTTAAGATTTGGGGTTGTCTAGCTTACATCAAAAATCTGAACACTAATAAATTGAAAACCAGATCTGAAAAAGGTCGATTTGTTGGATATCCAAAAGAAAGTTTTGGATATTATTTTTATTTGGCTACATCACAAAAGGTTGTGGCAAGCAGAGATGCCATATTTCTTGAACAACAGTTTATTCAAGAAGATGGCAAAGGAAGGCAAATAGAGTTAGAATTGGAGAATTTTGACTAACCAACAGATCAAATGGATATAGATTTATCTAGTCAACCTACACCTATTAATGAAATATCTACAGTAATTCCTCGCAGATCAACCAGGATATCTCACCCACCAGTGAGATATGGTTTTCTTCATGAAGATGAATAAGAGTTGTTTACTCATGAAGAAGTAGATCATGGAGATGATCCACTTACCTATGAAGAAGCTATATCAGATATAAACTCTTCAAAATGGATTGAAGCTATGAAATCCGAAATTGATTCCATGTATAAGAATCAAGTTTGGGACCTTGTTAACCCACTTGAAGGTATTGTACCTATAGGGAATAAATGGGTTTTCAAGAAGAAAATTGGTTCTGATGGAAAGGTAAAGACATATAAAGCAAGGCTAGTAGCGAAAGGGTTTTGCCAAAGGCAAGGAATCAAATAGGATTCTATTAGCAATAGCTACATACTATGATTATGAGATTGGGCAGATGGATGTCAAAACAGCTTTTCTCGATGGATACATTGAAGAAAATATTTTCATGGAACAACCTAGGGGTTTTGAATCCCAAGATGGTTCCAAGGTATGCAAGCTAAAGCAATCCATTTATGGGTTGGAACAAGCTTCGAGGAGTTGGAACATCTATTTTGATGAAGCCATTAAGTTATTTGGTTTTATAAAAAATGTGGATGAACCATGTGTATATAAGAAGGTTAGTGATAGTGCTATCACTTTTCTTGTCTTATATGTGGATGACATTCTGTTAATAGGTAATGACATAGGTATGTTGACAACTGTCAAGGCATGGTTGTCAAATACATTTTCCATGAAAAACTTAGGGGAGGCAACCTATATTCTTGGAATTTGCATCTATAGAGATAGAGCGAAAAGAATAATTGATTTATCTCAAAGTCTATACTTGGAAAAGGTGTTAAAGAGGTTTAACATGCTTGATTCCAAGAGAGTATTGTTACCGGTGAGACATGGTATCCACCTTTCTAAAGAGATGTCTTCAAAGACACCTGAAGAAAGTGATAAAATGGTCAGTGTCGCAAGGGGTTTTACGGTCGCCTGGACGAACACTCACCGAAGTGGGAAAGAGTGAGGAGTCGCCACTTGAATTTTGAGAGAAATTAAAGAAAACCATTTGCGAAAATAAATTAAAATGAAACCACTTCAAAACAGAGATTCTAGGTTCTGGTCCGTAAACGGGTGGGGAAGGTGTTAGGCACCCCACCTTGTCCCTCGATGAGGGTAAATAGATTTAACTTCACGTTCTTTATAAATTAGAATTGATGGTTAGGAGGGTTTGAATGGAAATGTTAATCCTTTTGACAAAAGGGATATTTGATTTTTCACTAATTCGGATTATCCAGATACATAAGTAAATGAGACAACCTTAGTGAGTTGCTATTGCGTGTTAGTTTTATTTTAGGGGGGGATCGTTTTACGTATTTGTTAAAATTTAATTTGGGAATCGGATAAGAACTCTCCTCCGATCTTCTTTAAATATTTATGAAAATTTTGGTTGAGAATCGGATAAGAACTCTCCTCCGATCTCTTTTAAATATTTGTTAAAAATTTTGGATTGAGAATCGGATAAGAACTCTCCTCCGATCTCTTTTAAATATTTATTAAAATTTTAGATTGAGAATCGGATAAGAACTCTCCTCCGATCTCTTTTAAATATTTATTAAAATTTTTAGGTGAGAATCGGATAAGAACTCTCCTCCGATCTCTTTTGAATATTTATTAAAATTTTAGATTGAGAATCGGATAAGAACTCTCCTCCGATCTCTTTTAAATATTTATTAAAATTTTTAGGTGAGAATCGGATAAGAACTCTCCTCCGATCTCTTTTATTTTAATGGGGGTCGGATAAGGACTTTTCCGACCTCTCAAAGTTTGATTACAGTTACACTTCGTAAGAGCCTAAGACTAAGGGTTCTGGCATTCAAAGATGCCGGGGATCGGAATAAGGCTTCTTTTAACTCATTGGTACCTTGTGACTGCATTGTGGATACCAAACTGAATTTTCCGACCTTCCTATGTGGTCGCCTTACCAGTACCTTTTGATACCCGATTATTCCTTTTATTTATCTAAGGTTCGGTTTTACTCTGCCTTGTGACGTCTTACCCGATTGTCTTTTGTGTTATTCTAGTGATTCAGCCTTACTATTTTCCTGACTTATTATTCAGACCTTTCATTATTTTAAAGAGACCCTTAAGATACAGTTACTTACATTCAGAAATAACAAAGATTAACAAAAAGAACGGACTGATCAACAAGTAAATAAACTCGAGAATGACCTTCTTCGTATTCTTTAGCGCAATATAAACTTGGAGAAAATTACATACATAAAAAGAATAAAGGAAATACATAAAACAAGAACGAACACTTAATAAAACAGCAATATGAGCACTCACTTGTAGGGAGTCGAATCTATTGAACTAACTACAGAATCACAAAACGTAATAGGACTGCAGGTTGATAACCGGAAGACTAAGGTTCGCCTTAAAACGAAGGATGCTTCACTAAAATGTAATCGGGTCAAAATAATAACCGAGTTTAAATGAAGTTGAGCTTGGACGATGGGAGTGGAAATAAAGATAACAAAGAACTGAAAGTGAGAGCGTCACAGGATAATGAACGAACTGAAAATAGAGAGTTTCAGTATTCAAAAATCCCTTTATAGAAAACACTTGTAAAACTACTTTCAAAAGTTTTTCTTATGAAAGCTTCAAAAATAGCAGAGTAACGAACTGAATTAAGTTTCAGAGTTCTTCCGCTATAGTCACCACCCTTTTCTTTTTTTGTCCTCTTCTGAACAGTTTTCATGCAGGTATTTATAGGAACCGGGCGCTCCCCATGAAGGGTTAGGATTTGTTTTGAGGGAGATGGAGGGTTAAGATTTTAAAGGACATGATCTGAGGCTCGGGAATTAAAGAGAATCTGAACGGACGGCTGAGATCCCTTCCGAAATATTTGTCCTTCCGAAATATTTGTCCTTTCTCTCTTCTAATCTGACGGCCCAAAATTTTCTTGTCAAGAGCGATCCGAGGGCTTGGAGTTAAAGGCGCCGATCTTGTCGTCTTCTTCTTTGATCCAAGGGCTCCGAGCTCATCCTTACAAGTAAGATCAATGGTGGAGATTAGGATGTACAAAGGTCGTCATGACATACTCGCGCATGTCGCATGCGCGATTCGGGCGCATGGTGGAGATTTGCTCGCGACGCTTTAACTACTTCTCGACCGATTATGACGATAATCAGCAGAAGTTGTCTTATTCTCTTTATCTTTCGACCTCCCCTCAATTCCGATCTTTTCAACATGATACTTTTCCGATCTCTCATACCTGGCTCCTCTCTTCCGATCTCTCCTGATCTGGTCTTTTCCTCTTTCTAGTTCGGTTCAGTCAAAGCATTTATTCCTTTGATTCCCGAGGCATCCGCTTCGTTTTCTGCTTGCAATAAATGCTCAACTTTTTCCTATATATACCTTCAACCGGGAAGCCCTTCCTCATTTGACTTTCTCCTCCTTCCTTCTCACTTTTCTTATTCTAGCTGCCCTGGCAACAATTCCGGCCATGGTGGCCACTTTTGATCTTTTCTCGATGGTCCTCTTTGTCCTTCATCTGAAAGTTTACGATCCCGGTGATCGAAGAATCATGATGACCCTATCTGATGACAAAGGAGAGAACCGACTAATTAATCGACCGATCGAGGACCTCAATCGTGTCGATCTCGAGTCGTTCGACCGATATAATCGATTTAATCGATTTCGACGAGAAGATCGCTAATATTCCCTTAACATCGGTGGCTGCCTCTTGAAGTTCATTTGGCTCCTCACCACATTCGAGTCCCGACTACATTTCTGGTTTTGGTCAATGATACGGGATGACTCTCCATCCTCATGAGAGTCATAATCACCCCATCTAAGTCAGACATCTATCCGATGTCAATGGTCGGTCTCCGATCAAAAACATCTTTTGATTCACCACGAGACTAGGCTTTGACATAGGCCTTTATTAGAGATCCCCTACGATGTAATCGGACCTTCAATGTAACTGATCTCTAAAGATCGCCCAAATGATGTAATTCAACTTTTATGTAATTCGATCTCTAGAGATCGCCCAAATGATGTAATCCGACCTTTTCTAAATAAAATTTTATTTTGATAACTGTCATTTTATTATTATTGCATTGATTATTTTCTCGATCTCTCGATGTGTTTATCCGATCCGTTCCTAATCAACAACCCTTAATCGATCCGCACTTCCAAACATTCGCTTTAATTAGCCGATCTCTAACTAACCGATCTCTTTTATGGAATTTCCGAATATTCGTGAGACGTGTCGTAAAAGCCGTGAGTCCCGCTAACCGATTCACCACTGAACATGTGAGCATTAAATGCTCATACGGTATAAATAGGGGATGGGTCACTAGTTGCTCTCTTATGTCATTTTCAAAGATCCCGCGAGCAAATCCAAAATTCTCGATTTCTCAAGTTCTTCCGACACCGATCAAGCTCCGTAAGGGTTTTGATCCTTCTTTAGTTTAAATTATTTGTTTCCTTTGAAAATGAGCGGCGCTGAGGGTCAGAGAGCGGCAAGCCCCCCTTCCGTTCAGATCTCGTGGTCGTCTGATGAAGTGGAGGTAGTCGGAATAAGCGTGCGACCTGAACCTCCTAGGGTCTCCGCTCACCGGGTCAAGCAGACCATCAAGGCATGTATCTACTTCAGGAGAGAAAATCTTCCCATGGACGAGCCGCCATCAATCCCGCAAGAAACCGACTCACTGCTCACCTAGAGTACAACATCTGGCTTGATTCATACGAGCTGATTAAGTGTCACGGCGATCTTTGTACCGATCACTTCTTCGAGGAGAACGATATGATCATGGTCTACGAAGAACAATTAAATGCCGGTTTGCGGTTCCCTCTCGATGACTTCTTTAAGGAAGTCTTAAAATTTCACCAAGTGTGCATCGCCCAAGTTCACCCGAACTCGTGGCGGATCCTAGTAGCCTTCGAGGCCTCTCGCAAGCTAAGGGACTCCGTCCTACAGCAAAGGTATTCGCCAAACTATATAGATTAACTCATCGAAAGGACGACGAGTATTGGTTCTTCCAGGCGAAGCCACATTGCGGGCTTTTTATCGATCTGCCCTCCTCCCTAAAGAATTGGAATAATCGCTTCTTCATTCTGAGGAGCAAAATTTCGAGCTGCTTTGAGGGCTTCCCTCACAGCTAGCTGCACCAGGGCCCCTTACTTCCGAAACGCCTCACCCTAAATAGGGAAGAGGGCCTGATGGTGATGGAGCTAAAAGATCAGCGCCAGAGAAGTTCTCATTGTTTGGATGCAAGGATCGCCGAATCGCATCACCGACAATGGAGTTGATCATCGCGAAGATCGCGCTTCACCTCGGCATCGGTATTTTTTATATCTCAGATCTTTGGACCTTAGCGATCTAACTGACCTCTTTTTTGTGCAGGTATGGCAAGCGGTGACTCTTCTAAGGAGCGTCGAAAGCGCAAGAGGGAGGTCTCCCGGAAGGTGCGGGAGATGAAGCGTTCCGAGCTGCTTCAAACACCCGGTCATGAACCTGGGGAAATACAAGGAGGCTCATCTCAACCCTTGGGACCGTCGGTCATAGTAGTGGTTCGATCTCCTCTTCGCCAAGAAGAGCCGCCTCCACCTCCTCCAGTTGCTTCGAGTGCGGAAGGGGGTCCTTCCCAACCTCCTGTAAGGACCCTTTCCCGTGGTGCCCAAATCTTGTTCCATTCGCTGGAGAAGAACCGCATGGTTCGAGAGAACCCGGGTTTTGCTAAGGTCTTGGGGTCCTCCATCTGCCTTCGGGAGGATCGGATAGGTCGCTCCGACAATCTCGATAACATCCCGACTGCATCTATGAGCTCAACGTGGAGTGCTTGGTGAACCAAAGACATCGTTCGGGAGAAGGCTCAGCGCCTGGGTAAGGAGGTCGAGAAGATGGGTCATGAAGTGGCTTCCCTCCTATCCCAACTCTCATTCGCTCAGAACTACATATCTGAAATTGAAGGGCGGATGAAGTTCTATGAGGATAAGCTAGCCGAGTAAGCTCATGTTCTGGCCGAGCGAGATCATGTTCTTGAAGAAGTTCGAGCGCTCCAAGCCGGTGAAGTTGCTCACCTCACTGAGGAGCTCAGAGCAAAAGAAGAAGAGGCGGTGTCAAGGGAGGCCGGCGCTTATGTGAATGCTCACAGGGATCTCTTGGCCGAGCTCAAGAAGCGTTACCCCGAGGAGGACTTCTCCTGGATGGTCGACTTGGCTCCCCAAGACGAAGAGGAAAGCAAGGAGGAGGCTAAGGGTGAGAGGGGAAACGAGCAAAATGTAGATCAGGCTGGAGGTGATCCTCCAGCAGAATGACTTGTACAAATTTTAAATGAAATGAAAGTTCCCCTTTTGTTTAATGAATGGATGTGATCGGAAAATCTCTAAATTGCCTAAGTACTTGGTTGTCTGAGCATATTAAAACAACAACTAAAAGTGATTATTATTCTAAGTGTAAGAGGTCGAAAAACACAATACGCATGAGATCGGCGAGGAACCAACGCTAAACGGGACTTGATTAAATGCCCTAGCCATTCTTCAGGACTAGGTCCCCCGGTTGAAATTCACGTGGGCGAACACCTTTGTTAAATGCCCTAGCCATTCTTCTTTGGTATAGTTGCCCGTGACATGCCGCTGCTAGCCTCTTCTCATCTAGCAGGTTTAACTGGTCCAACCTTGACTGGATCCATTCCGACTCATCAATCCTTGATTCTTTCAGAATTCTTAGAGAAGGAATTTCTACCTCAATAGGTAGTGCAGCTTCCATCCCATAAACCAGTGAGTATGGAGTTTCCCCAGTTGATGTCCTTACAGAAGTCCGGTATGCATGAAGGGTGTAGGGAAGCATATCATGCCAATCCTTATAAATGACTGTCATTTTCCGGATTATTCTCTTGAGATTTTTATTTGCGGCTTCCACTGCTACATTCACCTGGGGACGGTATGGTGAGGAATTGAGATGTCGGATTTTGTATTGATCACATAACTTTTGAATCTTTGGACCATTCAAGTTCTTGGCATTGTCAGTGACGATTTCATTGGGGAGGCCGTGCCGGCAGATGATATTATTTCTGAGGAATTTAAGAAATGTGTTCTGTGTAATGTGAGCATATGATGTCGCTTCGACCCATTTAGAAAAATAATCGATAGCCACCAGGATAAATCTGTGCCCATTGGACGCTTTAGGGTTGATGGGACCAATCACATCGATGCCCCACATTGCAAAAGGCCATGGTGAAACGAGGTTGAACAGTTGGTGAGGCAGAACATTTATCGGATCCGCTGAGATTTGGCACTTATGGCACTTTCGAAATACTCGACGCATTCTTTCCATGGTAGTCCAAAATACCTCGCCTCATGATTTACTTAGCCATCATGTGCCCATTGGCATGGGTTGCACAGCTTCCTCATGAGTCTCAAAAGGATTCTCTTTGCCTCTTTTGCACCCACAAATCTCAACAATTCACCATTAGAGCTCCTTTGTATAGAATTTCTCCACCGGGAAGTATCCCAATGCTAATCTCTGAATCATCCTCTTTTCGCTTTTGCTTGCCCCTGAAGGGAATTCTCTGGTTCTGATGTAGAGCAAGATGTCATGGTACCAAGGTTTACCATCAGGTTCTTCTTCGATCATGAAGCAGTAAGCTGGCTCACTCCTTGCTTTAATCTTTAACACCTGAGTCGTCTGCTCTTCTTCCATTTGAGTCATAACAGCCAAGGTGGCTAAGGCATCTGCAAATTGATTCTTGTCTCGACTAAGATGAGTGAAAGAGATTTCCTCGAATTTCTTAGTCAGTTCCAGTAAGTACTTCTGATATGGGATTAGCTTTGGATCCTTAGTTTGCCATTCTCCCTTGACTTGGTAAATGATCAGGGCTGAATCTCCATATAACTCTAACTTTCTGACTTTCATTTCGATGGCAGCTTGTAAACCCATCACACAAGCTTCGTATTCTGCGACATTATTGGTGCAGTCGAATCTCAACTGGATAGCTATCAGGAAGTGTTTTCCATCCGGGGATACCAATACCGCTCCGATTCCATTATCGGATAAATTGATAGCTCCGTCGAAATACATTTCCCATACATCAGCTGGCTCTTCTTTTCCGCAATCTACTTCATTAATATGCTCATCAGGGAACTCAAAATCCAGAGCTTCATAATCCTGGATAGGGTTTTCTGCTAGAAGATTAGTGATCACGCTACCTTTTACCACTTTTTGGGTTATATAGACAATGTCATATTGGGAGAGAATGACTTGCCATTTGGCTATCCTTCCTGGCACGAATGGGCTTTCGAATACATACTTAATAGGATCCATCCTGGAGATGAGCCATGTCTTGTGATTCAACATGTAGTGCTTGAGACGATTTGCTGTCCAGGCTAATGCGCTGCAAGTTTTCTCTAGGAAAGAGTACTTTGACTCACAATCATTGAACTTCTTGCTCAGGTAATAAATAGCCCTTTCCTTCCGGCCGCTATCATCATGTTGCCTCAAAACACATCCCATTAAGCTTTGTTGGACTGCCATATACAGAATCAGAGGCCTTCCTACCACCGGCGGAACCAATACTGGTGGGTTTGACAGGTACTGCTTGATTTTCTCAAAAGCCTCTTGACATACTGAATCCGATTGAGTGGTGTTGTTCTTTCGGAGTAGTCTAAAAATAGGCTCACTTTAGCGGTGAGATTGGAAATAAACCTTGATATGTAGTTTAACTTCCCAAGAAATCACAAGACCTCCCTTTTTGTTTTTGGGGATGGCATCTCTTGAATGGCTCGGACTTTGTCCGATCAACTTCTATTCCTTTCTCGCCACTATGAACCCTAACAATTTCCTGCATCTAGCTCCGAATATGCATTTGGCAGGTTTAGTTTCAACCGATATTTCCGAGTCTCTCGAATACTTTCTCATCACCGCACATGGCTCTCTCTCCTCGAGATTTGATGATCATATCATCCACGCACACCTCCACTTCTTTATGCATCATATGGTGGAATAATGTGATCATGGTGCGTTGGTAGGTGGCTCCAGATTCTTTAACCCGAAAGGCATGACTCGATAGCAAAATACCCCTATTGAGTGATAAAAGCGCTTTCTCCTTGTCTCCTCATCCATTGGGATTTGATTGTACCCTGATGCCCCATCGATACACGAACACCTGCCTAATCCCGCAGCATTGTCTACTAACGCATCAATGTGGGGGAGAGGGAAATCATCTTTCAAGCTCACTTTATTAAGATCCCTGTAATCAACGCACACCCTAACTCTCCCATCCTTCTTCATTACCGGGACAACGTTAGCTATCCATTGGGGATATTTGACTACTTCCAGAACCCAAAGATCATATCGCTTTCTTGAACTCATCCCTAACTTTGAGCAAAGGTGTCGATTCATTCTTTTTAGCTTCGCACATCGATTGTCCCCGAATTAGGGAATTTTGTGCGTCACTATCTGGGGGTCCAAACCAACCATATCATCATAGCTCCATGAAAATACATCCAGGAATTCTTTGAGCAAACTGATCATATCTCCCAATTCTTCACTCTCCACAACCTTAAGTTCCCTTTTCACTTCTTCTGTGCCTAAGTTTATGGTGCGCTGCTTGCCTCCACAAGGCACTAGGGAAGGTTCATCCCTTTCATCCCTTTCTTCTGTGAGCTCCACCTCAGAATCACTTGAAGTAATGGCAGTTATGGGGATTTCAAAATTAACTAGAGGAATTTCTGAGTCTATTAAATTATTAAGTGTTAATTGATGAATGGTCCTGAATGAATGAAAATAGAATATATTTTAAGGATGGAATTCAAATGGAAAGAAAAAGAGAATTGGATATAAAATGCGCTATTAATTCATTAAGATTTATGACATAAGAAAAGGGTCCATTTACAATGTTACACTTGCCACCATGGACAAAATGGTCAAGTGTAGATAACTAAAGGTACTTTACTCGAAATTAAGTATGTGGATGTCCTCTCGTCAGCTTGTCCAGCTTCTTGCCCTCAGCTATTGGCGAGACCAAGGCCTCATACAAGGAATCCAGGTGGATGACATCGATGGATGGTTCATCGGGTGATTCTTCCACATCTGCCGGATTTTCAACGATCGGTTTAGTGAAGACTTCCATGATTCTCAGTACTACCTTCATTTTCTCGATTTTCTGATCGAATCTCTGATCCCGAAGTCTATTCCTCAACCAGAATTGCCCATCCATGAGGGCATCTTCCTCATAACCCAAACCGCAATGGCCCACCTTCTGGATCGTCGGTATAGTTTCAACAATCCCTTGTAATGCGCGCCAGGCCTTTGCCCTCTTCATACCCATTCCTTAACATCACTTTGGCTACCATAGCCATAGCCCCTTCATTGCTTGAAACGTTTTCTTGTAGTTTGAGGGCCCGAAGGAGCTTTCCAACGACTCTCACCGCCACATAAGGAAGTGATTGTGGCTTGGTGACCAATATGGCTTCTTCCCCTCTCACCGTGATGATTTTGCCGTCCATGATGTATTTTATCTTCTGATGCAAAGTTGAAGGAACGGCATTCGCTGAATGGATCCACATCCTCCCCAGCAACATATTGTAGGCCGGTTCAATGTTCATCACTTGGAATGTAATGTTGAAGGTGCATGCGCCAATTTGGAGTGGCAAGTCAATGTCTCCCAAAGACTTCTCTTCTTGTATCACAAAGGCTCTTACCACCATAGCACACCGACGTATATTCGATTGGTCAATCAAGCAAACTAGCCTCACACCCTACCCTCTCAGTAAGGCATAACATGATCCCAGAGTATACCTAATGAATTACCAACTCCGCTTCATCGATAATCCATTAAATACACTACAAGGGATTTTAAAACTTTTCTTACTTCTTTTACAAAGGTGAGCACTATTTACAGTGTTAAAGACCTTTTGACCGAAATGATAAAACTAACATATTTGAATTATTTGAAATTTCTGTAAAAATTTTGGCAGAGTGCCATCTGTATTTTGGATAAAAAAGTTCTTCAGAAAACCTGTAAAAAGCACTTCAATAGATTTCCAAATCTCAACTCCAACATATTTCTCAACACAACACATTTCTCAACTCAAATCCACATGTGATTTTTCAAAGATCGAGATAAAAGAAATATAATACAATTTTTACAAGCCAAAATAACTCATAATTATTTTACGACTTCAATGTACAATTTTTATTTACAATCGCTCAAAGCCAGAACAATATGTACATACAAAGGAACATACATTACATTAGAAAATACAAAATATTGGTATACTCATTATACCCTGTAGTCTCTCATTGAGGTACTAGCACTTAGTCTCGCCGCTCTGTCTGTCTGTTTCACCGCGACAAAGAATAAAAGCTATCACGAGACAATGTCTCAATGGTGCACAACATTAACCAAACACAATTTAAATCGCAATTCATAAGTCATGTAAATAGTGGATACTTAAAACCATAGTTAATTTTAAGACAGTAATTGTCAACAAGAATTTAAACTCCATTTCTCAATATCACAATAAATTTCAATAAGTCAGATCATGGTTAAATTCAAAAGACAGTATATGTCAATAAGAGTTTAAATTCATTTCACAATCTCATAATACAAATCAATAAATCACACACAGCTTAATCATGTTCCAAAGTTCAATTCGTCCCAAAAGCCGATGGCTAATGAGGTATTCAATTCGTCCCAAAAGTCGATGACTAATGAGGAATAACATAGCTAGCTAGCAAAAATATGAGTACTCATCTAATTCGCCCTCAACAGCACACATCTCAACACTTCACCAGAGAGGGAATTAATTCATCCCACTAGACAAGCTAGCGAGGAATACAATCAATATACATGATAGCTGTGGTTTCAAACCATTTCCAATGCTTTTCAATCAATAAGTATCCATCAATATCATTCAAACAATTTCTCACAATTTCAAACCATTTACAATGCTTTTCAAGCGATAAATATCCATTCAAACACATTTCCACAATTTAAAACAATAATGTACAAATAGTCATAATTCATTTCAATTGAAAAATTCAAAAGAAATAGTTATTGTGCACAAACCTCTGATAACTGTCTCGGTCCGACTCAGTGTTTCCTTCCTTTCCCTCGAGTCTTTACTAATCGAGAAACACAATTTGAAGTGTTTCAAGATTAAATTAATCGTCTCTAACGATAATGTTCGATAAGTAATTCATCAAGGCTATTATTTGCTCAATCACCTAATATACCGACTCGATGTGTTTTAGGTAAATTAGGTTTTAGTGTCATTAATATGTCACATTCTATAGGGTTTTAGGTTGGTACGCTTTACCAAACTCATTTCCTTGTTTAGTGCATTTTAATGCAACTTGTCGATTCCGGATACTAGTTTGACCTAGCCGACGACCTAGTTCCTCTGTTTTCGGGTTTTGCTAAAACTAAAAACTTGTAGATCTATGTCTTATGGAATGCGGGGCAAACTTTTAGGTCATTCTGAGTTAAGTAGACCAAGTTATGGTCATTATACTATTGCTGGTCAAATGGCATCAAATTAGGTCATTTTAGGTCAATTTGGTCAACTTTGGTTCGGCCAGTTTTTGGACCCAAACTTGTGTAAGCTTTTTGACTTGCTTCTGCTCATTTCTGGGCTTTAGTGTCTTCATAAGACTTGTAGGTATGGGTCTTAACTATTCATGGTTTAAATTTCAGGTCAATTGGACCTGTTTTGAGTGAGTTATGGCCTAAACACTAACTGCTACCCAAATGGTCAATTTTCAGGCCTCAATTGTACTCAATCCGAATTGGTCATTTTTCATATCACCTTGCAAGCAGAATTCTGGTATGCTTTCTCAATGAAAGTTGGCACATTTTGTGCCTAGTTTCACCTCCAATTGGTCTCATACCAATTGAGGTTACACATTTAAAGTTATAGGCTAAAATGCATACTGCCCTTAATTACCTTGCTTAAACATACATCAATGACACATTTACCTTACTATATGTCCACTTCCCTTACCAATTCTGTTTTGTTACATTACCAAAACCATATACCACTTCACTTTAAAGTCACTTTGGGCAGATTACACACATCCTCAATATACCAAATAAACTCAAATTTACAAAGTCTAAGTACAATCACATATACACCTAAACATTACTCATTCTTACATACACTTTACACAACCAATCTATATACATATCCATCAATCCTCAATGTCAATATTCTGCCAATACCTTCATGAACTCATACATTTATCAAAGTGTCCCAAGGCTGCCGCAAAGCTTCCCGTACAAAGTGTCCATAATTCGTTAACTTCAATCCCCATTGTACAATCACCACATATACATGGAATTTAACTACTAGGACATTAAATCACCCTATTCATCATAATTTCTCATCAAATATATGTAAAATAAATAATCAAATACATAACTCCATGGCTTTCCAAAATGGACATATCAATAACTCCTCAAACTTGAAAATTTTCTTCACCAAGCACACACCCATAACATGTACACAAAGTTTAACAAAGCAATATTCAGAATTGTAAACTTACCTATGGTTGGGACTTGCTAAACCTTGATTAAACTTCTTGATTTTGGTATCAAGCTCTTCCTTATGATGTGTAGACAATCTTTAATGAAGCAATCTAAGTGATTAGAGGTGAAATAAAGGAGTGGCTCAAGCTTGAAGGCCAAACGGCAATGGAGGATTCACCCTTTTCATTTCGGCGTGGATGAGGGAAATGGGAGAAGATGAAGTTTCAGGTTGGATAATAGATGTACACCTACCCCATTTAGCTCTTAGTTTATTCCTTTAGTGGCCCACTCACTCAATTAATCATATAATATGTTAAATGTGTTATTTACACCATTTTCACTCCACTTTTGGCTATTTACTTTAGGTACCACCAAATTAATTTTTCATTTTATTTTCTAAGTGTAATATTATTTATTTTTAATGGACATTTAGGTCAAAAGACAATTCGGGATGTCAAATGACCATAATGGCCCTGTTCGGGTTGCATTCTCGATTTTTCGGTAACACCGGGTTTTGTCTGTTTTTCGATTTCTCACTTTTCCTTGTACTAATAATTAAATTTTTCTTTGATATTTCTAATGATATTCCTACTTCAATTGATGTCTCTTTAAGTCCTAAAATATTTTCCGTGGTTCCTCGCGTCCGTGGCTAGTCAACGGTCCACGCCGTGATTTCCTGCAAGGCCACCCATCGCTAGGGTTCTCGCCGCTTAACTTGATTATATTTCTTTGCTATTATTTTTCCTTTGTTTTTCTTATATTTTCTTTTCTTGTATTTCATTATTTTATGTCTCACACTCATAACGGTGTAGTTCTAGGCATCCTAGTCGCCCGTATAACACCGTCATCTAATAGTAGAACGCACTACCGAACTTAGGGGTGTTACAATTCTCCCCTTAAATAAATTTCGCCTCAAATTTTTCCCCGGCATTAGTCTCTCGAACACTGTGGGTGCCGTCTCCTCATATCCTCTTCACGTTCCCAAGTAGCTTCCTGGCCTGAATGATGGTTCCACAGCACTTTAACCAGATGTATCTGTTTATTCCTCAGCTGTTTCACCTCATATGCCAGAATTTTTTTGGGTTCTTCCTCATATGAGAGGTCTGGTTTTACCTCAATCTCTTCAACTGATAGTACATGAGATGGGTCGACTGCACTCCTTAACATGGACACATGGAAGACACTGTATCCTTGCTAGCTCGAGGTAATGCCAACCGATATGCCAAATGACCCACTCTTTCCGTAACCTCATATGGTCCAATGAAACGAGGACTCGCTTTCCCTTTCGCCAAATCTCATAATCCTCTTCCAAGGAGAAACTTTAAGGAATACCTTATCACCCATCGTATACTCAATATCTCTTCTTTCGATCAACATAGGACGCCTAACGATCCGATGCACCTTAAGTCTATCTCTCGATCAACTGATCTTTCCTCCGTCTCACGAACAATTTCTCGCCCAATCATCTTCCTTTCACCTACCTCATCCCAACATAGGGAGTTTTGCACTTTCTGCCATACAAAGCTTCATATGGAGGCATCCCAATGCTTGATTGGTAGTTGTTGTTATAAGCAAACTCAATCAAAGGCAAGTGTGTATCCTAACTACCTTCAAATTCAATCACACAAGCTCGTAGCATATCCTCCAATATCCGAATCACCCTTTCGGGATCGCCATCCGTCTGCAGGTGGAATGTCAGGTCAAGTTCAATCTAGTTCCTAGGGCTCTCTCAAGACTACCCTGCAATCTAGAAGTGAACCTAGGATCTCTCGCTGACACAATTGATAATCGCACTCCATGCAATTTTACAATCTCATGTATGTACACCGCCAATCTTTCCGTGCTATAGTCCATCCAAGACTGCAAAAAGTGAGCAGACTTGGTCAATCACAACTATAACCCATACCGCATCATGACTACTCGTGTCCTTGGAAGTCCTGTAACAAAATCCATAGTTATTCGCTCCCATTTCCACTATGGTAATCGATAAAGGATGTAACAAACCAATCGAACTTGATGTTCGCCTTTACTTGTCGACAAGTTAGGCATTTGGAAACAAATTCAGCTATATCTCTTCATACCCATCCACCAAGAATGCTCTTTCAAATTTCTCAGACATTTGAGTTCCACCAGTGGTGCATAGCAATGGAGACTCATGTGCTTCCTTCATAATGATTTGTCTCAATTCCACATCACTAGGAACGCACATTCGCTTCTCGATGTAGCAATAAACCATCATCTCTCACAGAGAATTCGTGTTTTGCCTTGCCGGACTTCTTTCAAGAGCTTCGATATTTTTCATCACTCGAGTAGCCATTCCGACCGATCACCAACACCGGGCCGTATATGCCATGCAACTACTATCCGCCCTCATCATCAATCTCTAAACCGCATGTCGCTTCTTTCAACTCATATAACATGGACATGGGAGAAACTCGAGACTTGCCATAGTCTTGCGACTTAAGGCGCCACCACCACATTTGCTTTCCCCGGCCGATAGTCTATTAAGCAATCATAAACTTTGATGAGTTCTAACCATCTCCTCTGTCTCAAATTCAATTCCTTCTGGGTGCCTAAGTACTTCAAGCTCTTGTGATCTGTAAAGATGTAGCATTTCTCCCCATACAAATAGTGTCTCCAGATCTTCAGAGCAAAAACAATAGCTGCTAGCTCTAGATCATGTGTTGGGTAGTTCCTCTCATGCGGTTTCAGCTAGCGTGATGCATAAGCAATGACATTCCGATCTTGCATCAGTACACACTAGCCCATTGTGAGAAGCATCACTATAAACGTGTATTCTTTACCCGAGTAGGTAAAGTGAGGACTGAGCTTCACCAAACACCTCTTCAACTCATCAAAACTCACGACATTTATCACCCACCGAATTTTACATCTTTTCAAGCGCTTGGTCAAGGAGAAGATAACATAGAAAATTACTTCACAAACCGACGGTAATATCCAGCTAAACCTGTAAAATCACGAATTCTCGTGATGTTCCTGGGCGGTTTCCAATTAAGGATAGCTTCTACCTTGCTAGAATCTACCTTGATCCCTTCAATTGACACAACATGTCCCAAAAAGGAGATTTCTTTCAGCCAAAATTCACATTTCGATAATTTGGTGTATAGTTGTTTCTCCCTTAAAGTCGCAGATAATCCGCAGATGTCCACATGCTCCTCTGCATTCCTTGAATATATCAAAATGTCATCAATAAACACCACCACAAATTGATCAAGATATGGTCTGAAGATAGTGTTCATCAAATCCATAAAAGCAACTGGAGCATTTGTTAACCCGAATGGCATTACTATAAACTCATAGTGGCCTTACCTTGTTCTGAAAGTAGTTTTTGGAATACTATGATCTTGCACCTTCAAATCATATTAACAAGATCGCAAATCAATTTTGGAGAATACAGCTGCACCCTTCAACGGATCAAACAGATCATCAATGCGAGGCACTGGATCCCGGTTCTTTATTGTCACCTTATTCAACTGTCGATAATCTATACATAAATGGAGAGTACCATCCTTCTTCTTAACAAATAACACCGGTGCTTCCTAAGGTGACACACTAGGCTGATGAAGCCCTTTTCAAGTAGTTCTTGCAATTGTATCTTCGACTCCTTCAACTCTGCTGGTGACATTCTATATGGCGTTATGGAGATTGGATCCACACCACGCATAACATTAATTTCAAACTGCACTTCTCTTTCTGGAGGTAATCCTGGCAATTCATCAGGAAACACATCTGGAAAGTCATATACTATAGGGATGTCTTTCAATGCTGGACTCTCACTTGGGTGTCTACCACATATGCCAAGTAGGCTTCACCCTTCCCCGATCATTTTTCTCTAGTGCAAATTAAATGATGTTTGATGGCAATAATCGCCTCTCCCCATGTATTACCACATCATTGTACCGAGGAAGGCCAAAAGTGATCGTTTTCACCATACCAATCATGGCATGATGCCTAGCTAACCAATCCATGCCCAAGATGATATCATAATCTCTCAAGGGCATTTCAATGAGATCAGACAGAAAGTGTGTCCTTGGATCACCAAAGGACAATCTCTATACATTCTATTAACTCGATCTCTCGCCCTAGTGGACTTGTTACTAGCACCTCAAAGTCCATTTTTGTACATGGAACAAAGAATGCAATCAATGATGCTAGCACTCACATAAGAATGGGTAGAGTCTGATCGAATAACACAAACACATTTTGGTTAGAAGTTGAGAAGGTACCAGCCACAACATCGATGTCTCGCCTCTTCCTCTGCCTCATTGCATACATTCCGATTGGAGCACCGCCTTGCTCGATTGTTTCATCGTGCCTTGGCCGTCATTGGCTACCTCTACCCCCGCTCTACCTCTCACTGGGTGGTTGTGAACTTCTAGTGACAGTGGCTTTAAACCGACTCTTCCGCAGTAGTAGGAGGTGGTCCAACTCTACGACTCACCGTGCAATCCTTGGCAAAGTGTCCGTGCCTCCACAGCTATAACAGCTCCAATAGCCTCAGCAGATCCCACCATGATTTCTTCCACATGTCTCACATTGGTGGGGAGGATAGGAACTTCTGCATCACGACTGATAGGGAGGTCTCTGTCCGAATATCTTCCCCTATCGATTTCTTGCCACTTCGCCATGTCCCCATGATTCTTCCTCTTCCAAGAGGGACCACCGAACTCGTTTCTACGATTTTCCTCTTTCTCTGCCTTCTCCGATTTCTTTTCTCAGAGCAATTCTGACTCAATTCTTTCCAACTCTAAGGCTTGAGAAACAAGTTCTGAGAAGTTAGTGTGTTTGAACTGACTACTTGTAACTGACATCGGGCTTCGCCGCTCAAACCTCTTGCATCTCTCCTCGGTAGAAAGTAAACTTATCGCATAATGGCTCAAAGTAGAAAATTCTCTTTCATACTCACACCGATCTGCTCTCGCCTGCACTTAGGAATTCTTGTAACTTCCGGTCTACATAAGCATCGTGACATATTTGCCTCAATTCCCTGAGAAAGTCATTCCATGTTAGCACTGCAGGTTCTACCAGACTATGGGGAATGGTTTTTGTAACACCCCTCACCCGACTACAAGCAGTAGCCGAGCAAAGTGTTACATTCTGTGCAGAGCACCCTATCTTATCTTACTTTATTCCTTTCATATTTTGATCTCTTTATATTTTAGTATTAATTATTTTTCGACGAGAAACCAATGAGTTCCCCTATTTTATTACCAGCTTGACGATTTTACTATTTAATTGCTTGAAAGTTTCAATAATATTTTACAAATAAAATCTCATCAATTATTTTCATAACTATCTCATAATTCACATCTCATTCATATATCTCAATTTCATATTCATTTCCATGCATTATCTATATATTTCAAATCTGTCTTCGAATCCATACAATCTCATTCATGCTCAAATCATATGTAAACATTCTCAAATTTCTTTAATTTACATAATTTACAAAATAATTACAAAATTTCATAATTTACATCATAATATAATATCTAGCATTTTATACAAAATACAAAATATGATCTATATGGGCCCTATCTACATGCATTGGCCGAGGAGGTGACAACCTTGAATACTCCACCACTTCGCAGATCCAACTCCAAAAATCTTAGTCAAAGTACCTGCGCGAGGAAACAAATCCATCGCGCTAAGCATTGCTGCTTAGTGGTGCAATAATAGAACAAGAAAATAAAATATACAAATAAAGAAAGAACGAAGCATAATTTGAATATTTAAGAATCAATTTAATTTAATATCATGTGTCTAATATTAATTATCTTTTGTTCTCATTTGTTTCACTTTGGATGCGTTTAATTCCAAAATTCACAGTGATAATGTACAACATACATAATAAATATAAATACTCACTTATATTTATATGGCAATAAAAGGTACATTTAAAATATTTAGTTAAGTTATATCTATTTTTGCAACTCTTTTATCATTTTACTTAACAATTTTTATGTGGTTTGGATCATTTCATAATTGTAACTAATTCTTTTGAAGTCTTATTAACTCATTTATTTGATTTCTAACATTTTTAATTACTAATAGTCTTAATTTGTTTCAATAAATTACATTGCCCAAGTAACCTATGACAGTCGACTAAATCGATAATGTGTCGTTGGCACAGACACCGCGTGCTCGCCGTCATACCATGGGACGCAGAACGCCAACCACGATGCAACAAGATGGCTAAAAGCCATGATAACACATAATCGGGCATAAAAGCCATGAATGTTAGCATAAAGCCATGAATACGCATAAAGCCTTAAATACGCTTAAATACGCATAAAGCCTTTCGCAAGATCGCTAAACCAATACTCTATTGGCATGCCAATCTATCCAATCTGACACACGTGTCTAGACATTACAAGGGCACATAATATCATTAAATATTAATATATTGTGTTTTATGAATTCATTATTTCATGAGAAATTTCAATTATAATTCATACATTCATTTGATCATTTATATGATCACAATTCACATCAATTATCCTTTTATACCATTGTACTCAAAATACTTCTCCTTTCTATAACAATGAGAACTAATGTCTCATTCATACATTAATATAGTTCATTTATTCATTCATTATGTTATTCATATTGATCACATTCTAAACAATGGTTCACATGTACCATTGTATTCAAAACATTTTTCCTTTCTCATTTATACATTTAAGAATCTACTTATGTAGTCACAAATTTTATATTTCAAGTTGAGTTATTAATATTTTATGAATTCCATTTGTGATGGGCATATAAGCCCTAACTATCTATTCACATTAATTAGGTGACTTATTTTTCATGTTTCAAGTAATCCATGAATATTTCATGGATTTCAAATTTATGGCCTTAATTTCTTTTAAAAATTTTAACTAGGATGCTTAGTCCATTATTTGTCATACAATTCTAAGCATTTAAGCTTAGAATTGGTTCTAGGTCTTCATCTTAGTTTGCTAATCATTTGATTACTATTCACCTTACTAGTCAACCAAAATGTTGACTTTTTCATACTTAAGGGATATGTTAATTCTAATTACACCAAGATCCCACATTTTGAGTTTTACATTTGCTAGTATTAATTGCCAATTGCAAATTTAAGTCCCCTAGATGCATTTGAAGGAACGGAAGCGTAAAAAAAACACAAGTTTATACCATTGAATTCAAATTTTCACCTAGGGTCACATGCACCATGCAAGATTTATTTTTATCTATTTGATTTCAATGATAAACAACATATTAAAACTCTTTTAATATGTTTTTGGATCTGTATTTGCCATTTAAGATTTTAAAATTAATCAGATTAATTTTAGAACCCTAGATTAAATCAAGAACGATTACACTAACCTGTTGATGCACCGCAATGTCTCGCGCTTTGAGATTCGTCTTCAGGACACCAAATGTTGTCCCTCTAGCTTGTCCACACCAAGAACACCTATGGCAGCCCTTGAACAGCCTCTAAAGCTTTTTCTATTAATTAGAAATTCAAGTTCTGCCTTTTAAGAGATTAGAGATTTAAACAGGACACTAGAAACAATTTCTAGTGTTCTTAATTCAAGAGATTGATGGCTAATCTCTTTGAATTGATGAGATATGAAGAGGAATAGCTGGAGAGGCTCAAAGTGGCATGACAAATGAGAGGAGAGGCTGCTGTTTATGTTTTCTTATCATAACCACACTTAAATAGCTATGTTAACACATTAAACAATAGACACATGTCACCTTTGATTAGCTCTAGGTTTAAGTGACCCAATCACATTGTGCCAAGTGTCAAACCTATATTTAATCTTGATTTTAATCATCTTACATGATTAAAAAACATTTGGCAAGCTTATGTGTAATCCCATGTGTCACTATCTCATTGTACCACGTGTCACAATGTTAAATGACCAAAATGCCCATGTTTCTTAATTTTGAGTTCTTAACCCAAAACAATTATTTTCTTCTTCTATTTAATTTATATCAAATATAAATTAATTAATTAATCTCTATTAATTAATTTCTCATCAATTAAATTCATATTTAAACACTTTAAATATAAATTTAATTTATACTACACATCCAATAATCTAGATTTGGTTTCAAGTCATGCTAGGACTTTGCAATTTAATTGCAAACCAAACCCATTTAATTAATCAATTAAACTCTTTAATTAATTAATTAAATCATATTTAAATAGATGATAACTTGTGTATGTGTGTGACTTACTAGGCTCATAACAAATTGGCAATGAGACATGATATCAACTCTTAATATCATCGAACTCTTTCTTACCATAAATGATTTCTCTAAATCATTTTATGAACCTCATAGACCATGGTTAACACCTAGCATAGCATGCCATGGCCACCAAATTAGTAATAAGATTTACCTTAAATGAACCTATAATCATATGTTACCATGCACTAGATCTCTCTCATACAAAATCCCAACTCAAGCCGAGTCATGGTTTATGTCAAACTCCATTTGCTATGAATATTATGTTCTCTTTAATTCCAGCTTGATTAAAAGATTTTTCTCATCGTAAACTCTTTCTCAATAAATCTATCTGTCTCCGCCAGAACTTGAAACATCAAGAACAATTAAATGAACATAGGATTTTATCTCTATTTACTTAGAGGAACAAATTCCATCTTGATCAACACCTACCTCCATATATAACTAGTAGGAGCCAACACATGCCCATATACCCATACACAAGATAAGTATGAAAGCAGATCAAACTCAAACTACCTATATACAAGATAATCGTATATCTCGTGTCTAAAGATTATATGCACTCGATATGATTTATGACAAAACATTGACAAGAGTAAACTCCATGTGCTTGTCATAAGTGTCACCGTTCGCCTACTTATCATTTATAAGTGCCTATCATGTTTGTTATATGGCATGAGACTCACCATTCCATCTTATTTACATCTCATATAAATAACTTGGGAACAAACATGAATACAATCTTTCCGATAAGTCATGTCCTTATTATGAAGTATCCTCGATTGTGAACCTATTTATGATACTTTGTGCTAGAAATATTGTCACTCATATTCTTAATAACTTAAGAATAATATTTCTAACAAAATATCAATGGACCTTTCTATTACACATAAATATATTATATAAACAGTAAAAGTGGAAATGCCATTTTTAATAAAATATGTACAAGATATATACTAAATGATATGCTCTAGAGCATATCATTTAGTTGTTTTAATCACACAATTAAATTATGATTCAAATCAGAATTTTAAAATTGTTTGAATGTGATTCAAATCTGAATTTTAAAAGTTGTTTGAATGTGATTCAAATCTGAATTTTTAAAGTTGTTTGAATCATATTTAAATCTGATTTTTAAGATTGATTCAATAAAATTCAGATCTGATTTTTAAAAATATTTGAATGTGATTCAAATCTGATTTTTAAAAATGTTTGAATGTGATTCAAATCAATTTTTGAAGTTGTTTGAATGTGATTCAAATCAATTTTTAAATTTGTTTGAATGAGATTCAAATCTGAATTTTTAAATTTATTTGAATCATATTCAAATCTGATTTTTAAGTTGAATATGAGATATTCAATTTAATATAAGTATGTATGTTTTATTTAATTGTTAAATAGTGATATGCATGAAGTATGATCATGGACTATAAAAGACCAATGTGATTGGATTTATTTCTTTTATGTTTCTTTGGGATTGTAAATTAATTAATTTATTTTAATTTATTTTGGGCATGTATTTTTAAGTTTGTAATAATATTTTGGGTTGTAATTTCATTTATTTAAGTTCTTGTAAATTAGCCTTGGTATGCCAAGGATTACTTTGTAATATTGGATTGCTAGAAGTTCAACGAGGTCAAGAGCATTGGTGGACCAAGGAGGAATTCAATATCAAGTGTTGATTATGTACTCCTTCAAAGAACTCTTGTAAAATGAATGAATGAAATGCACCTAGGAATGCCCGATTCAATTATTGGTGGCTCGTAATTGAATCCCTTAGAAAGTCCATGATCATACCATATTTATCGCTTATCCATGAATGCATGAGATGTATGGGAATGTATGCAATTATATGATATATGCATGCTAAATGGATAATGTGCAAAGTGAGACCTTAATAGTAATTAGGATGGCTATAAAATCTTCCAAACAAATGATTAAGTTGGAAATGGTATAATTAAAGTAATTATAACATAAGCTCTCCATTTGGGCAATTATTTTAAGAAATTTTAAATAGTTGCATGAGATGCAATTAATTTAAGAGATTTTCTTAAGAATAATTGTTAAGCATGAGATGTTGTAAATATGTAAATGGTTTGGTGCCCAATATTGATGTACTGAGGACATTAAAATTATTTGCATAATTACTTGCTCAATGGGATCAACTTAACTAATGCAAGATAAGTCAATAATGGATGTACCAGATTTTGAGCATTAGGGCTAGGTAAAGGATTGAACCTCACATGAGATGTGATGGGCAAGGAGTTGCTCACTTATAGTTTATTGTAATTCCAATAATGGATGTACCGAGGATGATCAATAGAATTATAAGAATTCAATCACCCACTAGAAATCCATCCAACTAGGATTTCCGCTTACTTTGGAAGTGTAGGATTCGCTAAGTTAGTGGGAGGACCAATTTGATTAAAAGACCATAATCATTTTGGTTAATTACATGATACATTTATTAATTAATCTGTTATTTTCTCGCAGCTAATTTTTTGATAAAAATGAGCACAAAACAACCACCACCATCCAATATCCTTGCAAGCATACTTGATCACAACAGTTGATGACCTAACTGTCTGATTGGCTAAGAAATTTGAAACTTGTCTCAAACCTTGAACATATAGGATATGTTCTAGATTCAAATGTTCCTGGTCCCTTACCTCCAGAGGCCACATAAGAGGAATATGAAACTTTGGACAAGTGGAAGGAGCATGATATGAGAGCTAAGTGTTACATGCTTGCTTCCATGAGTAATGAGTTACGTATAACATGAGAACATGCAGAGTGCGAGTGAGATCCTCCTTCACCTACAAGAGTTGTATGGTGAGCACAAAGCAGAATGCTAGGTGTGAGATATCTAGACAAATGCTATTCCGTATGAGGATGTCCGAGGGATGTAATGTTGGGGATCATGTCCACAAGATGATTCACTGATTGAGCAGCTTGGAACATCTTGACTTCAACATGGATTTCCAACTACAGACGGATTTGATCCTTCAACCCTTCCCCGAGTCTTTTGGGAATTTTGTGACAAATTTCCATATGACTAAACAGAATGCACCTTAGCCGAATTACTCAACATGTCAAGTTATTGCCCAAAAGAATATGCCGTGCAATAAAGGAAAAGAAGTAGCTTTGGTTGCATCTTCTTCACTGGAAAGTCCAACAATAAGAAGGGCAATAAGAAAAAGAAACCTCAGATTCCTGGTCCTTCCAAGAAAATAGCTAAACAGAAAAGGAAAACTAAAGCTGATGGAGGCAAAGGAAAGTGTTTCCACTACCAAAAAGATGGGCACTGGAAAAGGAACCGCCTGCAGTATCTTGCTTATCCAAGGACAAGAAGGATACACCTTCTAAGGTATGCCCATATCTTGTTATTTAGATTCGATGATACTCATAGTTCATCTACAGCTTGGGTTTTAGATAATCGTGCGCTCACATTTCTAATGATATGCGTGAACTAGCAAACAAGAGTACTATGCTCTCAAGATATTAGAGTCCTGATTGGCAATGGCTCAACCGTTGATGCTTTAGCCATAGGATCTAAATCTTTTACATGTTTGGACATGTTTTGTGTTTGGATAATATTTTATATGTACTGATGCTTTTAAGAACATCATTTCTAAATCTAGTTTGACTAGAAATGGCTATGAATTTCAAACAGATGATGTTTGCAATATTTATTTTGGAAATAAATATGTTGGTTCGGTTATATGAATGATGGTCTTTATTATTTGGATAATAATGACAAACACAAATTGAATGCAAGTGATCTAAAAGAATACAATGCCATGGTGAAAACCAACTCAAGTTCAAAATATATTTGGCACTTAAGGTTATGTCATGTTGCGTAAGATAGGATTGCAAAATTGAGAAAATGGGGATTCTATCCTCATTGGGCTCGAGCCTACTCCAACTTGTGAATCTTGCCTTCAAGGCAAATGACTAGATCACCCTTTGTTGACAAGGGCTAAGAGTCAAAATATTTTGGAGCTAATACATAGTGATGTATGTGGTCCATTTAAAGAAATGGCTAGAGGGGCTTTCATTATTTTATTACCTTTATCGATGATAAATCAAGGTTTGGGTATTTGTATTTGATGAAATACGTATATGAATCTTTTGAAAAGTTCAAAGAATTTAAATCTAAAGTAGAAAATCAAACAGAAAGAGTATTAAAGCTCTTCGATCGATCGTGGAGGTGAATATTTGAGTAATCGAATTTGATGAATACTTGAGAGAGCATGGCATTGTTTCTCACCGACTCTCCAGAACGCCACACGAATGGTGTATCTCGAAGGAGAAATCGCACTTATTGGATATGGTACGTAGTATGATGAGCTATACCGATATGCCAATCTTCTTTGGGGATTTGCATTAGAATCACTTTATATATTCTCGAATAGATTCCATCAAAATCGCTTTCTTCCACACCTTATGAGATTTGGCATGGAAGAAAACCAAGTCTTAAGCATGTTAAGATTTGGGGTTGTCCACTTATATCAAAAAGTCAACACCGATAAATTGGAGACCAGATCGTAAAAGGTCGATTTGTTGGATATCCAAAAGATAGTTTTGATATTATTTTTATTTGCCTACTACAAAAAGGTTGTGATAAGTAGAGATGTTACATTTCTTGAACAAATGCATTGTTCAAGAAGGAGGCAAAGGAAGGCAAATAGAGTTAGAATTGGAGAATTCGACCAACCAATGCATCGATGGATATAGATCCGCCTAGTCAACCTATACCCATTGATGAAACATCTACACTGCTCCTCGTAGAACAACTGTGGTATCTCACCCACTGAGATATGGTTTTCTTCATGAAGAAGAACAAGAGTTGTCTACTCATGAAGAAGAGATCATGGAGATGATCCACTTACCTATGAAGAAGCTTATCGATATAAACTCTTCAAAATGGATTGATGCTATGAAATCCGAGATTGATTCCATGTATAAGAATCAAGTTTGGGATCTTGTTGACCTACCAAGGTATTGTACCTATAGGGAACAAATGGGTTTTCAAGAAGAAAATTGGTTCTCATGGAAAGGTAGAGACCTATAAGGCAAGGCTAGTAGCTAAAGGGTTTCGCCAAAGGCAAGGAATCGACTATGAGGAGATTTTCTGCTGCCATGCTTAAATCAATAAGGATTTTATTAGCAATATGCATACTATGATTATGAGATTTGGCAGATGGATGTCAAAATGCTTTTCTCAATGGATACATTGAAGAAAACATTTTCATGGAACAACCTAGGGTTTTGAATCCCAAGATGGTTCCAAGGTATGCAAGCTAAAGCGATCCATTTATGGGTTGAAACAAGCTTCGAGGAGTTGGAACATCCGCTTTGATGAAGCCATTAAATCCTTTGGTTTTATCAAAAATGGATGAGCCATGTGTATATAAGAAGGTTAGTGACAAGTATATCACTTTCCTTGTCTTATATGTGATGACATACTGCTGATAGGTAATGACATGTATGTTGATGACTATAAAGGTGTGGTTGTCAAATACATTCTCCATGAAAGATTTAGGAGGCAACCTATATTCTGGGATTCAGATCTATAGAGATAGAGCTAAAAGAATAATTGGTTTATCCCAAAGTCTATACTTGGAAAAGGTGTTAAAGAGGTTTAACATGCTTGATTCCAAGAGAGGATTGTTACCAAGAGACATGGTATCCACTTTCTAAAGAGATGTCTCCAAAGACACCAAGAAAGAGAAAAGATGGCTAGGATTCCATATGCTTCGCCATTGGAAGTTTAATGTATGCAACGAGTGTAGGATTCACCATGTTAATGGGAGGACCGATTTGATTAAAAGAACATAATCATTTTGGTTAATTACTTGATACATTTACTAATTAATCTTGCTATTTTCTGATTTATTTTTGATAATAATGTACACAACAACAACCACCACCATCTAATATTCTTAAGTATACCAGATCATAATAGGTTGACAG